>NW_019174474.1:1937150-2313665 GCF_002260705.1 Seriola dumerili | reverse complement strand
CCACCACCACCACCACCACCCCTGACCCACGCACGCACACGCACGCACGTGCACACGCACCCGCGTGCGCACACACACACACACACACACACACACACACACACACACACACAAATAGCTTCACGAGCACACAAACAAAATCTTTAAACACATTTAAAGTTCTTAAATGTGTCTTTTTTGTGCCTTAAAATTATATAATCGTTGTATTTTAAGATTCATATAATAAAATACAAAAAAAGGGAATAAAAAATACTGGACAGGCAATGCAAAATAGGTGAGTTTTACCAATATTTCTTTTTGGCAGTTGTTGAGGATTTCTCATGTGTTTGTAATTTGACTCTTATTTAATTGGTTGCTGCAGCTTGAGGCTTCAGTTTAAAAATGTTTTTGTTTCATATTATGAGTTTAACGCCTGAAAAAGGTCTAAGGACCACAACTTGCATTATTAATACAGCTTGTGCTGACAATGTGTGGTGTTTCAAACTTTCTTTTGCATGATTTTTATTTTTTCCTACCCACCTGTCTGTAAGGTATACATGACATGCCACTTAAAACGTGTATTTTGGACACAAGAAATTAAAAGTGTAAGAAATTAAGCACAACAAATTTACATAACATGTAAAATGTTATATTTAATACAGAGCAAGTTGAGATTACTTATTTTTTACCAGACACGAAACTAAGGCTAAGAAGACTAACTTAATTAAATATACTGCACTCTGTTTTTAATACAGAGAAAATCAACAAGTCATTTCATATTCCTGCACTGTAGAACATGGTGTATTTACATTAAAGTCCATATAGTAAGATATATCTCCAACCACTGATATAACTTATCATGATGTGTGTGAATAAATGTTTTGTTGTTGATGTTGTGGTTTGTCTTCTTATTACTGTGGTGGCTGTTCTTGTCACCCACAAATGCCTCTCAGCCGCGCACACTGACATGCGATATTGGAATTGTTAAAGATTGCTGATGTGAAGAGGTGAACATACAGTAGTTTAGCTCATTGTGCTTTTGTGGTTTTTGACAGGAAGTGTGGAAATGCTGAGTAATCTGACTGCAATGAACAGTACAGTACAGCAAATCACAGACTGCTGAACAGTGGAGTAAAAAAAATACTAAAACCACCACTGCTGTTACCAGCCAACACTAATCCACTGTGGAAAGAGCCTGTCATCAATGGCAGCTTAATAATTACTACGTACAAGGAGAATTAACAAATAAAGTTCCTTACAATATCTACATCCCGCAACGCTATTTTGTCTATATTATTTTTGACTGTAACCACAGACCCGGAGCACAATTTCATAACAGCACAGGCTGGGAGAGTGTGTGAATGAGCATGTTGTTCAGGAGTCAGGCAGGATTATGCTCTGAAATCCTCTGAAACAGGAGCAGCAGGGGCCACTTGAGGCAGGGCAATTGGGCAGACCGTGAAGCAGGTCTCCAGTAGAAATGTGCTTATTTATGTAATCATGCAAGAAATATCTATTCTATTGCTTGTGAAAGCATCTAAGATGGGAGCTCCAAGCTCCTCTAGTCTCTGATTCGGGATCAAAATAACAGTATAACTGCTCCCCCTGGTGTGCTTATCACTGTATTGCCTGGGAGAATAATCTGTAGTGTAATTAGTATGCACCCTTAGGTCAAAGTACTGACTTCGTAGGAGTGCGTTTTCACATAACGCTCCAGCTCAGTAGCCTTTCATTCACCTCTCATGGCAGCCGGAGTTCCTTGCACCATATTCCAGCACTTCTTTGAATAAAAATGAGAAATCACATTCTCCACAAAACACAACTTGCACTGCTCAATTAAAACATTTCATATACCAGTCACCTAAAAAAATCATAGTATTGTTTCTTAAGTTAATCTCTAAGTCTTGAGTGTTAAACCTTGATGTTGAGAATTAAGATTTATATCTCTCTCAGTGGTTCCTAAATGGAAAAAAGCTACATGGAGCAACTGACTTTTTTCCACTCTTTCCACACAAACACATACTATACAAGCACACACATATACACAAACTCATGTAAAGACAAAATGTACTTCTCATAACTCAGTAAGCTCATAAATCACAGCAGGTTAATGCTCCACAAAACCCCTTCAACATCCTTTAAGTGTTAAATCATCACTTTGTGGAGGGAGTGGGAGAAAAGACAGGAGAAGGGGGCAGGCGAGCAAAAGAGATAGTGCTGTACTTTTTCAAGTATGAAGTCTGGGAGTGTGTAGATCTAGCCCTTCAGTCAAATATGTTGCCATGCAAGGGATTAGAGGTCTGTGAAGCACCCGGTCTTGACCTGCAAGCCTTGGAGCCTGGCTGTAACCTGACCCAATACCAGGTGTATGCCTGTGGGTCAAAGGGTTGGGAAAGCATGCAACAAAAGACAGATCCTCAATAAAACCCTCACTGCTCCAATTAACCGTTTTAAACCTTGTTTTCCAGCCCGCAAATAGCTCCTGCAGTGTACAAGCATGGGTTTGCAATGTGCGGTGAAAAGCCTCATATTTCCTTAATTGTAGAAGCCCACACAAATGTCAACTAAATGAAATGTGTAGTGTGTATATCCTAATAGAGAGAATGTTAATGGCGTGCTTACTCCCTGCACCCGCCCGGCTTTGCTTTTACTTTCAAAATAATTTACTGCGCCTTTAAAGCACCCCGTCATCTGCAGCCAGAGACCCATAACTGTCATGTGAGTCGATCATTTACCCGGCGATCTCCTAAGTGTTACGTGTTAATGGGTGGAAGCTGTAGAAAACATAGGGAAATAACTAACACCTACAGAACCAACAGATCATCTCTGTAGAACGGAAAGCTGTATCATTTCATAACACATTCAGGACTGTAGCGGTTAATCAAGCTACCTGCCAAGGGGACTGCCATATCTCAAGAGCATGTCAGAGGAGAAGTGTTTAAGTATGCTCATATGGGACTGAATAACTGAGTGGGATTCTTCCTTCACTTACATTAGTTGTTGACACTAGGGAATTGGGAACATTATATTTTGTGATGACAAGGTTAATGTAACATAATGTAAGCTTCTCATATTTGGTGCTTATTTCTGGCCATAAAGGATACCAGATTTTCGTATTCATTCATGTCTAATTGTTGAAATTGAGAATTCAAAGATCAAATAATAATAACATACGCATAAACACACAGTTCCATACTGAACCATTTCCAGACATGAACATGATGAATTTTCTGCAAACGCTCTGAGATCTAAAATAACAAAAGTACCTCTGTAATTATAGCCCTGATTATTTCAGTATTTATTAGGCATTCCAGGCTGGGGTGACCTACCGGCTGAAATTGACTACACTTGAACAAGTCTATGACTGGCTGGCCTCAGAGGGTTATTAATTGCTCCAGCATGCCCGTGCACAATGTGTTTGGATAGGTGTTTCTTGTAGCTAACAAAAAAGCCTTTGTGGTGCTTCACTTTAGTCTGTGACTCAATTAGGGAAGGAAATGAGAGTAAATACAAAAAGCCATTGTCTTTCTTCAAGCCAAAGCTTGAGCTGAAGATGTTACATAACTTTACAGTATCTTGTCTGTACCAGGAATTATAATTTTCAGATGTAGTTAAGGAATTGGGATGGATTGGAAATTAAGTAGAAGTGATGATGAAATATAGGTGAAACCAGAGGTAACCAACCATCATTGTTGATACAACACACGCTCATGCTTTACTACATTAACCTGCTTTCTTAGTGTAGATTCATTGTCTAGAAATCAACATGAAGTAGAAAAGCGTGTGAACAACAATAAATGGAAAATAATGATATAGATAACAGCTTGAACTAATGATTATTTTCATTATCTCTTAATCTGCAATGGCTTTAAATTGTCAGAAAAATGTATTTTATGGCATTTTTGCTTAAAAAACATCAATATAATTGTTAAATTCTTTTGTTGATGGACTAATCAATTAATCAAGTAATCATTCCAGCCCTAGATAAACCTCCGTTTCAAGTTAGTTTAGATTTGTACTTCAGATACAAACAAACAGGATGAAACAATGTAAAATAAAAAAACATTTAAAATATATATAGTAGTGTTGTGTCAACACGGAGACACTACACCATGAAACATCTAAAAACATACAAGCCTTTCAGACAGTTTCCTTTGTAACACTGTGTTCACAGTCTGCTTTGTCTCTCTCTTTCACCTCTGTCTCTCTCTCCCTGCCCTGCTCCTCTCATTCACTCTACTAGCCTTGCAAAGGGGTTTCCTAGTGAGGCGAATTCCAGCATGCACTTGCCAAGTGACCCATGACCATGGGCGGACAAGGTTACCAGTCTTGACTTTTACAGCCGTTTCTGCCTCTATACGAGGCTCTGTGTCTCCCCGCCTGAAATAGTAAGTCAGATACCGTCGTAATGAAAGGCGCAGAGCTGAGTCTCAGGACAAACCTGCTGCTCTGATGCCCTCCAGGCTCAAGCTGACAAAAACATCAAGACAATGACAGCGAAGTATGAGAGGTGAACAAAACCCCAAAGGATGTTAGAGAGAGGGGGGAGCAAAAGGTGACAGAGCACTAGAATCTACTCGCTAAATAAAAGTGCAATTTAGCACCTTTATGGCTTCTCTGTCTTATACACTGCACCTGTGAGGTAGAACTAATAGGTGCAGTGTAGAACATTTTTTCATGTGGACCTTTTTACATGGGTCTACAGTGGAAATAAAACACTGTACACAGTGCTGTAGATCTTAACTGTACAGAAGCAGTTTTATACTTCAGCTCTTCAGCTGTTCTGTGTTAAATCTGTGAGCTGTGATTTATCAAACATGTGAAACAGCATTTAGTTTTCTGTAAATGGCAGTATATTCTGTATGTTTGTTGGATGGATGGATGGATGGATGTGTTTAGGGATCTTCTCCTTTTGTTAGTGATACCCAGTTAAAGTCTCAGTGCAATCACATACAAGAGACAACATGTCTTGTCCATTGGTTAAAAAGACAAACAATCCAGTACTACATACAGATGTCCCCTGGTGACTATAGTTCAAAATATTTTTGTGAATAACACAGTATGACAGCATGGTTAGTAAAGGCTAATGTGAACTACAGTCATGTAAAGCATGGACACAACAAACTGTGATAGAAACAGTTTAGTAAAATAATCCCATCTATAATGCAATAAATTCTGGTTTAAAACATTATGGGTAGTATGGGCGTATCAAGTATGCCAGAAATACTGAACATGGGGCTCATTAAAATTTCATGGCAAGACCATGACTATTTAAATCTTATGTCAGTGGTATCAATGAAGAGTGGTCTAGCTCAGTGATTCTCAGACCTGGAGTGGCAGGTTTCTTGTCTAGCTATCTCACTGCAGACTACTGCAAGGATTTGCAAGGAATAATGTCATGCTTTGACATCATGGAAAACATCAGGAGTGTTTTTGCAAAGCGAAGGCTTGATATTATTACGGTAGCTTGGTCTATGTTAGCCTAGCCTTAGAGCCTCAGTACTGAGCCAAGACACTTAGCCAAACAACAACATTGCTTGGCATTGCTGGCTTTTTTTACCTGTGCTACCATTGGAGGCACCAAAATCAGAATTATTCAAATTCTAGATTGTGCCCTTAATTTACTAATTATTCAACTGTCACGTAAATGGGCAAATGCTATTATCATGTGGTCTGATTTATCAAGGCTGTAACTATTTGAGCACTCACTAAAGAAGAGGAGCAAAAGAAAAACATATGGGCAATATGTTTATTAACCACTTTCAGGCCCATGAGGTAAGAAGTACCGAAAATGAAGTGTAGCACGGACAGAAACCTGCAATTATCATGTTTGGGTGTGAAAATATAAAAGAGAGAAGATGCCAAAATGTAGTGTTCAATATAGATATCTCATGCTAAAAGAAGAAGCTTAAAGATACAGAGTTAAACTATTTGAACTGATTATCGCTCTTTCACTGTGAAGGACTGAGCTCATGCTTTTTAGACGATCATCAAACCAGATGGCACACATTCATTTCCTCATTCATGCCCATCAACTGTTGCAAGAGAAAGGCTGTAAAATGATAAGAGATGGAAGGTAATCATTTTCTTCCTCCTCGATTATTAGCTGTAACGTTTGCTTCAGGTCACAGTGAATCCACTGGCATTTCGCACTGGGGACCTCGGTTTATCTACTCTGGTTATAGGTAAAAAGCTGGTTAAAGAACTTAATCCATCAACACCAAAGCCCCTCTGGACCAAGTCACTGTATTCATTTTTGCCCTACAATTTCTTTGTCATTCTTGAATCTCTCTGAAATTGTTGTGTAGAGGTTGGTGGATGATCAAATAGTAAAATACATAAACATGAAGGATCAAACACAACCCATCTCTATGTGGTACAAAAAGGTTACAGTGATTAAAAATTGACCTTATATGACTTATTATTCTATTAGATCCATTGCATTATCTATGCATCCAGAGCCAGCCAGCTCTATATGCTCACTATGCAACTTGTGTAGGGCTGCACAAATTACCTATGGGCCCCCGCCTCCCCCTCATGTCACAGCAGATGTCAATGTTCACAGCTTGATAGAATGAGAATACAGAATGAGGTAGAACTATCCTTCTGGTCACGAAAAGAAAAAAAAAACACCATGAGAGTGTCTTTGTGGAACAACAATCAGATAAACTCTCCTCTCCAAGTTTGATGTCAGCAAACAACAGTAACATTTAGTTGATGTGTGCATCTCTCTCTAGTCTGTTTGTCTCAATGTGTCTTGCTTTCCCGCCACTTCCAAGGATGTGTTCAGTGACTTTGTACCTGACAAAAGTGAGAGTGAAATTAAACTATTTCTTACGTTTGATAAATGCCCATGTACGGGCAATTTTGTTCAATGTGCAGCGTTCAGTTTTTGTATTCATGTATCCATTTGCAACCAATGAACATGAACATGTTCACGCTGCAGAGGGTGGCAGTCAAAGGAAGAAGAACTGTGTTTTACGGTTACACATGAGGATTAACGGCAGTCAGCATGTGTTCAGTGTCTAATCGTGATCATTCAAATAAAGAAGCTACTATGAATGCTGAAGCCACTTTTATGAATAAATCAGTGCAGATTCTTACAGAAAATATGTCAAAATTTTATGCAAATTGTGTCCATGGGGTCTGGAACTACAAGTCCAAACGTCAGCCACATCAGCAACGAATTTTAAACGACACATTGAGCTGAAGTATCTGACCAGTCTTTTGAAGTATCTGCAAATGAATGATGATCACAAGAAATCATTAAGAAAGGGTGAGACCATGAGCCAAGAGTCGCTAAATTCCTCCATCTCAGTCAAACTCATAGCACATATACATAAAACATATAGTAACATAGGTTTTTCTTGTTTTTTTTTTTTTTTTTTTAAGAAGTAATCTCTGTCTGTGACTCTACAGTAGTTTTGTTTGTGGTAGAGGTGGCAATGATTGGGGGGCTGGGGATGGACACAATATTGTCTCTAAAGTAAATAATCATCATAAAATATTCAGCCAAGCCATAGGGTAAACAGTAATCTATATTTGAAAATGGTTTACATGGCTCACTGGTCTGGTAGGAGGGCCTGTGAGCAGAATTTTGGTTAAGGTCCCAGGGAGGACAGGACCGTCTCTCTATGCATCTGTACCACAAACATTACGAGAGACAATCAAATATAGCACCATCAAGCTCTAAATGACATTATACCACTTGAGTATATTTATCTATAAAGATTGCATCAAGGGGGAGACAGAGGACCAAAAGGCAATAGGGCTTCTTTTTTATGTAAAAGAGAAATGTATGCATGAAAGGAAGCTTGTGAAAGGATGCCATAGTCTGTGTGAGTGTGTGTGTCCAGGAGCGTATGAGTTCCTAGTCCCGCAGGGTGCATACCCTGTCAGGGAGTCATAATAAGCTGTCATCCTTACAGCCAGGGTTAAAGTTCCATGCTGGTGCTGAGACCACAGGAAGACTGCAACACTAACTGATGCCATGCTTTAGAGGGTTTCTGCACTGTGAACACATAAGGCTGAAGACATGAAGTGTGAACTGTTTTTCCTAAATATACACATATACACACACACACACACACAAGACACTTCCAGGACGTGGCGCTAAAAAGAAACTCAATGAGAGTAGTCTGAGGAGGTTGGTGTGGATTGTGGAAAAAACACAACGCAAGAAATCTAAAGAGCTTCAGGCTGACCTGGAGCAATCTGGAGTGGTGGTTTCAGCCAGTGCCATACACTAGTATTGAAAGAAAGGTACAAAAGGCGAAGACTAATGTGAAAACTTTTGTAGAGAAGCCACAGTCTTTCTGGGATAATGTTTAGGACAAATGAAACCAAAGTAGAGCTCTTTGGGAATGCAGTACATCAGTTTGTTTGTAGGCGATGAAATGAAACCATAAGAAAAAAGAACACCCTTCCTACAGTAAAAAATGGTGGAGGTCCTATCATGCTATGGGGCTGCTTTGCTGCTTCTGGTACTGGAGGCATTGAATGTATCAAAGAAGTGATGAAATCAGGAGATTACTGGGGCATTTTAGGGTGAAATGTGTTACTCAGTGTCAGAAAACTAGGTTTGAGGCGAAGGTCTCGGGTCTTTCAGCAAAACAACGACCAAAAGCACACACTTCCAGCAGCACACACGAACAGGTTGAACAGGAAAAGATGGACTGATTTAAACTGGCCAGCAGTGGGTCCTGACCTACATCCCATTGAAAACATTTGATGGGAGCTAAAATCTGCCATTGCAAAAAAGGACTCCTGCAAACCTGAACACATAGTAATGGAAGATTGTTAGAAACTACCTGCAAGAAGCTTATAATGGCTAAAAGAATTATTTAGAGGCTGTTATTGTTGCCAAAGGTTCTGCAACCAAGCCTTAGTGAAGGCTGCCGATAATTGTGTCCAGGGTACATTCACTGTTTTGAGTTATTTCACTATTGTATTGTCTTTTTTTGTTGTTTGCCTTTTTATTTTTATTATGTGTGTATATATATATATATATATATATATAAATATGTATGAGGCTGAGGCTCTACCATGTAGCCACAATACCCTATGTCACTTACAATTGCTGAACTCCTCTGGGATTTGACATTTCTGTCCCTGACAGTCAATCCTTACAGTACGGCAGTATGGTGATGACCACTATAGGTTGCATCACAGACAGATATGCTTTGAAAATAATACACATATTTTCATGGATTTAGTGAGGCGGATATATGAGCTCTCATGGCCCACCCACTCTCATTCTATAACAAAAACTACAAATGTCACTTGCGGGCTTAGGGGTCAATTGTACATGCTCAGTCACTGCACTGTCATGTGAGGAATTCCAATTTCAGTTCCCAATTTCATGGCAAATTTCCACCAAGGACCTACATCTGTTTGTGGAGCAGTGGGGGGCAGTTCTCCTGCATTAAGTCTGCTCATCAGTTTATCATTCATCAGACAGTGGAAGTTTCAGTACAGAAGAAAAAGGGAGGAGGAAAAATCCCTAATTTTCTACAGCCATACCTTCCTTTGTACTTCAGGATTAACGACAGGGCTGAGAGAACCTGATGAGTTTAAAGCTTCAGAGGAGAGCAGGGTGAAAGAAAGCCAGATCAGAACAGAGATACCATTAGAGAATCTCATAAATCAAGAGTGCTTATGGTGGGGGAATACAGTCTTAAAGACCATCTGGACTTTCCAACCTCAACATTTATTTTGAGCTGCCTCCACTGGGAATAAGCTTTTAAGAACAGGATTTTCTTCAGTATCACTACACTTAAAGAGGCTCACTTTATGTTGTCTCCACATAGTCCATTTTCTGTCGGTGATTAATAAAGAATGGTTGTGTTTTAGAGTATCAAAAAAAAAACAACCCAGAACAATGTAATTGCAAGGAACAGGGGTCAGGCAGCAGCACTGATGTTTTAAGGTTAAAAAAAATACATTGGCGAGATCTTGCAGTGGCTTAACAATGTACTGTACACAGTAGGGGTACTGTGATGACAACCAGTAAAAAGTCTGTGTCATCCATTCTCCATGATCATCATGTTGGAGTCAGGGTGATACCCAGGTTTCTCAGAAAGATAAGTGTGATTCTCTCTGAGGCCTTCACAGGCCTGCCAACTTCCTGCAGACACCTCTTCCTCTCTACGCTTCCTGATGTTATCATAATCCGGGACCCAGAGTGGACCTTTGTGGCTCATGGCCCCGTCTTCCGCTAGCACACGTGTGCGTCACATTATCTGCTGAGAGGCCAGACTCCACATCCTTTCAGGAGGGGTAGGGGTTGTACAGCAATGTCGGGAACAGGAAAAGGAAGTGGACACAACCAGGATTAGGTGAGAGAATAGAAGGAACAGAGTACAATATCTATCCCCCATCTCCCTTCAATAATTTATAAACAACCGTGTCATATTTTCAAAACTGTAAAAAACAGGTTTTGTACTGTGTCAGCATGGTTAAAAGCATCTATAGGGAATCAAACTGACTGACCCCATGACAAACAGGTTCAGCATTCATTGGATAGTATTGGCAGTTTACTGCTATAGTCTGACTTAGCTAGTCCTTAAGTGGAACAGGCCAAGCAATTGAAAAATTAAAAGAAAAAAAAAAATCAGTTTGTGTGTGTGGTTGTGTTTGGTTGCTTGCACATGTGTGCATGTTGGCCCACTTCTTGGCTGCAGTGTGAATGAATGTCAAGCCATGAGCTTGGTCCTGCTCTGCACACTTAACTGGGCTTGGAGCTCTTATTTCAGTGGATGCCTAAGTACAGTTTGACTTTGAAGGCTTTGATCAGTAGGCAATGCTATGGCATTTGACTTCTAGCTAAAAAAAAAAAAGCAGTGTGTCAGACCTCTGGGGTCACTGGGATCACTTATCGCGGCTGAAAATAACCAGTGGCAAGCCACGATTTGGGGAATCTAAAAGAGGGCTGACATTAGCAGGTGCCCTGAGGTGGAATAGAGACAGCTACAGAGCAGGTCACTGACCTTGGACCACAGAGAACTTCTTTTTCCTTTTCTATTTTTTCTTTTTTTTTTTTAAACCCGAGGGCCTGGTTTCACTTAGCAGAAAGGTTCTTCAGCTGAAACTGGTGAACAGCAACACAACTTCACCAAGTGTAGAAAACACTGCAACAAGGAGCACAGGTTACTAAAACATAATAACGATGCCCTTTTGTTAAGTATTTTTCATAAAGGCCAACATCAAAGGTACGAATTTGACAAATTTTAAAAGTAGAGCAAAGTTATAGCAACATAAAATATGAAATAGTGTTATCTGATGATAAGCAGTGCCAATAATTAAAAAAAAGAATAGGTATCAATTGAAACATCTATAATGTAACGAACAACTAAACCTCAGGACACGTTAGATGTGACTTTGGCAATTTTCTATTTTACCATACGAGTCCTCAGGTTATTTGCTCCTAAGGGTGCAGGGAGCTAATGTATATGTAACAGTTTAGTACACAAACAGACGTTTTATCACTGGGTGTAGTGTACATGTAGAGTTATAATGACAACATCTTTGTGAAGACACATTTCGTGGAGATCTGCATGCCTTTCCTCTGCTGGTTGCATGTCTTGTGTTTTTGACAACAGGGTTCATAGGTGTAACGAATTGCATATTTGATGAGATAACCAAAATTCTGCAGCCTGCATGCTAATATGGTGCTTGTAGTGCTACATTCGCTGATTCAGAGAAAACAAGTCTATATAAATTAAGTGCTTATTGATTTTTACTTTACTTTATTTATTTATTTATTTCAGGGGGACAATGCAATTTAACATAGTTCCAATACACAGCATGAAACTGATGTGCTGCACAGAGTTTACAGCTATTGCTAATTTTCAACTCTTGTCCCTAGTTGGGCTTTACATGTACAGTGTAATTAAAATAGTCAGTTTTCATTCTAAATAAAACCACAATACACTACAGACATGGAAGTATAATAAAAATACTATACTAAAATGCATTTAGTGTTCATTCTGCCCACACTCACATGAATGAGTCAGACAACTTGTTGCTAAGCAGGAGAAAAGAGGAGAAAGGTTGGCTACTGCCTATTATGATCAAGGAAGAATAGTTTCAGAAAAATGCAAAAAAACATGTAATAGTCATTTTCCTAATCAATAACTTAACTCCTTGTGAATTAGTGGGCTAACTTTTTCCACACGAAACAACACAAGATAACAAAAAGCACATCCTGAAAACCTTCTTGAGTCACGTTCAGATGTGTTTTGATAGCGGATCGTGAGCATTACAGAATAACAAAGTTTCCACAAACCTTAAAACGCTGTGCCATTAACAGTCAGTGACAACTTGTGTTTCACTGTAAAGACTGGCAACACTGGTGGTCTCTGTGATATATTATGTCACAAGGATCATATAGCATTACTGAAGTAACTCATACAACTCAACACCAGTAATGCCCTGAGCCTTGTGTGACACCAGCAGGTGCTCTTTATTACTGGACCTTTCATACCCAATCTCAAGAATAACTACTGGGAGTTTTTTTTTTTTTTATCTTAGATGACAATTGCTGCTTCAGTGCCCTTCACTATTGGTAGTAAATATGGGCATTTTGTTTTGTGAAGACTGAATCTAAATCTTGTTCTCACTCCTAAAAATATAGATATGGTGGACAGTGTGATTGTCTGTGATGATCTGGACCAGAGTCATTCATTGAGGTTGTTGGTTTTTGTTTCCAAACGACAATCTAGAGCTTTTTGTAGCACAAGGGCAAGAACATGTATACTGTTGTTCAACCTCCGTCTCACTGCTTTCTCTGTCCCCTGTTGTTGCGTAAAAAAAAAAAATAAAAAAAAAAAATCAATGGGGCACAGATGTACACAACTGTGTTTACAAGTTCATCTGAGGGCATAATACCACAGAGGATTAACCCACAGACAAGCAGGTGTAAGGATTTCAAGCTGCTGTATTCACAAATTTAAAGGTCCCACATCATGAAAATGGGTTTCAATTGTGCTTTGTGTTTGTTATAAATTCAGAGGTGTAAGATAAAAAGGTGCTTTCTACTGCCATTCCTCTAGCTCCCCCACAACAACATGGCCCCCCAGTTTACAAGCCAGTAAAAATTTGATCCAGTTTCCGTGTCAAAACCGGATAACCAATGGTCACAGAGCAGCAGCCGGCAGCTGAGTTGTCTGTGTGAGGGTAAGACAGTGTTAGCGAACTGTGTTGGTAACTGTAAGTCATGGACAGAAAGTTTTGTTAGCAGCTGTGTTGAAGAGTACTTAACCATTTGGATGCTCTTGACAGTGTTAGGTACCACTGTTTTAGCTGCAGTATACAGGCAAACAGCCAATCGTAAACTAGCAGAGTGACGCAGCAGTGGTGTGGCTGCTATCAAAGTGAGGGTGTGCTGGTCGCCATGGAGCTGGGTGAGTAGTATAAATGGTGATTGTAGCTGCACATGTATATTATGGTCCACATTTTGCGATAAAAATAAATAATGCAGTTCTTAAAGCAAAGCAAAGTTCCTGAAAACTGATCCCGGGCTGCCTTTGTGTTGATCTGTGCTTATCCAATGAGAGCATTTGCTGATGATTAGTGGGTGGTTACCTCCACCTAGCAGCAAAATCTGACCATGTGTGGCTGGGACAAAAAAAGAGAACCTCAGAAAAGCGGTGTCAAATCATATCAAAAATCTTTTTTTTTTATTAACACCATTACAATGTGTTTAATACACAGCTGAGCAGTACAGATTTAACTATGTGTTAAAATATGGGACCTTTAAAACATTTCAACATACCTTGTCTTCAAAAAAGTAAATGAATAAAAAAGCACGACATAGTAGTTGTGTTATGATGAAAATATAACCATGAATTCCATTTAGCTCCCAACTGTCCCATGTTTACCATAATTGTTTTTGTCAATGAAAATCAGTTGAAAAGCAATTCCATGCTGGAACACCACTTAACATTCAAACTGTGTACTTGGAGAATCAAATTTCTCTTGAATCTGGATGTTCATGATCACAAAAAGATGAATCATGTGTGTTTTGGTGACTTCTGGACTTTTCTTTTTAGATCACTATCACACCAGAAATTTACAATCATAACAAGTAAATGAAGCATTCTGGTAAACATTTTCCTCTAAGAGGACAAACACGTTTTATTTTAATGACCCTATAGCCTTTTCCTTTTGCAGCCATCAGAACCATCCTACAATGGTGAAACTCTAAAAACAGCAAAATTGCCAGTACGTTGTGTGTTTAGTCGACCACTTTTGTGTGGCAAGGTGTAATGAACATTGCCGGCTGCTAGAAAGGTTTTATACTTTTGGTGTTGCTAATCCCTAAAGCACACACCACCCCTGACTCAGCTGCTGCTCGCCCAAATAAGAATGGTGTTCTAATAATCAACATAATGGGGCCAATGGAGCCCTTGGAGCTCCAGTACAAAGACTCTGTCTCCCATTAGCTTCGCGGTCGAGAAAAGGGAGATGTTTGTATGAATCTGACTGAAGTTTATGTGTCAAACACCACTTTGTTGTTGTTTTAAGACCGATTAATTCATTTTAGTTAATAAAGTATCAGGAAATAATAATAATAAAAAAAAAATTCCCATCACAAGTTCTGAGTGCCTCTGGTGACATCTTTATGCCCAAAGTATTTAATTTACTCTTATGAAAAAGCACAAAATCCTCATATCTACCTCAAAAGCTGAAACCAAAGATTTTTATATGATGGATTACTGAAACAATTAGACAATGATCCAAATTTGGTTTTTGATTAATTTTAACTAAATACTCAATCAATAAATTTCAGCACAAACTATTACAATATTGATAATATTTATTTGCCCATTTTGTTAGTGGTGAGTAGACACTAATAAATAATACTGGCTGTTTCTCTGATCAGGATTGACTATCAGTTTACATGAATTCTGTGTTTCATGTTAAAAAAAAAAAAGATGTTTTGATTTCTGGATAGGCTGATTAAAATGTTTCTTATTAACCTTTCAGATTAAAAAGAAAAAGGCAGTTAACCTGTTAAAGTGCTCTTTACCAAAACTAAAAGCAAGGCCAAGCTGTAAAAGCCATTTTCTATCTGTGGTCTAAGAAGACACAAATGTTTGGAAAAAGATTAAACAAAGCTAAAAAAGAAAAGAAAAAGGAAAGTGCCTTTACACTGTTAAGATTATATTAAAAGTCTTAAAAATATGGCAGGGCAGAAAAGACATAAAAGGAGAGTGAGGTGGCATGTGAAGGAACAGAGTGCAGAAGGCAGACGGGGAAGGACAGACAGATCAATACGAGTCAGGAAATAAGGTAGAAAAGGTTATTTACTTGACATTGATCTGTGGTAGCGGCAGCAGAGCTTGCCCTGTTTCTCTTTTGTTAACCTTTAAGTCCGAGTATACTCACAAATGACGGGGGAGTCGACTAACAGGTGTAAATTATGGATCGAAGGAGGTCACACTAGCTCTGTCACTGACTGGCGCCTATATAGTTACAGCCATGAAGAAATTTAAACATCAATAAGGGTAATAAGGACAATTTTACTGTGCAATGTGGATTGAGTTTCCCTCTACAAAGCAGGGCCAGTTGTGACACATATTTACTTACTAATCCTATGATATCTTAATGTGCAATACATGTGGATATGCAGCTTCGTGTGAGTCCTATACGTCAGAAAGTGAACAGAAACTACTTCCTTTGACTCAAACTGACTGTACAGTACAGTATTATACAGTACAGCAGTACAGTCATGAGGCAATTCTGTCTTCCATGATTTACATATTCAGTTCCCAGGAAGCAGTGTGCCAAGGTGAAAACTAAGTATGTGGAGGTCATGGTGGTGAATGGTCATGTATTCTCATGTCTGAGATTTTACTCTGCATCCAGTCACAAACCTCAGCCAAGCCTTTTAGTTGCCCAAACCAAAACATTACTTGATTTTTTTTTGACATAACCTAACCAAGTTAGAGTTGCCTTTAAAATACATTTTAATCAGTGGCACCCAATTTATGGAACTCACCCCTCATCATTGTGATTACTGTGAAATCATTATGAAGCAGCAGAAACGGTGTTGTTCAGACAGACTTTTGGTTAGTCTGTCTGAATGGCTGCTACATTTTATTTACTATATATATATATTTATATATAATATCCTTTTATTTTCCATTTTATTTACATTTACAGGTAAGTAAAAAGTAATATTTATTAAGTTTACCACTCAAATTTGTAAAATGTTGCTACTGGACGTAATCCTAGGTTTTTTAAAATAGTCCAAAATCAACATTCTACAGCATCTGGCAATAAGTTTGATACTAAAATACAAAGAAAGTGATCAGGCTGACTGAGGCTGTTTCTGATTGAGGTGTTTGGAAGTTTCCCATTCTGAAATCATGCAGTGTTTGTAACATAAGGTTTTTATGCCTAATGATTTTTTAGTAATATCCAGGTTTGGCAAAGAAGTTGTCAACCCCTCTGTAGTTCCACTGAACAAGTAAAGACAGAAAAGGGTGTTGCTAATCTCCATGTCTTTGCCCAAACACGATAATTTCTAAATCTATTCAACTGCATCATTCATTTTTTATTATCTAGTCTTGTAAACACTGTCAACACTTCCTGTGATTGTTTCACAATGAAGGCTTACCACTACAATCACATTCAAATGTATTTTGTGAAACAGACACACATTCAGTTCACATTTATGCATCAATATTATCGTATCAGAGTTAATAAGAAGAGAAAAAATGTTGGCAAATAGTGTTCAGTAAGAAAGTAGTGTCTAAATTGAAGTATTGTATTGTTGTTGCACCATTCCTGAATGATCATTGTGGAAACAATGTTTCATAAATCTGATGATTCTAGATAAAATATTGTGATTCATGACTAGTCAAACAGTAACCACAGAGGCAACTAGAGGTTTTAGTAGTTGACTTATGGGTGAAAACTCTACTGGGCAGTAGTATTATCCAATTTAAAATTATTGTAAAAATGCTAAATTATTTGAAATCAGGTTGCACTGTAAAATAAAGGGCTATAGATGCACAAGTGCAATATCTAAAAATCAACGCTTTTTCAGATTGCTTCAATCCTGAAAGTGGAAATGTTCTTTGTCATAAATACTTAGAAGTAAACAAAAACATGTAAACTACTAATGATGTAGTTAGGACATTTACTACAGGGTCACACAGTGTGCTGCACATCAGCAATGCCTGGCCCCAGCCCAGTGAGCGTTTCTACACATCCATCATGTCTCTTTTTTAGTCCATGAAGATGGCACAGACCTGATGCACTGAATGAGGAACTATTTGTTCTTCCATATGCCAGTACTTGTAATCGGTTT
The DNA here is from genome assembly GCF_002260705.1 of Seriola dumerili. Classification (NCBI taxonomy): domain Eukaryota; kingdom Metazoa; phylum Chordata; class Actinopteri; order Carangiformes; family Carangidae; genus Seriola; species Seriola dumerili. The sequence continues at coordinate 2,296,366 of NW_019174474.1, read as the reverse complement.
CTAAGGATCCTGCCAAATTTTGCCCTTTGCCAACAAGGGCCACATGTTTCCACAAAGGGAAGTTTGGCAAATGGTACGCTGATGATTTTCTAATTTAGGCTTCAGTAGAAAAAATCCTAATACCACCCAAGTCAGTACAGCACTATTATTGCTTCATCTGTTCTTCCTGTTGTTTTTATATGTAGTTTATTAGCACAAATTAAAGTCATGAATATCAAATAATTGTACATTTAAAGAAAGAAAAAGATATACTTTGAAAAAGTAAGATATATTCTCTCTTTCTTTCTTTCTTTCTGCCTATAGTACATACCCACCCACCTCAGGGTATGTTGTGTCTGAATGCTGACACCAACAACCTCGCACGTCCCTCTACTTACACTCTTCAGGCATTGTAATTTCAAAATGTGGGATTTTTTCATTGGCCACACTAACTGACTGAAACTTAGCCAGTCTCACTGACTTGGCAGGGCTGCTAAATAAACATGCATTGGTTGCTCAGGTTCACAACCTTTCCACAAGGCACAACCATGTGCTCTAATGGAAACATTCAATGCTGTGCTAAAGGCTTTTTTTTTTGTTGTTGTTTTTTTGTTTTTTTCTTGTCACACCCCTGAATTTCATTTAGTTAGACAAAATGGCTGCATACAGAAAACAAATGTAGGGAAACATTTATACCAAACTATGAATACTTGAGTAAATACGCGCTTTGCCTTGTCACAAGGGTCATGCAACCTTATAAAAAAACGAAAGTGTAAAAATACATACATATTTTAATGGGCTTATACAGGTGCATGTGGAGGCATTTCTCAGAAATCAGTCCATTGTGTATTCTGGTGACTCATTTTCAGAGAGGAAGTAGACCCATGGGGTGAGTTGACCCTAAAAGAGCCAGGAAATTTGTTTTGTTTTTTTCCCCCTGAACTTGGCTATATCTCACTTTCTAGAGGTGCCTGTCCCACTCACTCACTCTCAAGGACCAAGCCAATCTCCCTTTGTAAATAGAACTATGTTTTATAATTCCCCCTCTCTCTCAGATGACCGTATCAATAATGCAGAGGAACCACATCTGTCCAGAGCCATGAGATTATTTCTCTGATTTGGGCTGACAGTTATGGTAATAGTTTGGCAAACAATCTACTCTAGCAACAATGACCACAGATTACAGCTGTTTTCAGATCAAAGAGACTGCATAGAGGCCCATGATTGATTGCTCACCCAGAGACAGAGTCAGGCAGTTCAGCCCCCCACACCTCACTTTTGCCTCTCTACTCTGATAATGGAAAAATTCCTTTAGTTCTAATCTTCCTGGGAATTCTGGTATATTTTAAATACCAACGTGCCCACTTAAGTATTTAACCATCTTCATACTTTGACAGGTGCAGCTTTTTGAAACACTGTTTTTGTTTACAATACATTTTTTAGTTTCTCAAAAAACCACTAATACCACAATTACAAATTTTTAGTGTCAAACTTAAATTTATTGGAAAACATGATAGAATCCAATTTGTATAAGAACTATGAAAGGCAAGATATAGCTAACTGGTACACACTGAGCAAATTACAGATCAGTAGCCTCTACCAATATATACCTATAAATATATGCATAACCATATATCCAGTTTCCATTGCTTTTGTGAGATGATCACATCTACCCACTCAATCAGACTTTTTTACAATACAAGCTAATGAACTTTTGAAACTGTTTTTAAGACATCCTAGCTTACCTCTGAAAATGTTAGCCAAGCTAACTGCGATAGTACATCAGGATTGTATAAACATACAGTAGAGCAAGTTCTGGATACCCATCAGACGCATTTACTGAGCCAAACAGTAAATAAGCAATCTGTGATGAGAAGAAAGCTTTTGTTTTTAACTTTTTGTCATGATTGCTTCTACCTCCCTTTTCTGTGTCCACTTGTCTAAGCTTGACAGCCATGACGTACAGAAAAAAAAACTGCTGGATGAGGAAGTTACAGATTAGTGCTTGTTCGTTCTACCGGAGCGGTGTTTACATCTGTGTGCTCCTAGATTTAATCAGAGTTTACAGTACTCGATGAAACACAAGTCAGCCGACAAGTCGATTTATTATAAAAATTACTATGAATCTTTTTGGGGCAGGAAATTTAAAAAAATGTGCTCAACCATTACTTTTTGTACTCAAAAAAGAAATCTCTTCCACATTAACTATATATTTTAGTTTAATTATGAGATGCATCTGCTAAACCAACTGCATTGTCAACGACAGATGGTTTTTGGTTACAATGTATCATTAAGAATGGTGAGCTCAGTGCACGCTTTCATATGTACGCATATGTACCCTAGCACGTAAACAGCATGGCCCTTTAATCTAAAATATGATGGTAAAACTGAGTCAGACGCACTCGCTTGCAGCTCATCATTGTTTGCTTGTGTGAAGAGTTTGTATTTAAATGCCTTAGATATCCAACAAAGAACCTCATTATTTATTAATGACACAAAAGCTGTAACACCATTTGGCTAATATAAATTTGCATATTTATTAAAAAGGAGACATTTGTGATTAATGGCATCCAGCCATGTCACATGTGGATGAGGAGAAAAATCATGGATCCTTGATCATGTAGAGCCCTGATCAGTACATTGGTGTTCCAATACACTACCAAGAAACCTATGAATTACTGGTTATGTATCATAATACACATTGTTACACCAATTATGTAATTATGCAGTATTACACAATACAGTCATGGTATACTGTTTAATGTATAAAAATGACAAAGTTTAATCAAGCACATAACTAGTAATTTGAGCAACACACTTTAAGGCACCACATTATCTGAGATGGCTGTATCAACACACTAATTACAAATTAGTAGACTGTATTGAACTGTAAAATACTGGGAAGTAATACTGACTTGTCTACCCTTGATTCAAATGTAACCTATAAAAAATGAGAAAAATAAAAAAGAGAATTAAAAATTGTCTTGACGACAAGGACATTGTCAGATAAGTGGAGAAGGGCAGTCAGAGAGCTATTTAGAGTGACGGTAAATGGCCTTTTTACCATTCCAGCTAGCCCTGCCCCCCTTCCCCGTTTAGGGATGGCATTAGAGACTGCAGACTGACATACATTTTTTATAGCTTCATAAAGTCATCCAATGACCAGGTCACCCTTCTCATAACTAGGGAGCAGAACGCTTGAAAAAAACCATTCATCACCATGAAAGGGCCTGCTTGTCCAAGCGCCTTCAAACATGCACACAGTCTGGCAAGAGACGCTCAGCACAAATGCTAACGTACTTCTGCCACTAATGCCAGATGACCTTCTCACATCTATTAGCGGGCTGGCTGACGCAGAGGGCAGACACGAGCCCCTCTTGTCTCCTGCAAAGATTTCAATGACAAGGAATAGAAAATATCATGCATGATAATGGCTGTTGCCACCAACAACGCAATCTTTGCCATTTTTTTTCAACAATACAAGGTAATGTCAGGTGAATATTAAATAATCTGTGATTAATTACACACACAAGAAATCTTTGTCTCCAAATATATTGCCCTGTAAATTAGTCGTTATTGTAGAGGTGCAACTAGAGGTAATATAACAGAATAACATGACATGCTTTTTTAAATGTGTCCCCTTTGATTTGACAAGCCAGAAGGACCTCCGATGTAGAATTGGAACGCCCCTCACAGACAAACCATCAGACCACCAAACCCCATTAGTGGGCAATTAGTGACAGCTGGTGGGTTGTCAGCTTGGTAATGGCCTCAAAAGGAGTACCCATGGAATACAAAAACTACCAGCGATGCAGTGGTTTAAACCTTGGTGATAAAAGTCGACAAAGACAGCTTCAAGCATGGAAACTCATGTTCATTGATCTCCATTTCTAGGTCTAAAAAATGTACAATACCATGTTAGTGAATTCTATCAAGCCAAGTTATTGTTGTTTTTAAATGCAAAAACATATAGGAGGAAAGCTTTTAATGCTGAGCATTGCGAAAATGGAGATATATTCAGCTAATCTCACTTCAACCAAAGGTGTGCTATTTTAGTGCTCTACCAGTTCCTCCTTTTGCTGGCCTTTCATTTCAAAAGCAAGGGCTAAGCTATGAGAGGCACAAGAGGTGGACGGGCAGAGAAGGAGGAGGAGGAGGGGGTTGAAGTAGTTTAATAATTTATTTAAGAGGGAAAGAAGGCAGCCAAGGGGAACAAATAGTGTTTCTCCCAGAACCAAGCCCCTCTGACCCCGGCCCTGCGTACCTGAAGCCCAAGCCCCATCGCATTAGTGAAATTCTTATTTGATGGCATTTTAATATTCTGCCTTGATGACTTTTTAGCAACATTTACTTTCGGAGGTCTCGAGCGCTTCCCCCAGAGGAAATGAAACATGTCAAAACCCATTACGAAAAAATCAAAATTTAAATACCTCAGCCGTGTTAGCGGTAATACACACAATCCCCACCGCTCAGAGGCAAGGCTCACAAACACTCATCTGCTTGCCGGCTCGTAATGAGTCTGTTTGATGGGTAAGCGATTTGTGGGTCACCGAGCATACGTTACAGATCCAATTTAACCCTTGATTGCTTGTACTCTGGAGGACCTGGGAAAACGTGTTATTGAAATTTAATACCAGATCATTTCTTCTTCCTCCCGTGCAGGGACAAAGGTATGCTTACATGACTCCTTCGATGCCCTGTGCAGCTGGGGGAGGCAGTGGGAAAAGCGACCAAGGAAGGAAGGGAGAGACAGGACAACAGAGAAAAACAAAGACAATTTTATGCATGACGATAATCTTTGCCTCATCTGCAGGTCTTGCTAAACACCAATCCAATTAGCCCCTGGAGGCGCTACACTGAGCACCAACTCAATTGAGTATGGCTTTTCTATCATGTGATATATCACTTTTATAATAATGTTTATAGCAGATTGCTGTTGATTGTCAGTGTTGACACTCCAAAAAGATGATAGCACATTCAAAGTATCAGAATTCATACTCTTCTACAAGGATGCGGCCATGTTTTTTGGGCAAAATAAACGAACAACTTGCAAAGGGTTCCTTTAGAATATTTCCCAAATTAAAATGGGTGTTAGGAATGGAAAATATGGGTTGAAACAAAAAGCTGCTCTTCTCCATGGGCAAGAAAATCAACAGTGTTCCTCAAACGCAGCACGGTTGCTTTGCAAATGTTTTAGAGGCTGCATGTGTATACACATCTATAAAGCTGTTTGTATGTCATCCTTATTACACATCTTTGGTTAAGATTTTTCATCAAAGCAGAACAATACTAACACATCTTGCAACTCCAGAATTGCTTGCGTTGCAGGGATTTAGGGTGACATCCAAAGATCATCACAATTTTAAAATCAATGCGGAAACATGGCTAACACTGAAAGTACCCAATAAAAGCGTTGGACAGTAAATGCTAAGCATTAATAAACTTTTTTCCAGTATATAAAAGAGTGTTTAAGCTAGTTAAGAGTTAATTTTATATTTATATGTATCTAAGAACAATTCAGATTTTTAAATGGTTGATTTTATCATTATCATTAACAAAAAAAACTTTGAGAAGCAACACGTTTAAAGTTCATGATAATAAACACATATTTTTTCAGACTGGTAAAGAGGAGTTGTGCGTGCCACTGAAGTATCCTTGAGCATGATACTGAGCTTGTACATGATGAGTCATTATTAGTTACTCAAAGAAAACGCTTCTATCAAAAGCTTAAATTGACCCTAATGGACCCAAAATCTCTTGATGTTTAGAGCTGTTCTTTAGGTGGAAACTACTGTTTTAAGATGAACACTACGATGGAGAAGATTTGAAATAGTAACATGCTTTACATATTATCCAATGTGTTTCTGAATCCTTCTTGTTACATTTCATTTTAGGATATCTGAATAATACTAGAGCTGTGAATGGACTGGTAGAGCAGACTTACTGGTAAGGGGGGCTAACTGAGAGCTCAAGTGAGTAGTCAGCAGGCTGGCATGGCTCATTCACAATATTTGTCATTAGACTCGACTGCAGGGAGAGAATAGAGTGCACTGCACCATTCGTGTGTAACCAAGATTTATGCTAATGTCTCCCTGCATATGCTTATTCTACATATCTACATTAAACTTAATAGACTGTTACATTGCTTCTTAACCTCGGCTTCCATACATGATTACCTTTTCTGATTTCTTTGCAAAATGGCATATAAACACGGGGCAGGGATTTTATCAGCGTGTCAGTGAGTTTGTTTCCAGTGGCAGCGCATGGCTCTCATAATCGTTTTGATACTTCAGGGACTCTATCAAGAATGCTTGCCTAAGAGGCTACAGTTAACATGTCACTTTGTAGATATCCCAGAAAGCGCAGCAGACCCCTAGATTTCTTACTCAACGTTTGGCCAGGAAGTCTACATTCTTACCGTAAGTGATGACAATAATTTGACGCAAATATTGATCTTCAACTAACTCTGAAACAACATTATTAAAGCATAATTTAATCACATAGCATGTTACATGTAGTCAGCACTTTGCACAACAATGCCAAACTATTCATTCATTTGGTTAAAAATGTTATTGCACTGATAAGGAGGGTTGCTTGGAAAAAAAAAATTAAATATAATTCTGTTAAAGCTGCTTTAATCAATATTTTTATATTAACAACTGATGACATGATTTTATGTAATGTGAAAAAGTGTCGCTCATAATGACAAACCCACAGAAAAGTATCAGTAACTCTGTTCTCCTCAATTCATTGTTGGTTTTATGGCCCACAACTTTATTTGGTTCACTCTCACCGCTCTCGGTGTTGTTTCCAGGCAACTGTTTTCAGCGAAAAAAGCTCTACTAAACGCACTGTATGCTTCCTGACCATTACCTAACAGCAGACAAAGTTAGTGACTGGCTGGTGGAAATAGTGGAGCATTTAGCAGCTAAAGACCCAGATATTTCCATTAGGAGTTGGTGGAGACCAAACCAGAGCGGAGTGAGTATTGCACTTACATTCACCAACACCACTACAAATGAAGTGATAATAATTTTGTGCTTACAGTTTGTTGCGCTGCTCAAGTCCCACAGGCTTAAATTAGCTTTGTTTGTGTAAGGCTCATGTGTTGTGGCTAACAAGTCCTCCAACCTAAACAACCATATCGGTCGCTTTTCCCTACCCTCAGATACGACCTATAGGAGTATATCAGCAGCAGGCATACTGGACCTTTGTTGTCACGGTAACAATATTAAACACGCAGATAGGGTTTATGGAATCAACCAAGGTTTGGTTAGGTTTAGGCATAAAAACAACTTGGTTAGGTTTAGGAAAAGATTGTGGTTTGGATTAAAATAAATATTTTGTCATGGTTACAATAAAAAAAACACATGGTTAAGGTCGTGGACTGGTTATGAATAAAATAAACAACATTGAATATCTGTTTTACCCAGTAAAAATACAAACAGCAGTCTCACATGTGAAAGACCATTCATCCACCCCAACCTACTCTCAATGCAGACTTTGTCACTCTTTATACTATGTCACCTGACTTGCTCCAGTCACAATTACTACAGCTGCTAGAGGTTACCTAACAGCTAAACGTATCTATGGGTCGTAAGAAGCTGCTTGCACAGACGACCTATGGGGTTATTTTTTGAGGGAACACAGTCTCATTGTAGCTTTAAAAAAATAATTATGCTGTAACCAGTGTTCCTGAGTTGAAGTTCTAATCCTAATAATAAAGTCAGTAAATAAAATGTTTTACCTGATCTTTTATGTGCGTCGATGTGGAGTTCAAATGTTTTAACGTTGTTTTGTTTGTTTGTTTCCCATTGACTCTTGTTTGCCACTGGTAACCACTGTATATGTGAATACAAGCTGACTGCAGCTGCTGTCATGGTGATACTGGAGCAAGCTACAACATTTAGAGCTTTAGAGAAGTCTGCCAAATCTTATAGTGTGTCCACATCTAGAACTAAAAACCATGATATAAGGCAGACTGTTGTTAACTGTGAAACTGTCAGACTAAGGGTCCTATTTCATGTGGGAATATTGTGGGAGCAGCGTGCTGGTGAAATGACATTTTCCAGAAGTGCAGAGATGGGTATTCATCACCTGCGCCCATTTGGCATTTTGGTGACTTGCCCTGTGCTGAAGTTGGAGGAGAGCCGCAGTAGGGGTGTGCCATTGGCGAGCTAGCACTGCAATTTTGGTGTCAAGGATGACAATGTTTAGCACTGTGCTCCATCTGCCCGATAGACAAGCGCAACAGCATTGCCTTTTCAGCAGAAGATACAGTATTAATCAGGCTACAGCTATAATATAGACTATGGCAGAATATAGACCGGTGGGGAACTCATAACATACAGAGCACATGGTTTTACAAAAAAATTTTGCCACTTTCTTGGTGAAGTTGACTGTACTTTGTACTTCAAAAGGCCAGTAAATGTCTTCTACAGCAGGATGTGAGATTTATTAAGAAAGACGCAAGCATTACTTGCCCAATTTTTGAGCTGGTTCAATTACTGAAACACCAAATGAATACAGTCACAAGCCTAAAACCTAAACCTTTAGTCAATACGGATGTGTACAAAGATTTTAAGAGCTCTCTACTGTCATGGCAGCACTATGACAAGTTGCTATTGTCCTGACTTTGGAGTTTGCTTTGTCCAAATCCAGTCCTGTTTTTCTTTATTTGAAACCCTGTCTGTATTTTCAACTGTGTGAAAATATTGAATATCTAAACAGTTTTGTGTGTTCATTTTGTGTCTTTGACAAATTTAACATTTTAACATATGGCATTTTCTTTACTGACTACATCTCTGCCAAACAGCTAACAGAAATGCTAACCACTCATTGATTATAGGATTTTTTTTTACAGCGTAGCTGTAATCTGTTTGAATGCGCAAAAACAAATTACTTGTAAAATGCCTGGTGACTTCCTTATGACCTAATTTATGGTATCTAGCAGCAGTCCGGTAAGTGATATATCTATGGATAAAAAAAAGGGCTTTAAAACAGTGTTGGTGGTGTCTATACAGAAAACTGCAGGAAGCCACTTAAGTGGCATGCAAAGCTGACTAGAGCTCCACTTGCCCTAAACAGACCCTAGGCTCTCACTTTACACACTATACACTTTCAGCTCCATTTTCCCCCCACACTACCCATTTTGCCAGGCTCTTGACTTACAAATTGCTGCTTTAGACTTGGTTTCATTGTAACGGCTTTCTAGGGAGAAGGGAAGAAACATTTGAAAAAAGCCCACTCAGGACACTTATGTCCTCATGCAATCCAGCAAAGCCAGTCCTTGGCTAACAGTCAGCACATTGTTTCCGCTTGTCCCTCAAAGTACTAACCTCAGCTCTGTCAATAACCTCTCTATCCATTCTCTAACCTTCCCATCTTTTCAATCTGCCTGGACGACTTCCAAGAATCATGAAAAAAAAGTTAAAATGCCCTGGACATAAGCCCTCAATAGCTCAGCGTAATTCCCTCTTTAAATGTAAGACAAAAATATCAGGGCTCTTTAGCATGCCAAAGAGACTGCACAGAGAGCAGTGTTCCCAGTGGACGGGTGACAGGAAGAAGGGCAAGTCCTTCCTTGGCATAAAGAGGCACTGTGTAGAGGAAAGACATTGAGCAAAGGAACTGAAGGATCTGAAGTCATACACATGCACACAAAGTATGCCAACACAAAGATATTGAAACTCTAAACACAAACATTCACTGGAAACTTTTCTGTGCGTTCAGAAAAATGTTCAGCAGGAAATAATATGCTTTATCATATAACATATCTCAGCACCAAGAGTCAAGGTCTCATCTTGTAAATGTTTTAATCACCTGCAGAACATTTACCCTTTGGTTCAGATCTACTATGATAACAGCCAGCTTTTAAACTCCAATCTCATTGAAAGCAGTGCAAGCCTTTTTTTTTTTTTTTTTTGTTCTACCTAAAACACCACTCTACTCAACAGCCTTGTACATTCCATCACATTCACCATGGCTAAGAATTAAAAGAGTAATCCAATGAAATATTAATTAAATTATTGTAGGGTTTTCACTTAAGCACCCCATTTTCATAATTGTTCCATAAATTATATTTTCCAGTACATTTGCTTTAGATGGATAATTAATTTCTGGCTTTACCCTTTTCAATTTGATTTTGTTTATGGAAACTGCAGAATGCAAATGTTTGTGCGTGTGTGTTTTTACACAGCGATTTAACAGAGCTTTAAGCCATGCCAATGTGACAGTTATTTGCTCAATTGTATATATGACAATTTCATGCATACGTTCAGGAGAATCAAGAGGGTCACGGCCAAACAGATGCATATTACATTGGTAAAGAGGATTTTATCAGAATGATGAACATGTAGTACAGTACATGAGAGCTGTGGCCACATGTTTCAAGATGAACAATAGGGTTTTGTGCCTCCATAGAGCTACTGACCAATGTGGATCCTTATATAATAACAACAACAATGTATGGCAACAATATGAACACTAATCACATTATTTTCAAGCATACGAACAAGGAGGTACATGAGGATTTAGGCCTGTGGAAGACATTTATGTTACCGTCTCGAAAGCAAACAAAAGAGAAAAACTAAAAACAGCAAAAAATATTAAATAATGTCAATATGTTTACATCTTTATATAAATTATAGCAATTGAATAAAGTGTGTCTGACGCGAACATATTTTGATGTTGTAGGAGCCTCTGTGCTGAAATCTGAATATAAACACTTAACACTAGTAAAAATGTAGGTATTTTAAATGTACTAATTTTTGACATTTTGTAAAAGTTTTCCAAGATATTCTAAGATGAGGGGTCCGGGGCTTTTCTGTGTAGAGTTTGCATGTTCCCCTCCTGCCCGCATGGTTTCCTCTGGATACCCCAGATTCCTCCCACGGACATGAATGTTTGTTTGTCTCTATGTCAGCCCTGTGACAGACTAGCAACCTGTCCAAAGGGGATTTGCTCCAACCCCCCTGTGGCCCTCAAAAGAATAAGCTGAAGGATGGATGGATGGATGTAAGATAAGTGAAATTTTAAACAATCAACTGTCATATACTTTGTGTTCAACAGTTATGACTAGCTGACAGTCAACAAGAAGACACACAGTGAAAAAACAGGCATCAAACACAGACATATAAAAAGACACACATGCACCTTCATATACACACATGTAGTCGGTTCCTGCATGTTTGTCCTATGATATTTCTTGATGCTAAAAATGGCAGCTCGGCGGCTTCAGAATCTTGTTTAAGTGAGGCCACATTATCATTTCACAAGGCAAAGACAGAAGGCAACATATGCCCACCACTGTCCTTTGGTCCCTCTGACTCAAAGTATTCATCAAAAAGCTGTGCTCTCCCATGAGCTTGCTGCCATATGCCACTGGAAAATGTCACCAGTAAAAGTCATAATAATTCACCGGTTTCAGAACAGCATTTGATATTCCTGTTTTTCAAATATTGGGACCTGCATCTCATACTTTGGAGTTATATGGTGCCCAGCAGTGAACAGAAGACAACTGTAATTATTGGCCTTTACGTCTGGCAGCAGAAGTATTGGTGTGTCCATCTCTATGAACTTGGATTGACATGCGTCATCTGACATGAGTTCAGCTCTGACCGTACTGGGCTTCTGAATTAAGGCTAAAGCTACATTGCAGAAACCAATTTTGTTAAACGAACCCTGTTTTGTACAGAATAATTAAGTCTTGTCAAATCATCAATTTGTCTTGCATGAACTTATCTATTTGTCTCTGACTGATAAATTCCATGCAGGAGATATGGGGTTTACTCAAAATGTGTTGAGCCCGTGTTGGACACATTCATATGCGACTGTTGCTTTGGTTGTCACAATTAGTACAGACTCTAGCATGCAGCAAGGTTCCATAGTTACACTTCTGATTAACCACAAAGTTACACTGGATTACACTGCAAGATTATTCCACGAAGTAAAGCTTCTTGATCACTTTCTCTTGCTCACCCACACTTGTATGTGCGCTCTCCTGCTTCGTCTCTTCATACAACAAGTTAAACAAGGTTTATTCGACAATATTACTTTACAGTTTACATCCCTTCTAGTATCTGAGTCAAATGCACATTCGTGCGTCTGGCCAGTCATCACATGTTGATCCATTCAGATCAGCTCTAAATGCAGGTTTCCAGTTCCAACTTTCTTAGCAAAATACAACTTGTATAGAACCTAACTTTGGTTGATGTTTATCAATATGGAAAGTTTCAGTTGAAATGTACTGCTGCTTTAAGTTTGAAATTATAATTCAAACTTTTGTGGTAGTCACACCGTTATTACAGAATCATTTCATCCCCATCAGAGCCCCCCTCCCCCCTCCTCGCAGGTATACAATTAACCAAGACAGTATCATGTAAGGTAACAGAAAACTGTGGCCACATCTCCACAGGGCTGTTGGTACCAAGTAATGGAGATACTATGACGTGCTATGAGTAACAAAGGACCTGAATGTCTGGTTTACTTACTACCTTCAAATAACTGTCACATTGTAATTCACCGCAACAGAGTCTAAGTAAGGTATGACAACTAAATGTACTTGCATTGTGTACATTGCCACGCAGACATTACTCTACAACACAACTGTGATATGTATTTTTTTTTTTTTTTTTTTTTTTTTTTTTTTTCACACACGCACAAGATGGAACTATATCATTAGAAATATTATTGTTCCTTTATGAAGGAAAATATTGCAGAACTTACATCAGGTGTCCTAGCCCACTTTAACTGGGGAACATGCGAACAATTAAATACCAGCTAAATAAAAGTGGACTGCCAAGGACATGAGAAAATCAGAGTTTCATCTCACAAGTAAGATTTCTGCTATATTGTACAGTGTCCTTGGAAAATCCTCCTGACATATCTGTAAATGCTTCAATAACGGGAAAATTTAAATAGAAGTGACACCTACAGATTATTATTCTATAATTGGTTTTGAATACCAGAACATGGGTCCTTTGTGACCACTCTTCTAAGATAGCATTAAATCCACTTACATTTGAAAAGAGGGCTACAGTTTGCATGATGGCCCACTGTGGAGATCAAAAATCAGGTGGGAAGGATAATAGTCTGTTTTAATTACAAAATTGGCAAAGCAGAACAGACAGTGAAATGCAAAAGGGAGAGCAATGTACATGTTGATCAGCTAGTATTTTCTGAGTATGTTCTGTGTGGTAAAGCTTGTTTTATTCATGCCCAATTAGGAGAATTATATTTCTATACACACACTTGAAAAGTTGAAAAGGAAATTATGGGGGGTTTCCAAAGGAGACTGTTTGGCAGGTTGGAGCTCTGAATAATGGAATTTTTTAAATGGTTAAAATCGGTGTTTTCCTTATTCATGCAAGGACGGAGAGACAGAGAGAGGCAACACCATTCTGCGTGTTAGATGAGGGAGCTGTGCTGTTATCTGCTGATCCCAGAACTTCCCTTGGAGCACCGGAGTGGGTCTGTATCACGTAGTGCACCCTGCACTGGGACTGTGCAGCCTGCTGACAGGAAAGCTCGATTAGCGAGCCACAAAGAGGCCAATATAGAAGAGCACTTCCTCAGCCAAAGGGGGTTCGTCCGGAGAACACGCTCCAACCCTCTTTCCTGACAGGGGACAGTGACAAACACACACACTGGCTGGCCCACCTTGGGGAATGTGTGATGGATTGGGATTTGGTTTCTCCGACACACGCGCATGCATGAATCCTAACACACAACACGACACATACAAACACAAAAGAAGCCAGTAAATAAATCTATACACCCTTTTTTTGACAGGCAGAGCGACTTTAATGTTTGTACCGTTACTAAAAACACAACTGTTAAAAATTGATTTGGAAAGTAACAAAGTTAAATTTTTCAAAGAATGCTGGCAATCATCCAGAGAATAAGATGAGTATGTTTGGACTGGCCCCAGCCCTGCGCGTGCTGCCTTCACTCAGACAATGGGATGTAGATGTGGAAGTGGGCCTGGGCCAGATGAGGAAAACGAGATAGCAAGGGTGGGATGAGGGGTGGAGGTGCGCAGAGCACAGACTGGTAGGCTGTTATGGGACCCTGTGGCGGAAGGGCATTGTTCAGCAGAGGAAAAACACAACAACAATAAAAAAACAACTCTTCCTGAATCTTTTTATATGATTATGCGGAGAACAATTGAGTGGGTGGGTCTGCTACTTTGAGGATATTGAAAGAAGCCTCTCCTTTGAGACTTGGAATGATCCTTTCACACCTTACCCTGGAACACAAGCAGGAAAATAAAACAATGTGAGTTGCTGAGCAAGAAGCATATTGATCAAGAACAGTGTGTCCATTGAGAGAGATTACAATGGCCTTTGGCCTGTGACACATTCAGCAATAACCCAAAGGTTAATGAGGGGGAAATTGAATGATAATGGATCAATTTTTTCAAAGACACGGCATATTATGTGTTATGCTTTGGCAAAATGCAAAGTCAGTCAGCATTAAATCAAATTCATTTTAAAATGGAATTATCTTAGGGAATAAGTAGGTAGAAGGTACTAGAAACTTATTCTAGTCTGTAATGCTTACATAATACACAGAAACACAAGATATGCATAATTACCTATCTAGCTATCTATCTATCTATCTATGAGAAAGTAAAACCTTGTTTTTATGAAAGTGTATTTGTGTATGGCTGAGCATGTAAAGAAAGAATAGTAAGGTGTGTGCGTAACTCTATGCTGGCCACATGTCTAGCTCTGTGTCCAACGTTTTCAGCTGATACTGCTTGGCTGTAGATTTCACTAACCCTAAGGTCATGCACCTGATATACCTTTGAATCCTGTTGTTTGCTCGAGCGTAGAATCCTCTCAGGGGAAAGGCGCGTCCAGAGATAAGAGTCTGGTGTGATGTTGCGCTTCTTGGCCCATCTTGGCCCTCAAGGCCTAGACATTGGTTTTCTCTTCATCTCGTTTTCACATTTTTGCAGCTTTCCATTGATTTACTAGCTCAATTCGTGGGCTGTTCAAGCAATGGTTGTTATTGTCTGTATACGTACATACAGCTGGGGATAGAAACATTCATGAGAAGTCCAAATTTTATCAGTGTAGGTCAATGTAGACACACTCTACCTGCTATCCCCCTCACATTAGAGATCCACCAGGATTCCTTTGAGATCCTTAAACAATGTCCACACAGTTGAGAGCTCTTACAAGAATAATTATCACAGAGAACATGATAAAATGCTGAAAACACACTAAAAGATTTTTCTAAGCCTTCTCAGATGGTATTACTTTATAAGCTTGTGGTCTGTTCCACTGAAAAACTATTTAAGGCCATTAGTTTTGTCCTTGCCTAATGTTTTAGTGAGAAAGATAAACACCTTATCACCTGTTAAAATTGATCTTAAGAGACGCTGGGTGTCATTTCACGACAATTATATTCCTGAGGTCACTGTTGTGCCTAGTGATCTGGTTATGTAATGGCTAGCTAGAAAGGCATTCAGAGAGCACAGACCTCTGCCACGGCCAATGTCAAACAACATACACCAGACTTCAGAGAAAACAATTCAAATTCATAGTCAATGATCAGGCCCCAAAATTCAGTGGGTTCTTCCCTGGCCCATACCCCATCCCTCCATCAAGTTTGGAGAGGTAATTGGAACCCTTTTTAGACCATGGTATTGGCTGATATAGGCATACATTTCACCAGTTAGTTATATACTTATAGTTATATACTTATGTATTATTATTATTATTAATACATTTGTATTTGCTTGTATAGGTTGCTGTACTTTTTGTATTATTAAGTGCACCATACATTATAACCTTTGTGCAGTTCAAAATTACTGTGAAATGAGGGCATTTTGAAAAACACTGTTGGTTACTGATATCCTTTTTTTGCCCCTTTTTTTCTGTTTGACGAATTAAGTGAAAGGTGGAGAAAATGAGAACCCAGGTTGCAAAGGAACCGTCTCACTTCTAAAGAAAAAACCTGAACCCACAGACCTCTTTCTTAAAGGTAAACATTTATTACTTCAGGGGTGCCGGATGGGCTGGAGGCCAGTCACTTCACCAGGCTGTAAATGTCATCTTCTCTTTGACACATAAGTGACAAATGAGTCAAGGCTCTAGTGGCAAGAGAGATGCTTTGCCCTTTCTTTCTCTGGTTCAGGCAACTAGCTGGCTAAAATCCCAAGTACTGCACCACAGAGCATCAACAGTACTAAGGGTTTCGAAAAAATTTGGCTATTACAGATGGGATGGATTTTTTATGTCTTGCAAATCTGATGTTTTGAAATATGACGCTGTTATAAAATAATACGCCAGTGCTTTTTGTACGTCTGTTTTTGTGAGTTGCAAGTGTATTTTTTGCACAAAATATGTAAAGCTGCATTAAAGCCCCTATGTGTGGTATTTGAATAATTCTGACTACACTGACAAGAAAATACAGCTAATAAAGTTATATTTAGGGGAAAAGGGGGCACACTGATTCAAACAGGTCACATCATTACCAGCCACAATACTAACCTCAGATAGTCACCAGATTTCACCAGTTTACTTTGAATAGAGTTTTCTGAAGTTTAGAAGATTGGTTTTGGTGTGTGAGGAAAATAAAAAAAAAAAAAAAAAAAAAAAAGACAAGCTATGAACCGGTAAAATGGTTACACGAATAGGTGCACAACCATCTATTTACCCTGCACAACACCTTTTCCCTTAGCTGCCCCGTGGACAAGCAGAGAGAGCAGTGTCTGTACACAAAACCAGTAATCACAACAATGGAACCGTGTGTGTCAGGATTAAACATGTAACTGTTGTTGCATTACAACGATGCAATCTCAAAAACTGATTCGAAACTATGCAGAAGCATAAAAAAATGCATCTACACAGCCTCGTGTAAAGTAGATAAGAATGATCCCAATGAGTTCCAAACAGTGAAGTAACATTATACATATTTAAATTTGTGACAAAAAAACACTGGTAGAAAATGTCATAGGTTATTTTCTAGTATAACAATACTTCCATTACAAATAAAAGAAAAATCTATTTTTAGTAGCTAATTTAAAAAAAAAAAAGAGCATAACACTCTCTAAGGGCTATTTTCTTTCTTTTTTTTGTCTTGGACTAACATTAAGTTGCCTTCTGGAAGTTCTGACCTGGGACAGACAGCAAGGTTTCAAAACTGGCAACTGTCTCTCCATGTCATTAATCAGGCACACAGAGGACTGTCTTCCATCCAGATGGGGAGCCTCTCTACAACCAGAGAAAAATAAGCAGGCTAATTAATTCTTATTGTTATAGACAGAGGGAGATTAGATGGAGAGAAATTGAGAAGGGCACAAGGAGACTAAGTCACCTTTAACGAAGCCCTGGATTCACAATATATTCTGCGTAAATGGTTATTGTTTCTTCAGCAAAATATATCTATGACTTCAAATGCTGTATGACTGTATGGGGAGGGCAGAGCGACATCATAGCTAGAGGTTAATGAATGATAAGGACCCATGGAGCACTCTGGGACACAGTGTGGCAGTGATTAGACAGGCCCAATAGGACGCAATCAAACTTTGAGTCCACTTCACCAGGATGAGTGAGATAACAGAGAAATAATTCCCACTGGTTATGTGACAATGTTAGTACTCTGAGTACCTAGCTTAACACTGATACCTAAAGATAAATGTGGCATACTAATTCAGTATCAAGTTCCTAGATTTATTCATTGATGTGATCACTGGGTAAACATGAAGACTTAGCGTACACAAGACAGATATTATGCACATCCGACCCCGGTGAGGTCTTTGTGAAGAAGTCAAGCTTCAAGTTTGTTTATAAACTGCCATGACCACGGACACAATGGATGGTGTCACGAATGAGTAAACATAGCACAATTACTGAAAGAACGAAGTCAAGAAATAAGATTTCCATCAACTTTGATTACAGCAAAGGTTTAGCAGTGAAATCATTCAGACAGGGCAGGCTGCAAGGCTCTTTTGATGTTCTTTCCTACACTACAGTAGTTTAACTTCACTACATGTGCACATGTTCTGAGACATTAGAAGTTAAAAATACTCTTAGAAACTTTAAACAGTGTTTATATAAAAGCTGCTATAATAAATATTCTATATTTAAAATAGATCAAATGAATGTGTATTGTGGAAAGGGTCAGTCATGGCGATGATGCCAAAGAAAAATGATCACCTCAATCAACAGTTCCCCTCATCGTTTTAACGTCGTAGCCTGTGTTATGGTTTTACAGTTGGCAAGTTCGCTGTTTTGGTTCACTCTGACCACTCATCAACCATGTCTAAAGCCACAGCAAGCAGATGTTCTATGGGAAAAGCTTTGATAAACCTTCTATACACTACTTGCTGAGCACCAAACAGCAGACAAACAAAGTTAGCTGGTGAACATAGTGGAGCATTTGGTAGAAACAGAGGAGACCAAAACAGAGCTAAAAGAGGATACATTCATCAGGTGGACAGAAACATGAAATGAGTGATAATGTTGCTGTGTGTCTGTTTGATATGTAAATACGCATCTATATGTGTTTGTCATATCAACTTTATAAGAGCATAATATGTCATTGTCATGTTTACAGTTTGTTGCATCATCTCCATGTGGGCAATATAATAATAATAATATAATAATAATTTACTGCAGGTTTAAAGGTTCATTGCTCCACTGCTAAGTTAGATCAGAGTTAAATTTCATGTTTTATTCATAAGAAAAATGAAATATTTTCCATATTTCATGCTGCTCATAAATTTGATTAAAAAAATACATAAATCAAGTATGAAATCCAACAGAAACTAACCACCATGTGTAGTACTTCCTGAGTCTGAAACGTAGGGCTAATGAGCCTTTGCTAATAAACTTTAAGTTAGGAAATGTGAGTGTCACAGGTATTACACAAGGATGTGATTGTTTGCTTTCCCTAGTGTCATACTAGAATAAAAACTGAAGCTGAACTCTAGTTTCACGGCATTTCTAGATGGTTGTGTTTACATTGTGTAACAACTTCTTGGTTTTATTACCCCATGTGAGATGCAGAGAGAATGTGAGTGCCTACTCCACATTTATGATGAAGGAAGTTAAGCTATGAAATAAATTATGTTGATAAATACTTGAAAGGAATGCTCAAAGATACTGTATAACAAAATATGGCTGTTTGCTGTCTTACTCATGAATACATATAACACTTGATATCATTCTGTGTCCAGTACAGGCCTGGCTTCACACGAAGACTGAAATGCAAAGAAACACTGCCTTATTGCATTTTGTATATTGTTAGATATCAAGCTAATGCTAACAGAGTTCAGAGTTATGGGAGTGTGCAAAGCTGAAAACTATGAAAACAAAAATCAGCTTACAGAGCATCTGGAAAGGCTTTTTATTAGTTAAATATTAAAACTAAACTGTGTATCTGTAGAAAAAGCATAGGCCAAATGAGCTGTGTTTTGCAGTTAAAATGTTTTGGTTAATTCTGTCTTCCTGTCATCTGGGGCAAACACTGCAGTAACAAACACTGGATAATGATGGAGGATGTCTCTAGAGAACTTGCGCAATTATCTCATCTACCCTGAAGCCTCAACTGGCGTCTGTGGTTCTACACCTGAAAATATGACACAAATGGAAATATAGGAAAGTAACATAATATCATTATTGTGCTTTGGTGACGTGACATACAGTGTTGATAGTGTTCTGTGCAGATCCATTTAAGCATCAACAATAACATACATGCTTGTCAGTCAGTTGTGGGTCATTTCAACATTCAACAAAATTTTATAAAAAAAAAAAGGCACCAATTCAAACAGGAATTAAAGAGAGATTTTCTATCCTTTAAGTTCTGCAAAAAATATTTACCATTTATAGGCTATGCTAACAACTTATCAAAATAGACTACTAATACTTGTCTATAGTTTTCAATTTGGGTCCATGCAATGTCACTTTTGGCAAATTTTCTACTAGCTGAGTTGAATCTGATCTTATTACAGGCACTAGCCAGACAGTTGTGTCTGTTGTCGCACAATAATATCAGAAGTACTGTAAGTAACACCGATATAATAACTATTAAAATAATAACGATAAAAGTATCTATCTGACTACAGCATGTGGGGTTTACCACTTTGTATTGTATATTTTTATGCACGTACATAATAAACTTAATTCAAGGTAGAGCCAGTAGAGTAAGATTAATCATTGTATGACTTGACCTAAGGCTACATAACAGGGTCAGTGGCATTATTTACAGAAATATCTCATGTCAATTATAGAACTACATTAGGTGTCCAACCACAACTAACTGTACGTTTCGTCATTGTTTCCTTCACAATCGCTACTAGACCTGAAAAACAAATCTATAAGGGTGCTATATAAGTTCAGTAACATTGCTATGGATGATATTTTATGTTTATTTGCATAAATTTCTCTCCTGGTTTGAGTATGTTCATTAACTAAAACTAACTTGCCTAATGGCCCATTTTATGCATGCAGCGATGGTGCATGGGCCAGGGACACTTGCTCTCTTTCTTGTGCAGACATTGTCCCTCATGAACCTGCGAGCATACTCCTCAACCCCATGTGAGGCTGCGAAGGAATCTATTATTTTTTCAATCCTGAGGGAAGGAAAAAGGTCTCCAGCATCATTATTTTTCTTCAAAATGTAACTGACTTTACTGCACACCCTAATTTGCTTGCCGTAATTATAGGTCATGCTCCCTTTTTGTAATTTATAAAACCTTTTGTTCTTATCAATAATGAATGGGGTTTAGCAAATCATGGTGCTATAATATTTTGATATTATGAAAATGCTAATGCGTCAGGGACCTTAAGCCTTATCGGCCAGGTCCGATGCTCTATTAAACAGCCGGCAGAAGAAGTTGGACGCAAATTGCTTATGTTAATGCCCCAGTTGTACCCAGACAGCATGAGGAGTCTGCAATTAATTTCATCCAGGCGGTGGATGGACAGGCAAATTTATTTCCCTTCCACAGGATGGTGGCTCCCCCTCCTTTCTCACAGGTCTCCATGCATAGAATTGGAAAGGCTGTGAGAACAAGAGATAGAGGGTAAAAGGGAAAGTGAGAGGGGAGCGGTAACTTAGGAGCAATCTGTGACCTAATTGAACAGCAGCAAAAAGGGAGGGCAGCGTCAGGGAGACAAGAGGCAAAATCTTCATTCATTCCGCTGACAAGTGTTTTCACAACTTAAACCTGTTTTATTAATTATGTTTGACACTTCCCTAATTACTTTCATTTACATCACATCAGCTCCTAGCAGAGGATTAGACTGCATATCAATTCAGCGCAGCGTTGGAGCACAGGGAGAGGAGTGGATAGTGACTGAGTTATAAAGTGTTATTTAATACAAGTAGTCTGATATGATAAGATCTCACATATTCAAAGACAATGCGCCTTGCTTCTCTGTCAACTTATTATGTATCTGTAGTGTGTAAATAAAGAAAATAAAGTCTGCAGAGAGCCCGTGTTTCAAATAGCCATCTCTGGTGAGAGCAGTAAACTTTGATGTCTTGTAAAGCACGGCCTATAAACACTTGATTAATTGACACCACTGTTTCCAGTCATATGAACCCCTGCTTTCCAAATGCCATACCATGACAAAGACACACACAAAAGTATGTTATTTTTATCCTGCATCCAGATAAAAAAGCATCTTCTCACAGGAATATGCAGAGGGAGAGAGCTTAGGTACAGTAACTCTGGCCTCCCTGTTCATCTTGTTAAAAACCCTCATTGGGACTCTCACAGGAGCCATCAACTGGAGACCCCCCACCTTCTTCTTCACTGTCCTTTTATTTATAAACGCATGCTCTCCGAGTGATTCCCACAGCGTGTTGATAGTGTTTTTTGTTTTTTTAAAAGCAAGTTTTCCTCAATAGACAGGTTGCAGGACATTGACACAGAAGCTTCTATATGTCATTACCTGTACCAAAATAACCACAGTAACCTGGTTGCAAAGCATTAATAAGTATGGTGCCATAAGTAATGACTGTAGGACTGCAGCTATTAGTAATTCACTTAATCTGTTGATTATTTTTTCTGATTCATCGATTGTTTAGTCTATGAAATACCCGTCACAACTTCCAAGAATCCAAGGCGACGTCATCAAATGTCTTTTGTTCAACTGAAAGTCCAAAACATAAAGATATGCAGTTGACAGTGATATATAGAAAAGACAAGCAAAGTCTCTCAATTGAGAAGTTGGAACCAGAAATGATTAATCCATTATCAAAATAGTTATGATTATTCTTCTGTTTATCCACTAATCACTTAATCCACTAATCATGTCAGTTTTAAATAACTGTACTTGTAATCTCAGCAATATTTTTTTCCTTTTGGATGACATTGTAGTTTTCATTAATTGATGCCTGAGGAAAATTAAAGATTCCTGAATACACGTTTAACCTTCAAATCAGCCTGCTTGAAGGAATGCAATGTAGGATTGTCTGTTTAATCCAAATAACAGTGATTCTTTCATTTTTAAATACATAATGGAAATAGATGAGGAGGACTCATAAAAATTTATACCTCAATTCTCCATTTTAATTTATAGCCCACCCTCCAGTCACATATTATTCAAACATTAATATAAAAAAGAACTATACATCAAAAAGTGTCAGCTTTCACTTTTACTTCCATTCATAGTCATGCATATTATATGTAGACTAGGCTTGACTGCTGCCCGTCTTACAACAATTGTACATTAGGTAACTAGCAGATTGATGGATTGATAGATAATGTCCATATTCTGCATTCAATATACTTAAATTTTAATGACCTTTTCAACACCCCTACTTTCCACTTATATGTTTAGATAATACACTTTATGCAAATTGTAGAATTCTATAAATTTTAGATTTGTCTCTATTCATCTTCCTTTGTGTCTGTGAGAGATGTTCATTGTGAAATGTGATTAAAATCAAGTCTAAACCATTCATTTTTAACATTGTGTGTAGCTCCAAACGTACAGTCTCTGCTTTACACACACACGTGCGCACACACACACATACACATACACACATGCACACAAAACATCAAAGCTTGTCTATAAATGAGAGCAAATGTCCATCCATCCATCAAAAGAACTGTCAAATACTATATAATACTTCCTTATCTCTGTAATCACTATCAATACTATTGAGATCAACCTCTGCTCAGGGATAAATTAGAAAATAGATGCAGGCTAATCGTCCTGTATAATGTATCGATGTGTTATGTTCCCGTTACATTAACAATCATTAACAATCCACTCATGTGATGTGATACTAACAAACTGTTTGCCTTCACTACAGGGGGCTAGGTAAACACTCAAATGGCATTTCCTTTTTTTTTTTTTTTTTGTCCTCACCAGTGTCAGTCCCTCATGTTTGGTAATCGGCATTGGTAAGTCAGAAGACATCAGCTTGACTCTATTAATTACCACCTGATCCTTTCTTCCTGGATAATTAGGTACCCATTAGTTCTAATCAAGTAGTTACTTAATTATTGCAGTAATTAGTCTAATGGTCTAGCAAATTGAAGCTTTATCACTTTCGGATACTTAATGTTCTTGGCAGAGTACATCACAAGTGTCAAGGCTTGGGCTTCAGCAATCAAGCAGTAGAAAACAAAGTTTATACCATGGCATAAATGATGGTCTATTCAAGTTTTAATAGGCGTATTACACAGTTTCACATTGAGTATAGCTTAAATGCTCTGAGCTATGATACATTCCTACATCTAGTGACAAACATGCTGTGTGTAGAAACATCTAACTTTAGCAATACATTTTATTTAATACTTCATTTGATTTTGGCTGAAGGAAAACGTCACCAAAAGCCCAGACAGACAGGGCCAGATTGTGCTTGGTGATTGTGATGCATTCTCCTTAACATAATTGAACAGGTGGAAATGCCTTTGATACCACTAAAAGAGGGAAAGGTAAGCAGCAAGGCTAATCTACCAGCAGTCATTTTTTAAAGGTGGTATTCAGTTCATTCATTTTTCCTTATGGGTCATTTGACTGTGCCATCACACAGTGGAGAGGCCAAATGTGTGCATAGGGTTGGGTGAAAGCAATGCTCCAACATACGGACACAGCCAGGCCGCAGAGGGAAAGTGAATGGGTTGTCTTCAAACTGCAATAAATTGGAACTGGCTTGTCTGTCATCACCTTCCAATTAGCTGCAGTTTATTGAGTCTGCCAGAGATGGAGACACTGGCAGGTGAAGAGAGGTGTCTGAAAGGTGCCTGCGCCAGTATGCCAAAATTAGATAGAGCCCACTTGTGACCCAGACATCCACCACCACCTTGACCGAAAGACCTTACAGCCAACACAAATGGCATACATGTAATGGCTACATACAAACACAAGCGGGAAAGAAAATAGGCATCACTGGCTTGTATAATCTGTTAGATTATAGCCCACTTTCAACTAATTATATATATTTTTTTTTATTTTATTTTAACTTTACAAGTTAAATGATATAGGCTGACCAGTCTTTAAGAAATACCATTAGATTTACACAATTATTACTATTGTATCATTGCAAATGATTTTTAATCAAAACCCAATGATTTAGAAAATCAATGGATTTTTTTTTTTTTTTATTATTAAAAAGGCAGTCAGGTTCTGGCTAAACATCTGCAACACAATCAAAAGTAGTAGTGTCTGAACAAAGTCCATGTGAAGTGATACACTTGTGGTGGGATTTTGTGAAGACTGCAGGCTGATGCAGCTTTCTCACACATGGTCCAGCTAGTGTTACTGAGTGAGCAAGACCTGATCTACTCCAAAACTAGCATGGTTCTCTGTGTGAGTGGAAATATTTGTGCAGTCAGTGTGTAGTCTACAGTCAACAGGCAAAGTCTGTCCATAACATAAACACAAATACAAATACATATATTTTAGTAAACTCACATCACATAAACTCTCTCAGACCCTCAGTTATGCTGATGCTGAAGACAGGATTTCAGCTTAAAAGGTTGAAAAAGCAGGCTTGTGATTGGAAGGTCTCCTGTTTGATCCCGTGACCAGCAGGATGAACCCAGGTTGAGAAAGTGAGAGAGCAGTACAGGCTCCTCCTTCATTATCACCACTGACACACCCTTGAGCAGGGTGTTTAACCCTCAACTGCTATAGCAGAGCTCCTCAGTGGTCAACAGATCAGACTGAGACTTTGATTTTATTGAACCACTTCCAGGTGCGAATGTGTGTAACTGTGTGAATGTGAAGAGGCTATTCCAGGAACATCCTCATATAAATAAAAGTTTAAAAAATGAAAATTACTAAATAATAAACTAAACTGATCAGAAGCACTGAGGAGAAGGCTGATGTGTTACAGCTGTAAATATAAACAAAACGTAAATATTCAAAAACATTTCTCACACTTTCTAACACACAAGAGGAAATCAAAATTTGTCTTATTTGGATGATGCATTGATAAAACAGAAGTTCTAAACAAATTTTTAAACAGACATAAACCAGTTCACTTACCATGACCTATTTGTCACTAAATGCAGAATGCCCCACAAGATGCATTCACAGAAAAAGGTAAAAGACAAAACTCTACAGCACTCTTTGCCATATGACAGGAGTGTGTGAAAACTGACACACAAGAGTTTTCAAATTGGGGCCCAGGGAGCCGAAGCATAAAATAACTTCAATCTCAGCTGCTCTCCAAGGAATAGTGCAGAAGTGCGACCAACAACAACACAACAACAAAGAGGCAGGAAGGGGTGAAGGTAGGAGTTATTAGAGGATAAAACATGCCTCTCCATCTCACTCCCTCTCTCTCAGGAACCCCAAGGATGATCAATGGATTTAGTCAGAGGGATATTCAAGCAGAAAATTGCTCTCTTTTTGCTTTTCTTTGAAGTATTTTCAGAATACATACCGAAGCCCCTGTCCACCAAGGTTGAAAATAACAGTACAAGTGCAGTCTCTACCAGTAATCCTGGAAAAGGGAGAAAAAGGTGGGGGAGGGTGTTGGTGCGGGCACCGAATGTTAAAGGACGCAGGGAGGCCTAGATTGAAACTTTGCAGGTATAAAATTGAAGGCAGCCAGCTGAACAGACATCGTCAAACTATGGCTATTTTTCAAAAAGGGAACCTCAGTGACCAACATGGAAGCTTAAAAAATAAATAAAATAAATAAAGAAGGAGCAGTCCCAGGGCCAAGACACAGGGCAAAGCTATGCAGATGACACGACATGATTTATTACATCCAGTTTACATCTACTTACTTTAAAGACCCCGTTAACTTCACTGTAAAAATGTTTGCTTTACCACTAAATCCTAACTTGTATGTCTTACCTAAAAAAAAAAAGAAAAATGGTGACAGAGAAACTATATTTTATTAATTTGCAAACATCAGTGGACACTCTTTATTACCTAATTGGAAACAGGAAATGGGATTTTCAGGGTCAATGTGATGTTGACGGTTTTCTAAATGAGTCAATGAGCCAATGTGCACCAGTGACAGGCTGAACTGAAGTGGTGAAAAGTGAGGACCTCCCCAGCCCCTGGGGGCCCCGGTGGCACTGTGCAGATGACAGCAGAAGCATGTGGCACACTCATGGCATTATGGATTGGACACAGCGATGGGGGACCAGACTCCTCAGTTCCCTGCTGTGTGGTGTGATGGCCTCATCTGTTTTCCCATCCCTAGTCTAATACATCTGCAGCACATTCGCTCCTAATTAAGATTCCACTGTTCTATTTGTCATAGGATGGAGAGGGTATCACAGAGAGTACTTTAGCCACAGTTTTTGGATTAATTGCTAGGCAAATCACCACACACAAGAATGCTCAGTGAGCCTGAGCAAGAATACCAGTGACAATAATTTTGCTTTTTTTCTTTGTTATTTTTACAGATAAGTTTCCCTGGGGAATAGGATCTAGAAATTATTTGTCATAGCCTGCTCTTCCTATACATTATTAATGCTTAATAGTGTGCAGTCATTGTAGTCACTGTTTAAAGGCAAGGTCATTCACAATTGAGCATGTGTTTGCCCAGACAAAGATGCAGTCACAATATACTATATGTTGTATATGGGTTTTCCAAGCATTACTGAAATGTTATTAAATAAAATATACAATGACAGTGAACTTGGAGATGACTGCAGTTCTTGAGCTGATCTTGGTTGGTCAAAAAAATGTTGTGTTACCTTTAATTCTAAAAACAAGGAGACACTGACATCACAGTCAGACAAATATGTGATAGATGTGTCCTGTGTTGCCAGGGTGTCTAAAATGTATTTAGACAATATGCACCTGATGTGATGAATGTTGTTGTCATTGCACTATTACTTAATGTACTTTAAAAAAAAAACTGTCTCGCACACCTTATGTGCGTAGACACTAAACTAGTTTGTCGCAGGCCATCTGCAGAATGGTCAAGTAGCTAGTTGGCAAGCTGGCACAAATTAATAGGCTCAGGTCATCCTGCTTTGTTTTGCTCACTTGTATTTGGGATCATTTTGTACATGCTGAGCTTCATGTTTTGGCATACGTGTATCAGTAAGTGGCACAGAGTTTGATGTGTGTATTCTAATTTTGTGTGGAAATGTAACACCAAGTATATGCAAATACAGGCTTGCCACTGTGCTCAGTCTTCACAAGTATCTCTATAACAGTGATGTAATTAAATTACCTAAACTTAATCACTGTTAACACTACATGTGATTTGTGCTTAAAATGAGACAAATCAATAGGCAAAGCTCTTAAACTTAGATTTCTCTCAAACATTTTAAGTGTGAAAAATTGTCAATTAATATATCAATCTATCAAATTCTCACTTGTTTTTGCTTTCCAGTAACTACTGTACATAGCATGCTGATATGAGATCTCTTTTAACTGTTTACTGTATTTGTAAATACAACAAATTATATATTATTTGAAAATATTGTCAAGCAATTTTCTGTATACTTTTAAAATAACAAGCCGTAATAGTGCCATACATCGAAATTAAGCTATAGTGCCATACACTTTTTCTTTAATGCAGGAAGGCACAGAAACACTGCATTGTACATACGCCAACATACTAAAGGTAAAACCTCAAGAGAATGAAAAAATTCCTCCATTTTCAGCATGGTTCCTATCATGTCAAGGGGGAAGGATTTCTTTTTATGGTTTAATTCAACAATAGCATTTGCGATTGGGGTTTTGGGCATCTCAAGGGCATTCCTGGTGAAATTACTAAGACTCTGCACCATTTATCACAGCCTGACATGTGTCATGTTCCAGATTCTGGTGCAGAGAGGTTACAGCTGAAGACAGCTCTCTCTTTGTTGAGCAGCCATCAAAGACAACATCTCGTATTTATCAAAAAAAGGAAACCTGACAAGAGGATAGGAACTACAAAAGTGCTGTCATATGTTCTCCAATGCCCTCATATTCAGACATATTAATCTGAAACAATATACAAGAAATCCAAGGACCTGTTATTAGAATGTATCCAACCATAACCCCAGAAAAACACAAGTTCATTAGTATGTATACAATCTTGTTAGAGATACATGACACGGTGCTCTTTCAGATCAAAAGATGATTAAATAAATACATACATTTTGCATGTATTGTGGACATGATTCCCATAGAACAGGTGACATTTTAAGTCATCCGTTTTGGTCAGGTGGTGGCAGCTACATCAGGGATGACTTTTATAAAAAAATAATATCAAAAGTCAAATGTCACCTGGACATTTATGTATTTTGTTCAGCTGTATACATACTAGTTTTTTTATGTATATACATTTGTTGAGTAACATGTAAACCGTTGTTAATTGAAGCTAAGGTATAGCTATTCAGTTTTTTTATTTGCTGTGTTTATTTGGTGTGGTATGAAACAGTCTTTAACCTTTTACTCCCTTACCTCCTATCATTCATGCGGCTTTTGCCGTGTTATTATTTACTGTGCCACGAAACATATCCACATAAGACTAAGTGAATGCAACATTTTTATTTGCTTCAGTAAATAAAAGCAACAGACAGTAATAATCAATGAAATGTTTTGTGCTTTAACTTCTTGTAGTTGGTGTTGCAGGTACAGGACAGTAATCTCAGTGTATCCCAAAATGTCAATATGATATAATTGTCTGCCCCTATTTATGGTAATATTTGTGTTGCTGTATACTGTAAATTATTAAATTAAACTCAAAAAATGCCCAAGTCCCAAATAATATGATCCAGCCTATACAAATAAAAAGGTCAGTCCCAAATTGAGAAAATTTCAGATTTCCTGTTTTATCATGATTGTCATAATAAGGATTAGGATAATACAAATGTCCACAGCATTACTTTATCATTACAACAGCACAGCCTTGCAAAAATGCATGGTCAATTCAAGTGGATATCTTCAGTACATGTAGATTAATTGCAAGTATTTTTTGTGCCAGCAACAAACCTACATGACGTGCAACTATGACAACATGCTAGCAAAGAAACTTCCAGGGCAAACAGAAAAAGGGAACTTTCTGCTAAAATAAAAAAAACTGTGGAAGGGCTGAAGCCTAATTTTAGCATCAGCTTAACTTAAACATTTCCTTCTAATGAGGACTATGGGTTTTATTCCTATCTGTTATGTGAATGATAATTTACAACTTTATCTTGTCATTGTTGCGTTAATTGGCTAATTAGCTGATAAATGTTTAGAGTGAGCATATAGCCACTCAATGCATCAATCCAACACTACCCTGCTGTGTGCAGCTACCCAAGTCAGGGTTTAAGCAACCAGGTAAAATTTTGTCTTTCACAAATATAAAGCAAAACTTAATCAGTCTTAGTTTTCTGATATTTTTGTGAACAATTGTCTAATCCTCCCACAAAAAACCCTCAACAACAGTTTAAATCTATTTTCTAAACTACTCAAGTTATCTCTAAGAAAATTTTACCAACACCTTCAGTGTCTCACAACAGAGCTCCTTTTAAAAAGCATGTAAAATGCCATTGTTTAAAGAGTGCATCAATAACTGCTGACATAGTTAAATGTAAAGTACCACACAAGGGGGAGGGTTGTGTATAAAATTAATTAATTCTACTGGCACATTATTTATGACTTAATATGATATAGTGGTGTACTTTATAATAACACTGAATGTGCATATTTCTGGAGGAGACAGTGGAGTAATTATGCAGAATGCCTTTTACCATGAATGTACAATATTAATTACAGGCACGGTTGTTTATCAATTGTGAAACACTGTTTATAAGCTGTTTGGAAGATTGCCATGATGACCCTGGCTTGTCTCCTATCTTTTACTTTCAACTGCTTATAATGTGACACCAGACATCCCCTTCCAGAGCATTGATATCCAGGTTAATAGAGGAGGAAGTGATGAAGGAGATCACATTGTGTAAGAAAATGAATCCGAATTAATTCAAAGATTCTAACGCATGATGAAACCAACAAAGGCAAAGAAATAAATGAATTAAAATTATTACAACAAATGCATAACATAAAGGTAATACTTTATATATACTAAGGGTACATAAAATAACATGGCTGTTCATTGACCACCATTGTAGCGGACGGGCAGAAAGTTTACCATGAACTACTGCAAACCCTGTATTTGCACACCTTCTATATCTGTTGTGTTTTCATTCATCTGCCTCAATTACCTCTTCAAAAAACCGCCAGGTCAGGAAGCAATTTGGTCCATGTGCCACTGATGTGGCATTACTCGCCTAATCCTCTACATTATGTTGGATGGGAATCTGCACACTGATAGTCTAAAGCACCAAGGAGGATTTGATCTCGGGGCCTTCTGTCTCAGAGTGGCATGTAATAATCATCTGACATAAGTGACCAAGCACTGTGAACTGATAAGTATGCTGGTAGAATTGTTTGCCTTCATATGCGCAGTGCCTACTGAGGCCTGATATTTTTACAGCAGCTGCAGGAGTACTAGATATAGTGTGAGTGTGGAGGATGTGGGCTGTGGTCTGAAAGATGGAGGGAAAAGACTATTGATGGCACATTTTCTTGGAATAAGATTAAGATGCAAACATTACATTTTAACCATTTTTTTTCCTTGATAGCGCTTCATACAGTAACATTACACTTAATCTTTATGGGGGAATTAAGACTCCCCCATAAGAGTAATGATTTCAAAAGTCAGCTCAATGCAATTTCACTTTAAGTGCCAACAGTGATGACTTCGTACACTTTCCTGAAGCATGATTTGTTCATCAAAGCTTGTACGTGGGACCGAGATCTGGAGCTAATAATCAGACAGAAAAGATAGTAACAGCAATAAACTCAGGGAACCAGTAATAATAATAACAATGGTAATACAGATAATAGAGGCGGCATTGAAGCACATACAACTTAACAGCGTCCTGGGTTAGAATCTGAACGAAGCTTAAAACTCTTCACGTGAACAAATGTATTATTTACCAGCTGATGTTATTCTGGGACAGAGATTCAAAACAGAACAATTTATTCATCAAAGACAAAAGCCAGATGTCAGGGTAACTAAGCAAAGGAGCCACCAACTCAACTGTCCAAATTAAATTCCCTCCAAAGAAGGACACCAAAGATTAGGTGTTGAGAAACCAGGAGGATACACTGCTGTGCTCACTGTGTATTTCATAGCTGTTGAAACTCCAAAGACTCATAATATGTCTATCAGTGTGGTTGACTCTTAACAGCTCTCATCGACATCTCCATGTAAAGCCTGACCCACAAGATGACTGTAGCACCAAGGCAGAGCTGATGTAAACAAATGACTGATGAAGAGTGTGAAACACCTAATATGTCTGCAATGAGGTTAAATACATTTTATGTTATTGACCATAAAACATAAGCATTTTGTACATCTGACAATAAGGACTGCATGTGGAAGTTATTTTAACTGTTAAAGGGACATGCCGTCAACTTTATACATAAAGATCAATTTACTCATCACAAGGAGTAGCGCTCAGCCTGTGAGGACAGTTGTGTATGTATTTTGTGGCTCTGTAAGGAGTTTGAGAAAATGGCTGTGGTGATGTTGTCAGGGTTATGTCAAATTAAGCTTGATACTTTGAAGTTAAAGAGAGTTAAAGTATAACAAAGGGGTGGCTTGGAGAGGATGAGTGTTTACCAGACAGAGATGGTCTAATAAAGGTTGCTATTCAGTTGCATTATAGAAAGTGTAGGATCCAGCACATTTGGAGTCTTTACTAGGGACCAAAAGTTAGGATATTTTAGCCTCTTAGACTTGCAATTTATCTTTAAATTTTCACTCAGGACCAGGACTGCTAAGTAGAAAAAAGTTAGTGAATAATGGGGTCAACAGGCTACCTTTACTCCAAATATAACTTTAGTAAACATTTCATATGTAACTCTACAGGTGTAATTTTACTTACATGGATGGAAAATATATACAAAATAACTACTTTTACCTGGAATATATATTCTTTAACTAACTAGCAGGATTATCACTGGCAGTTGTATGCTGCAGGACAGTAGCTCTATAAAGGTTTCATTTATTGCATGTCACTATTGTATGCATGTTCTGAGTTTCTGTTGGGGATGTCATGCTTAGAGAATATCACATGTACAGTTTTGAGACCAAAGGACAGAACCCAGGTTTACATTGTGCCATGTGTCTTCACTGCCCTCTACAGGATGAAGACTACCTTATGATCTATGGTATGTCCTTGTGCACCCCCCACCCCCCCACCCCAAGAAAAAAGCAAAACAAACATATATATATATATTCACACAGTCCCCTTGCAGCACTCAAGAGCATTTACTTTACTCTGTGCACAAGGGTTCCAGTACCCAGTGCAGTTATGGTCTAATTTAAGAGAGTTCATTAAAGTGATATGAAATGATATTTTCAAATAAAGTTGCATCATTGCAGAAGGTAGCATCATAAAATCATAAATCATTTACTTACTTTTACATCCTCTCACAGATTTAAAAGTTATGTTTGTTATCCTATGTTTTAGTGGACCAGGTTAATTTAGGGAGGATGCTGCATTTTCTTTCACCTGCTGCACTTCTCAAAGAGCACAGAGTAAGATTATCTGGAGCTAAGGTCATTGACCCGAGTGGCCGAGAGCTTAACCAGTAGAGCAATTAACTCACACAAAAATCCGAAGCCAGTTGTCTGGGAAAATCTATACAGAACTGCTTTTCCTAAGGGCCTAGGTTGTCTGCATATTTGTCAGAATCAGAATAATCTTGGACATGGTTACAAGTACATTACACTTGATGTGATAATCAACATTAATATCAAGATGCGCATGTTCTCACATACCCACTTGCACACACACAACCAATTATATGTTGTGTATATACAATACAATTATATGTGTAAGTCATTCTTTAAACAAAGGGATGCATCAAGGTCGA
The DNA here is from genome assembly GCF_002260705.1 of Seriola dumerili. Classification (NCBI taxonomy): domain Eukaryota; kingdom Metazoa; phylum Chordata; class Actinopteri; order Carangiformes; family Carangidae; genus Seriola; species Seriola dumerili. The sequence continues at coordinate 2,263,073 of NW_019174474.1, read as the reverse complement.
TTTCTTCCATGAATTTTCTCCCACCTGTCCTTCAGAGAATTGCTTAAGAATTAGTGTAACTGTTATACCAATACAATTAATTATCTTGGACTTATAATACTTTAAATTTGGTTATATTCTTGCCTTTATTTAGCACATGCAAACTGTCCATGGTGACATATTATTGTCAAACATTTGAATAATCAATACAATCTAAAGTATAAATTATGTCTGCTACAACATTTAAAAGCACTGATTACTTTAGCTCAATACTGTACAAGAATAGATCTATATGAGAAATCACTACATGTGATTTCTTCTACCATGTTATTGATCCATACTTTGCACTTACACAATAGTACCTCTTTTAGCAACTGAGTTACTACAGCTTGGCCTTCGCAGCAGTCTACGATCCATCAACTGCAGAGTAAACAGCTGTAATTATGTGACATGCATCTGAATGAACATTTTAGTCTTTTAGTTATGCGTCTCTACACATAACACAAAACGTTTAAATGCTGCTGTATTAGTGGTGTGGTGTTTTTTTAAAGCAATATTGTAACGTGTCCTCAAATTACCTCCCCACAGCAGTGTAATGCATGTGCGTGCACTCACACTCTGTTGAGCCCACTCTCTCCCTTTCACTGCCTCTCCTCCTGTCTCAACCTCTTGTTTCCTCTGCACTCTCTCCTCCTCTCTTCTGTCTCCAGTCTCTCTGTGTGGGGTAACTGAGGTAAATGTGCCAAACTGCCCTATTTAGGTCGCACTAACAACACAGCACAGTTCACTTGGGATTCAACCGGGCCAAACTTTGACTGCATTCACAGCAGTAGGGCATATCAGGTCATGGCATCCTCCATGTGAATTCGTCACCAGATATAATGGGCTAACTGCACGACAAACATGGATGTGCTAACTGCAAGAAAAAAATGATCTGGTGGATTTGCTGTGCTGCTATACATCTTCAGGATTCCACGAAACATTCATAAAATCCGGTGATCATGTTGCCTCTGAGCACTCTTACAAAAGTACAGTGTAAGGGCACCGGGGTCAATAGAGGTAAAAGTGAACTGGGTCTTTAAGAAGTGGCAGAGGGAATTACAGATACTGTGCACAAGGACAGACAGAGCAGCTGCTGTCACCTTTAATGGTGTCATAGATTGCTTCAGAAGCACCACCACTGGCTTTAGGTTCTTCTGTGATTGTAAGAGCTGGACAGAGTAGCCAAAGCTTCACTGCTTCATTGCATTCTATGTCCAAATGGTTGTCATCCATTGTCAAGGATATGATGTTATTTCATAAATCTTTGAAAATATGTCTCACTGTGAGCCATACTTTTATGTAGCTACACAATTCCTGCAGTGTACTGCAAACACAGATTTTTAGACTTTGGTGAAAATCTAATCTTTCTAATGATGTGAATTTCCAAAAGACATTCATGACATTTGGTTGAGACTTTCAAGTCACACCTCATGTATATACTGTGTATATTTTTAGCATGGGTAAACACAGCAGCAACTGATGCCTCAGCCTGAGCTGAACCACATTAGGCACAAATGTGATCCCATAGTCAACAAATATGTTATTTCCTCTTTAGACTGTACCAGGTTTGTCTGCAGTAAAAAAGAGGGCTCCCTCTCCATGGTCCAAATGTCATATCTAACACTCATCACTACACTATATGACAGGAGCTGTGCTGTGTTCTCCTGCCACTCATTCTTTATCTGTCAAAATATTCTTGCTTCCACATTAAGAGGGCAGCAAGGCAGTGACAAGCTGACTGTGTGTGTGTGTGTGTGTGTGTGTGTGTGTGTGTGTGTGTGTGTGTGTGTGTGTGTGTGTGTGTGTGTGTGTGTGTGGCGCACAGGGGCTTCAACTGCCAAAGCAAAACAAGTTGCACTAATCTGGCGTGATCTGTGACTGCCCCTCATCATCTCATTGGGTGTGAGATCTTGGGTGTGGTTATTAAGGACACTGATCTTAAATGGGCCTTCTGCTTGCTCACTGATTATTACTTGCTGAGCAGCTGTGGGCGAGATCACTGAGTTGTTAGACCTTGTACAACTGAAGTTTAAATACTGCATGGGCAATGCTGCATGCAACAAAAAAGATTCAAGTCATAATTCATCCATGTATATAGTTTAGATAAAATAAACTAGATTCTATTGTTACCAGTTTGGTAAAAATAGCATCTAGTTTTTTATCTAAACTATGTCGAAGACAATTTGCAGATGACACCCAATATGCGATGCAGCCCAAAGTTTGAGCAGCAGCACATTTATTTTCTCAGGATTAATACATAAGTTACTTTCTAGAACTTTTTTTTTTTTTTTTTTTTTTTTTTTTTTAAACAACTTTTAAGTTTTATTTTGTTTTTCATAAGCTTAACAGAGCATCTAGTATCACACGTAGTGACACTGTTGGTTCGGGTAGTGTGGAGCTTACTGTAATGCAGATTTAGCTCAGGTGACAAAGTGAGGGTCAGTTTGTGTGGAGAGTACAGTAACAATGTTACTTAGTTGATAATGGAGGGAAGCAGACATACTTGCTCAAGCTCTGAGGATAAGGATGAATACGCAGGAGCTGAGTGTCAGGACCTGTTAGAGGTTTAGGACTATCCACAGTTTACACCCTTGTCCAGGGGTGCCTGAAGTCCCACCCCTGCCTACCCTTCCTACAACCTCTGCCCTATGCAGTTTAGCTGTCTCTGGGGTTAATTCCATGTCCTGGAGCTGAAACAACAGGATCACAGCCACAGCACTAATACTCAATAGACACTGACCTACTTTGTTGGATTATACAGGAAAAAAAAAAAAACGATCCGCTGCCCTAATGCCAGCAATGAAAACGATCTAATGGTCCTAACTGCTCTGTTTAATCTGAAAGCATGCTCATGTTATTAATTTCTCATTATGGGAATGCAGTTCTGCTGATGGGATTAAATGCCCTGCTCTGGCTCTCTTTCATTCGGTGACCTCCCCACAGAAACACAAAGGCTAAAAACCATCTGGCTGGACACTCCCTCATGTCCCTTGTTTATTTGTTTATGTCTCTCATGTGTTTGTTTGTGTGCGTGAGAGGCACGGGGTTATGCACCTACATTAGGACCTCAGCAATTTGAATCTAAGACAGTGGAGGGGCTGAATCTTTTTTAGAATGCTTTGGGAAAAAAAAAAAAAAAAGCACAAGTACAACTGCCAAACAAATCTCTGTATTTTGTGTTTCAGTAAATTCTATAATAATTTTTCATATTAAAATTTATATCTTTTCTCCTTGTAGCAGATAGATAAAATATCAAAATAAAACCTAACATTGTTTGAGGCTTGTAGAAATGACTTTACAATTTGTTTCTTCCTGCACAAATTAATGCTCAAATGGACATACAGTGCCCTTGGCTGGTTGTACATCCAATTTGAACAATCAAAATCTATTTTTCTGGTCCATTACATCACCACCAGGGGGCACTTGATTCCTCAAGCATGCAGTGTTGTGTTTGACAAATTGCCATAGAGGTAACACATGTATTCAGCAAGGGAATTAGGGAATAGGACCGGGTTTACCACCTCCCTCCCACCAACTCACCCACCCCTGGTTTTCTATGTGTATAATCTGCTATATCATGACAGCCAGCAGCTGCAGAGGAAGAGATGCTTTAACAATGTTATCCCTTGTTCATAACATAATATAATAACTAGTAGGTGAGCAGGGTGGTAGGAAAGAGTAAACTCGACCTAAACATACCCTACCCACTTTGTATTTGTCACTTTTTTTAAAAAGAAGAACCCACTGATGGTGATGAATAGTGACTTAAGAGGGGAGAAGGGTTAAAAAATGCTTTTTTGGAAATATGTAAGCCAATACTTTACTCACTGCTAAAGCTTGTAAAGTGAAACTGGATAAAATGACAACAAAGTCCTACCGAGGCTGTAAAGTAAGGGTGACAAGTTCACTGACCTTGTGATGATGGTTTAATCCAGTGTTGGGATTTTGCCCTCATATAACAGAATATAGGATATTATATTAATTACATTAGTGTCAGAACACTGCACATAAACTTGTTTTAAAGTGATTAGTATTCAGTTCTGAAGAATTCATACTGAATGCAGTGGTCTATATTTACCTTCATCTTTAGCAACAACAAAAAAACATCTTTGAACAGCATATGCAGAGAAGCTTGTAGTCTTTGTATCTATCACAGCAAATTTAGATATGAAAGGCAACAATTCAAATGGCTGAATAAGCATAAAATATGTCTAAACCTGAGGCTTTCAGTATACCTAATAACACAAACATGACATGTAATACATCATATCACCCATTACCAGTTAGCCATATAAAAAAGGTGAAAATATGCAGGCTGTTGACAGATCAGAAAAAGTATTTGCATTACCCTGTGGTATTTTCTATTCAGTCCCTCTAGCAGCAGTTGTAACAGTGTGCATAAGACGTTTCAAAACAGCAATGTTTTAAGAGTATATTCAATGCTAGTCTATTTCTGTGTATGTTAACAGTGTGCACCTCAGATTAAATTAACAGCTGTCTATGTGGACATCTTCTGCCATAAAAAATATTTTTGACTTTTAATGTTGTGGATTTCTCTCCTAAGAATATACAAATTTGTCAATTTGTTCTAACAAATTACAAACGTGACATTTTTAAAAGCACGGCTTTAACAACTATATTTAAAGCTTGTACCTTTAAGTTCAAAGAGTAAACCCTGGGGGGCGAATGCTATAAATTATTTGTAAGGGAAAAGGCATGATGCATCTTTTAACATGTGCAGTCATTTCAGAGTGCAAAACCTACAAATGTCATGTCCTCTTAAGATCAGAAGTAATTGGTCAGGCTGCACAACAAGGCACAGGGGTAACGAGGCAGTTTGCCACTGTAACAGACTCAAATGACATACTGTGTAGCATGTCGGTGAGCTAATAGACCCCATCGCACAAGGAGAGACCACAGTTTCATTCTGTCTTATCAAATTAAGCTAAAGAGGTGCACTGCTTTTTTTCAACCCATAAGCAACATTATTCCCCTGTTCTACTTGATTCTTCATAATGATTTATGAGGAGGTATATACATTAAACTAAACCCTAAATTATATTACCGACTATTAATATTTTAAACACATTTCATCTATTGTATTCCCCATTTTCATCTCCTAATATGCCATCAAACAAATACTAAAATACTACTGCAGTATGTTCAAAAAACAAGCACATATGAACATGACATGGGACAATTCATGGACCTAAGGAGACAAGTCATTGTCTTCCAGTGTTGTAGGTGAGCCGGGGAGTGACACTGAAGTGTCAAGCCATTAAGAGGGCAAAGAGGGGGATGGTGTGCATTAGGGTTGACTCGTGGAGCCATGACCAGACCCTGTGGTGCCTCACAGCTGCAAGGAAGAGGATGACGACAAGGGAAGCAGGTGATGTGCTCCAAGTGGCCCTCCACCACTTTGCAGCCTGCAGTGTGCTTCTTTATACCCGTAAGAGATCAGATGTCAGATCTGATGAATATGGCTCAGATCACAATGCAAATCTTATTCCAGTTTAAACTTTAGCAGCAGAAATGAAAAATATAATCCAAACCTACAGTAATGTGACATTTAGTACATTGCATGTTGTAGAAATGCTTAAAATGTAAAAGCTATTTAAGATACAGTGAAATGTTATGATATGTTGATTATAACATATATATATCAATACAAGAGAGCACTAGGTTCTGGATTACATTTTCTTTTTTTTTTACTTTTGTGTGCCTGAAGTGACACCAAGTAGCTGGATTAGCAGATGATAAATATCCACATCCTCCATTTGAGATTAAGTGCAAACAAACCTGAATCGTATACATCTGATAACAACAATGTCTTTAATTAAGACAAACTAATGGCCTAAACTACAATGTATATATGTATGCATGTATATACTGGACTAATTTAATTATCATTTTTTTATTATTAACTGTTTTTATTATTATCAACAATGAGCTAATGGACACATGAATTTCCCCTAGGGGATAAATAAAGTATCTAAGAAAGTATCTATCTATCTCTTGTGCTGGTATTCTCAAACTTAGACTCAGATGAAGAGGTGAAGTACTTTTATTCTACTGCACTTCTGAAAATGCTCAATTTTAGGATAACTGCAACTAGTTAAAATTGCCTAAAAGAAAGGGGATGCCAAGTGGCGCCTCAGTCTCACCAGAGGACACACTAGGAGAAAAAAAGTGGATATTTTTGGTCAGCCTGGGGAGAGGAACACTTTTGTCAATGTGGGTCAATCTTTCCATTTGGACATTTCATTTTTGTAGTAAAAAGGGGAAAAAATGCATCTAAAGCAACAATAATTTACCTCAGGATGAGCGAATCCAAAAGTGACTCACATAGTAAACAAATGGATTTAAAGCCATATTTTTTATTTTCTATCTTTAGCACAACAAAAAATATGCAGGCAACTTAAATGACATCTCTGTGTCAAACACGTCATAAAAATCCACTTTATCTGATGGGACTAGAATTAACACTGCAAACAGTGGAACTGTTATTTGAAGGTGAAGTTGATGCTTCTTCATAAGAACATGACTGTCAAACTCCCATCAGTTGGTAAGTGGGTCACAGGACTGTACATGACCCAGACATGGGTCTCGCCCCTCAGGGTCATGGGCCAGTCAGGCATGAGGTGCCAACTGAGCGCCTCTGATTTGACTCCCAGTTAGGTGGCCTGAGCTGAGCCCCTGAGTTCAGCCCCTGGCTCGTTCTCCTGACACAAGGCACAGTCTGTAAGGAACCCCAGGGTTCACACAGTCACAGTCACATGTCTTCAGCAGGACACTGCTATATAATATGCTAGGACTGACACCACTACCCCTCACTCTCCCCTTTTCTCTCTGTCTGTCTCACATTAACTGATTCAATTTGTAAGTATAGTTTTAATAAACTTTCTACTCCATAGTTATGTCCCTTACTTAGATCATATATAAGCATTTTCACCCAAACTAAATGCAATCAATTCAAAAATAGTTTTCACCAATATTAAATTTTTATGTTCAGTTTTTAAAAATGTGACACAGTAAATGTTAGAGAAAATACGAATCCAAAAACAGAATCTCTAAAGTCTGATTCTATTTTTGTAAGGTAATACATTCAGAATAATCAGGGTAATTATGTAATGGTATCAATCATACTCAGGAGAGCAGTGGTATTACTGATAGAAAACAATGGTTCAATATGGCATGCTGATGCTGAACAAAGACAGGTCTGTTTTGTAAAATATGTTTGGGATAAAGTTTAACATGGTGTATGTCAACTGCATGTACCAGAACTTGGTCACCGTCTTTCTTGTGTATGTCTTCAATTGTTTCTGAGAGAAATATTGTTTTACGGGTCTTTGTAGACTCACTTTAAGATAGAGGAAAGCATCCAACTGATAATCCTCCTCTCAGACCAACTATGAAGCATGCTACTGGAGACTAAGAACAGAATTTTATATACTATTGAGCACTATTATGTGGCTCCAGAAATGGTCTTTTAGCCAAGAAAAGTCAAAAAAGCAATTCTGTTCTACCTGCCCAGGGTCTGCTGATTGAAATCACAGTATTACAAAAAGGGCAGACATCAGTCTGTCATTGGGGCCCCCTGCAGTGACAGAAAAGCTTTTTTCCAGAACTGGCTGATGGACATGATTTATAAAGCTGTTCCAAGAAAAAAAAAAAAAAAAACAAGTGGGCCAAAATGGACAAGAGGACATAAATAACACCCAAAGGACAGTAGGAAAACCCTTAAAAAAATATCTGTACAGAATAACATGTATGATTTTTCGCAGTATCTATATACATTTATGTGGAGGAACAAATACATGGCAGATTAATTTCTTTTCTTTCTAAGAGTCAGAGGCTAGATGTAGCCAGCAACCAGCAAATGCTGCTTGGTCAGAAAGTTTGAGTGCGGGATATCAGAATGCAATACTAATTAATTCAACTGCCCTCTGTGACCCTAAGACAATTCGTACTCCAGACTGTAATATCTTTATTGATCTCGGGAATGCTTCAGTGGACTCCCTGCGCTTATCTCACCATTTAAAACATCTCTTGTGACAAACCACAATTTAATTAGATGACAATCACTGTTAACAGTGCACAGCTAACATCACAAAATTTGCACATTAGGGCTGGCAGTGATAAATTTCACTATCCCAGTAGGGACAACTCACATCCTTTACTTAACCTAATCTTAAAAGATAGTGTTGTTTTATAACTTCTTAATAAAAGTATGCCACATGAGAACATAAAAAATACAACAATCATGCAACCTTTTTTCCACATGTACTCACACGATTTTTTTGCTGTGCTACAAAACTGAAGATGACTTCACAGTGACATGATTGCAAATGGAAAGTTTCAAAACGTTATACTCTAAAACTAATAGTGAGGAGTTTATCCTAGGTTACATCCGTCTCAACATGCTCAGCCATGCAGTCCAAGAATATGAGCAATGTATGTAAACAACCACTGGAGGGCAGCATACAATTTCAACACCATGAACATGTGTATTTTACACACACTGATATTACACAAAGAATGGGAAAGGGGGATTTAAGAAGTTTTGAGTATTTTCCAAAAAAGGAGTTTAAGAAAAATACATTCAAGTCAGTCACATTAGCTCTCTCAAGGAAATAAATGACATTGGCACTCCAGTGAGACAACAGACTAGACTATATTGAATCTTACAGACAAAACTACAAAAATTATGAAATTTTGAGAAAACACAGCTACAGTTACACTTATGTTCATTTTAGATGTTTTCAAAAGTACGATTTGTTTCACTTCACAATTGAGAATAAGGAATATTTGACCTGCAAAGCTGACACCTCATACAAAGGGTCATTAAGATAACAATAAGACACCACAGTATTTTTGGCAAGGGGCATAAGGTGGAGGCCAGGGGCTAATAGCAATGAGGGATTTGTCAGTCATCCCCGTATTTAATAATCCCTAGCTCTCCATTTTCTGCTGTTTGTTTATATTAACCTCTGGTTGAACCCTCTTTAGTGGCAGCCTCTTTTGCCAGAAAGTTCAGTGAACATTCAGCACGGAAGCGGAGAGCATGTCATCTCGAATCTATTAGCCCACAGGGGAGATTGCAGCATCCAGCAGTCTATGTGCCCCTCTCTCTCTTTCTCGCTCTCTCTCTCTCCCACACACTCATTCTCTGGCTCTCAAACATATACATGCCCACACACTTGCAAGCACACACACATGATCACACATACGAGGTGAGCTTCTAACCCACATATTTTCCATACTGATGGTGCATGTAACTGAGATTATTGCATACAGTGCCCTGGTTCTGACCTCGCCTTTTCACTCATGCCTAATAATCTCATCATACCATGCACTATATCACTCTACTACAGCTCTACCTACCAAGCTAAGAAAGTAAAGCTTAGGAAACAGAACAGAGTAAATAAAGTTTATAATTATTGATTTTGTTGATATTATAACAACAACAATAAGTTTAATTTATAGAATCTTGTGATTTGAAAGAAGAAATAAACACAGTGATACACCTGATGTTGATGCGCACCATTGTGTGCTATGTCAGGAGGATACACAGCTCTTCTAAAGTTATTAGCAGTAGTAGTGACTGTACATGTGCCTTCGCTAAACTGCCAACCAGTACATTCATCATCACATTCATCACATTTTTACTTAAAAACAGCAACGGTAAAATGAAAAACAAGTACAATGAGCAAAATTATACCAAAATGTACTTTTTTTTTTTTTTTTAAATCTTTTTCATAAAAGCACTCACTAAGCAAATGATGCATTATATGTAAGATGCATTATAGTGTACTGTTGAAGTTTGTCAAGCAGCCAATAATAACTACTTGCATCGTTTAATGTGTAATGTTTAGGACATGAGATCTTAAACTGCAGGTAACATCAGTAGAGTATTTTTTTTTCCAAATGTAGTGGAGTAGAAATACACAGAGCTAAAAGATAGAAATACACAAGTACAGCATAAAAACACCTCAAAATTACACGAGTAAAATATTTGAGTAAATGAATTTTTTTTCCACTGATGCCAACATGTCTCTTCAGCCCCTAAATTGATGCATAGGTAATTTACAAGACAACAATGTATTTGATTCTCAGACATACAGAATCACCTTGGACTGTAAAGGTGAAAAATAACAACAGGTTTTCTAAATATAGCACATACTACAATGTCCTAATATATTCTTATGTCAAAGAATATAGGCTTTTTCAGTTTGATTCTTGATTCTGCACTTTTTAGGAATTTGTTTTGATATTCACAGGATATTACTAGGGGTACTTGCGTTAATATACTTTAGATATTAAAATATTGTGTCAGGTCATTGTAGGGAGGCTGTTTCTATTAGCGGAGTAAATAACTAACAGATAAAATGTCTTCAAACTTTCATAAAAACACATTCTCAGACTATAAATCAGAGTTTGCATGTACTCCTCATTAATACATATGAAAATCACTCATTTAATTCCATCACTATTTTTGTCAGTTCTTTGTTTTAGACACTGTATTAAAAGTGTGACACTATTAGCACTTTTTAGTCACACGGAGCTCATTAGTCACCTAGTTAACAGATGACAGATTCTAATCCGCTGTCACTATGTAGATAATGTGAGGTGCTGAGACAGGGGATGAGACACGGGTTATAACATATTCTTGATCGAAATACAGTCCATGTACCTTAAATAATATGTTTATAGTGATTATAGTGCACTGTTTCTTCCCTATCCCATGTCCAAAGAGCCTGTGCAACACAGGGTCACAAACTTCATAATTGGCCGCAGGGACTTTCCAGGGACAGTTCCCTGAAATTCTATAATGTACATAATATTTCATTACCCTTGGTTACTATAGAGAACAACAGATATGTTCAGCACATGAGTTGGTTGCGAGTCTCCACAGTCAAATCCAAAACAAGAAAAGTCTAGCATGATATCATTGATACATTTGTATGTTGTATTTCTTTTAATATTGAGTTAATTTGCATAATTCATAGGATTTGCTGATATCCAAAGTTAGGAAATAATCTGAGAGTAGTTCTCCAACTTGTGTCAAAGTTGCATTAGAGTAAGCACAACTCAATTAACTGAGCTATGTGTCTTGTCAGTCTTTTTAAAATGTTCTTGACACAGACGGACAGGTTACAAATTGAAGGAAAAACCAACATAAAGTGTCACCAGGATCCACCAGAACAGTTTCAATGCATTGATTCCACCGGTCTCTGAATTCTACTGAAGGGACGAACACCATTCTTCCAAAATATATTCCCTTGATGTGATCTTATCCATTACAACTTGATTAGCGGGTGGTATGGATGTGGCTGCATAGTCAGCTTGTCTTAAAGTTCTTGTGCCCGCTAGTAGTTTAAAGTGAAAATATTAAACACTCAACAATGTTCTGCTCTTTCTGTAACCTTTTTCTTTGAGCAACACCCCTGGAAATCGCACATACCTTTTTACCTGAAGATGCATAAGAACTTCTTATAATTACTTTCTTTAGCCTTGGAGGGTATATCTCAGTCCATGTTAAACTACTGTAGCCTGCTCCACCCTCATGAATCTTAATGCTGTTCTTATAAAAGGTGCTGTATTAAATCTCTTCTGTCCCAGAGTGTGACTCTCTAAGCAGTTGGTGGGATAGTAATCTGAACACGCCTCTGGAAATTAAGAGAGAGAACTGGCTATTTAAATATGATCAAGTACAGTGCTGCTGTGGGTATATGCTGGAGGTTATCTCGTGTTCAGAAGCTGGTCCAGGTTAAGCAGCATGTTTTTGAGGAAAATGGGCCAGCAAGATAAATGGGGACACTGAAATGTATTTAATGAGGATGAAACCAACTTCTCCCATAAGGATGTACTCATGTTTAATGAGTTTTACCCGGAACCCTAAGAGGAGATTTACAGAAATAATATTGCAAAGTTGTGAATTTGTAAGAAAAGGATTGTCAGATGTTTCTGTTTATTATGCAATGATATGTGTGGCGTATAAGAGAAGTCAGTAGTTTATTGACACAGGAAAAGGGTGTAAGAACTAGTGAAAGGTGAGGAAATTTTATATGAATGACTATCAAAGTATCAATTTAACAACACATCTACAAAAATATCTCTGCATTGTTATCAAGAAAAGACAATTTATGACTATTTCAATTTAAAAGACCTATTACTATCAAACTGGCATTCTACCACAAAATTTTCAATTGGATATGCCATTAGATGCCAGACTTATCCTACCAAAAAGTGCATTTAATAAAATAAATATCAAATATATAACCATATAAGTCCCACATTCCTGTAATATAGGGGTTAGTATTTCATGTACTGAAAATACTCCTTGTGTGTAAAAAGGAGTTCATTGCATTCTCCCTACTATTTTAACATCTTATAGGGTTTGAAATAGAGACAGTGGCTGGTTTGTTGTGCAAAGCTTCAGGCTCAGGTCAGGTTTGAGTGTGGTTATTTTCAAACATAATTTGTTAAAAAGATTTCTCTCTTTGGGTCTCAAATTTGGCAGTACCAGCTGGGTTCACTTAGGTCACTTTAAAAGAGTATTCCACCGATTTAATATTGTACTCCAATAGCATTGTAGTATTAATGTATTAAAGTATTAAACTTGATCCAGCAGAACCAGAGATGTCATCTTTTTTATTCCATGCATTCTTCTAAAAAAAAAAAAAAAAAAAAAAGAAAAACAACAACTATTGCCTACATTACCCATAATGCAACTCCACCACCCAGTTTGGTTTAAAATAGCAGTAGCAATAAAAAGACAATCTAAGTTCAGTTACTAGTTGTTAAAAGATAGATGATCAATAAATGAAGTTTGTAAACTACCTCGTCTATCCTGTGTTCGATGGTCACAGCCTCATGCCTGTATAAATTTAATTAGAGATCTTCTGAGATGAGTTACCTGTGTTAAGCCCTGTGGTGATGTGACATGTTTTGATGCCAGTATTCCCCTGTACTTATATGAGGGGTTAAGTGAAGGTAGTAAAGGTTTGTTTGCTTCCATATTGCTCTCTGTCGTCACCAATAAGCAGCTACAATGCGTCTTGAAAGTCAACTTATAAAAGTTTTATGGAACTCAGAGAGCTTAAGTGATCTTCCCCAGCTCTGCAGTAGCCTGCAGCGTGCAGGATGTCTGCTTATATTAATTTCATGGAGTTTAAGAGGTCACCAAACTCATTTGGAGATTCTTACTCATTTATGAACTCTGCAACCCTTCTATTCTGCAGTGCTCTAAGCTACTGGTCTTGAGATGCTTAAATTTACATGGAATATTATATGGCTAGGTGGCAAAAAGTATAGTGCATTTGGAGTTTAAAGTACATAGGGCTGAATGAAATGCACTTTGAAATGACATTTACCTGTGTTTTAATGAAAAGTAAGGTGAGCGAGCTGGTGTTTTACCTGCCTTGTGTGTTGGGAATTGGCGGCTAAAGCAGGGAAGGCTGGGTTAGGGATAGGGGCTTTGGGGAAATTGGTTTATCCAATATTCTGAAGATTTCCAATAAGACAATGGACTTCTCAGAAAGCAGCTTAGCTAGAGAGCAGTGAAACCCTGAGAGTGAAACTGAGTAAATGAGCTCACAAGCTGGTCTTAAGGCGGCACATTGACCATGAAACAGAAAATATAGAGCATCCCTTTCAATTAAAAATGAAGTTAAGATACTAAAGCAGGACTTTAAGAAGGAAGTAGTTAGGCTCAGCTTAAAGGTTAATCTGATGGTGCTCTCTCACACTGACCCCCCCCCCTTAGAGCAGCCTGACTCTCTATTTGTGGGGACAGCTTCACTGTCCACAGAAGCCCTTTGATAAAGCCAGTTTGTGGCAGTCTTACGTCTGCAGCAGATCTCCCAGTGAGAGTGTTTAAAACCAATGAGGCCTCACATCTGTGCGGGGACTGAGCTTGGTCAGGGGGGTAGCGGGTGATTAATTGATGGTCACATCTCGCTGACTGCTGCCCACACCGCTTTGATGAAGAGGGATTAGGTTGTGCACCACAGGCTCAGCTGATAATAGGAGAACGGAGAGGAAATGCTCATGTCACGCTCCATGGCAAGGATTTCAATCAAAGAACCACTTCATTCAGAGAGCCAAGACTTTTTAAACAAGTAAAACCCTTAGCTTCCTGCAATCTTTTTTTAGAAAGCAACTGTGTCATGATTAAAAGGTGGCTTCTCTCTAATTGGCTGCATGACTTAGAGGAAAGAAAAAAAACTTGCTGCACAGTCATATAAGTAAATGTGAGTAAAACAGTCTTTGAAATATTTATAGAGAACCCATGCAAGATTTTATGCTCTTTAGATTATTGTATTCCTCACAAACATAGAATAGAATTTTTTTCATTTAAAATCAGATTATACTTACAATAATAACTGCAATAAAATTGAGTAATGTTAATGCATTAGCCAATTAATCTATCAGATAGAAGTTTTACTACCTCTGATAAGTAGATTGCTGTATTTATGAGTTAGAGGCAGACTGACAAGGAGTATCCTTGTGTCTTTAATTTAACATTCAATTTTACATCCCTGTGACTTCAGTTATCATGGTAATACCAAATACAAAGTTCATCTCAGTTACAATCATCCAGGGTACTGAGAATTACATAACATAAGCATCACTATTTGATGCTGGTAGTAAACTGCTTTGAAATTAACATGGAAAATACTAATTCAATTGACCACATTAAATTGAGAAAAACATCCCTACTCATGCAAAAGGAGTATTTTCCTGCAACAATATTGTACATGTGATGAACATGGACATCATAGAAGGTGGAGGGAAATGATTGTCTTGGGGTTGTAAGGTTTTGGTATGGTTTCATCTATCTGAGCCTTTATTTAGCCCCCTATCCTGTCTCTGTACATGCTGACCTGAGATCAGTCTGCAGTTTTCCCTAGAGACAACAATAATGTCACATACTGACTTGGCACACCAATATTTCACATCCAAACCAAACCTATTAAGGATGACTACTTACCATAGACAAGATATGTCCTTCACAGTAGCAACCTTCACATTCAGTGTATTTTCAATCTGTGCACACCCACACAGGCACATAGATGTACACATGCACACAGGCACACATAAATTGCTGTGCATATTTTTTATGTTATATTTCATCCTCTGGCACCTGTGATGGTGTTGTCCTCCCTACAAACACCCTTACCATACCCTTGAAATCTTTAAAACCACATACTGTACATGGATCAGTATTTTTTTGATAACATTGAAAACGTAGCAGGTGTAAATGTAAGTTACAGGAGCCGAAATGATGCTGACCTAAGATCTTTTTTATAAAACCAAACTCCAATTACAGTATCAGGAAATGTGGAACATAAAACCACTGAAAATTACAGTGCCTGGTTAAGTTCTCCCAAAGTCTGCACATTAATTACTAAATCATAGTCCAAAATTAATAATATATGCTGACAAATTATTTCTTGTGCATTCAATTATTATATTCATGCCCTCAAATTGATAATCTTCTATACCTGGCATTGACTGTAAACACTGCATTGTGGGGCTCACAACATTTCTCTCTGATTCTGACTTTGGTCACTTTATCAAAATAGAGATCAGCATGTGATCTGTTAAAGCTGAATCATTGCGCATTGCTGTCTGCTAAAACATTTGTTTAATACTATACAAACTAAAGCTGCAAAAAATGATCATATATCTACATTTGCTATAAGAGGAAGTTACAGCAGGGAGAATTATAAGTGGCATTTCATGCCAACATCTACCAAGATTGTGCTGATGGGTTCACTGGTTACCACTTGTTACCACTTGTTACCAGGTAATTACTGAATATGGTGGAAGTGCATAAAAACAGAATAGCACTTGACAAATATTGCATAAAATTAATTAATTAAATCAATTAAATCCACACTGATCTTAGACTTGAAACCTGCAATAACATATTTTTTGACACCTTAACTTAATGGTGTAGCTTCCTAACCCTAACTTTAGTCACCTAACTTTAAACCTGCAATTATTTTTTTAGACACTAGGGGCTAGAGGAAAAGAGCTGTAAACAACACTGACATCATATGTCAATTAGCCGATTTACGCATCCAGCAGATACAAACCATTAGCATTCATTTGGAGTGGTGTTTCTGTCCACCTGGTGAAGTACAGTAGTCATTCTCCTTTTAGCTGTTCCACGAATTTCACCAACTAGTCCCCAATTTTGTCGATCTGCGGTTTGGTGGAGGCAGGTAATGTGCAGCGGGTTTTTAGAATATTATCGCTGAAAGCAGCTTTCTGCTGCAGCCAAAAAACTACCAAGCGTTGACAGTGAACTAAAACAGTAAAGCTGTAGCTGGAGAACATGCTGAAAATACACTATAAAGCTGCGTTGTTATTATAAAAATATTAATAGACAGATTATTAGCCATTAATATTATTTCCTGATTTGAGAGATTAGAGACTACAGTACATCTGTTTCTTGTGGCAAAGAGCAGGAGAGTTTGATTTATGTTCTCCCCTATTCTATTGAACTATACAAAGGAACTCTCCACCTTGACCGCTCTATTAAAGTAAGAAGCCAATGTTATCAATCGAGGTGGTGAAAGGAAGGCAAGTCTTCTCAACAAGGCATGCTTCCTCAGCCTAATGGATCATACTCTGCTGCAGAGAGCAAAAGAGAGAGAGAGAGAGACAGAGCGACAGAGACCGAGTGAGTGAGACAGAGAGAGCAAGATGTTGCTTCTACTGTACAGTTTTGACTGATTATGCATTTTTTTCTTAAGCTATTCATAGAAGATAGATTCATCATTCCAATTTGTCAAGCTAGCAAAGATTTCAATTAATTATGTGCAGCGAAAGACTGGGTGTATTAGGCCTCTCTGTCAGCACTAGTCTGAGTCCCCATTTACCGGACTCAAAATAAAGAGGTATCAGAGAGGTGCTTGGATCCACCAGTAATTAATTTGATGAATGCCTTAGCAGCACAAATAGTGGCAGCCGTGCATCTTTTCATCAGACACCAGCAGCAGTCTCTGTGCTCGGTGCTAATTTGAAGGGGGCAGCTCATCTGTATAGTGGATGTGTTTGTGGCTGGGTCTATTCTTCAACCCATGTGCTCACGGCCTCCTGCTGTCCAGACAGTGTGTGGGGGCCTTATGTTTTCTGTCAACTTTGTCCTTGTGCCAAGCAACTTGCTCCACTTAGTGCCCAGTTTTTTGACTTTGTGGCCTGAACTTGATAATAGGAGGCCTACTGGATTAATGGAGGGTGCAGTGATGTTGTTTCCCGGCTGCTGCTCTTGTGGTTTCCCAGACACAGTATTGCAACAATGCCCATCATATCATGTAACGTACTTGGCAGGTGTGAAATTGATAAACACTGTGATGAAAACTCCAATCTGATGAACTACCAATAATCCATTAGAGAAAAATGTCTGATTACAATCTTTAGGGATAAGGGTGCATCTACACAATGATAGATGAAGAAGGTAACATGGTGGGAGGTGTGATTGGGCCAATCTAAAATGATGGATCATATTATTGTTATTAGGTGAAAGCTTCAATGGCAGCTATTTGTGATGCACATCGTCAATGTTGACAGGAGCCTCAGCCGAACAAAGAAATAATTGGACCAGTGCAACATAATTCAGGTTCATATTTTCACAAGTGGGGGAAACTCATTATAAATCAGGTCAGCCACTGATACAAGACCATAAATCAAAGATAGACATAGCTCGAACAATTAGATAATTACTAGACCACAGTGTCACTGCTGCTGAGATGTTTTGCTATGCTGCTGAGAGGAAGTGGAGAAAGTAACAAACAGCACAAAGAACCCACAATCACACGTTCAGTATCAAATGAGAAAGCAAAGAAGAGATGTCTATTTAAGAAATAAAAGTCATAAATAGAAATGTTGAAATATTGATAATGCTCTGAATGATTGACCTCTTGCAGCAGTTGCTTTTGAGGTAAAAAAAATAATAATTATACAACCAAAAATAAATTTGCAACTAATTCCTGATTGCTGGAGAAGTGTTGTCTAAATGTATCAACTGTCACCTTTGGTCAGCTACTACAAATTCTGTCTCTGATCAAAGCTAAAAGTGATGATATACATGGTGGGAAGTGGTCTCTTCACTACATGATTGCATGGACTGCCACTGACCCCTAGTGTTGCTCAAATGTTCAGCTGCACTGCTTGAACTACACTATGAAAGCCTGTTACTCTAATTATATCTACAGCCCTTGATTACCCCTAGGCAGAGAAGCTGCCTGAAATCCAGAGGCAGGCGTCCAATTGACCCCAATTGAAAGTGTCATTTCACAGGATTGCCAAGTTGGAGATGCTCTTGCAGCCCAGGATACACGGATGTTAATTCAATGTTCCTCCTCAGCTTCATTGTTTGATATTCGAGCAGCTCTTCCACTCTGCCCCCCTCTGCTCGGCTGGGCGGGTGCAGTGCTGCCTGTACTGTTCTTGTGTCAAACCAGAGTGCAAGGAAGCTCCAACAGCAGTCAAAAATTGAGGTCACAGCACAAGAGTGAACCAACTGGAACAGATTGTTGTGGAACCTCCAGGCTTTTGCAGACACGTGTTGATCCCAGCACAGCATGTCCTCACTTTTACCTTCCCTACCCCGTCTTCACAACTCCCTTGACAGCAGCTTATGGATAGGGAGAATGTCCAGGCCTTCCATCATCTCATGCACCAAGTATCCCTACTCATGTGTTAACTATATGACAGCCATCCTAATAATCAATTTCTAAAACTTAAATGCTGGGTAGTTGTTTTTTTACATTTTGTTATGAAAGTTGGGAATCATTAGTTTACATTTTTTGAAATAACAAAATCTGGGAAATTATGGCTGTTTATTTGTATATTATAATGTATATTATCTAGTGAAATAAAAGTAGCAAAAATACCAGTTGCTGTTTTACTTACTAATAATCTGGCACATAAACAGAAAGTCTTCTGCATTTTCTCTCCATTTTCTCCTCCCATATACTGGATACATTTATTGAGCACTTTGTACTGTGTACTATGGTGATCAGCATCTACTTTTACCACGAAAACAAGAACTTTTGGACATGATGGGACATAATATCATGGTGAAAATCATTTTAGTATTGGGTATTTTCCTGTGGAAATTGGTAAAAACTGAAAAATGTTTACCCTTAAATTTTAAATTTACCCCATACCATGCATGTGTATCAGCTAAGTTTAAGGACATTTATGCTGGCAATATCACATGATGACAATTGCTTTGGTCTAAGCTTTCTCAACCCAGCTGAACAAAATGTAAATGTCTCATTAGATCATTGTCTCTAAAGCACTTTAAATAGATATTAAAGCCGCTCTGCATAAGCCCCATCTGTTCTACTACATATCCCCATGGAGGAGAGGCAGTGTTTTAAGGCACAATTGATCCTTTAATAATGTCATGACCATTGTGTGACCCATAGCAGGGGGTGTGTTTGTTCTAGAGGTGGGGGGTGTGTTTGTTTTAGAGGTGGGGAGGGCTTGAATCCACACACACACATCATGTTGAGAGAAGCGTGAAGTGTGTTAAAGTCTGGTGTTGGGTGATGGGAGGGAGACAGGTATGAGGTCTCTGTTTAAGTACACTGAGATTCAAAGTGTCGTCTTGTGTTAACTGACTACATTTGGCAACATTTCTGACACTGTGTCATTATTGTCACTTTACATGAGAGCTGGGACAGCAAAGAGGGAGCACTGACAGCAGATTGACCCCAGATGCTGTTCATTTGATTGATATCTCTACAGACAATGATCTTTTTCTGCACTGCAGTGGCGGTTACATGGGGAGGCGTTGGGAGGGGGCAAATACAGGAGAAATGTCACACTAGGGAAGTCAGCGAGGCGTAAAACCCTGCCTGACGAGCACAGGGTCAGTGGCTCCTCTCTGCCCCCTTTGTGCCCCGGGTAAAATGATCTAAGTGATTCTGGACCTCTGCCACCGATCTGCTGGAGTGCAGGAGTCAACCGCGTAGGCATGGCAGAGTGAAGGCTGGCAAAGGATTTGCTGGTAAAACTGCATGTAGTGTGCTATCGCCTAGAGGACAGATTCGTTCCTTTTTGGTGCCTTTATTACATGTTTTTCCAAAACTAGGACATATTTTAAATCAGATACAAACTATTTACATGCTTGTGACAATAAGTCATACCCAAAACAAACAAGTTAAACATAATTATGGGTATCACCATATAAAACTGACATTTTTTTTCTTTAAATGAAACTGTGTTGGAAAGCTTTTAATGCTCCATTTCACACCTTATACAGAAATCTTTCCATGTCTGACGGTGTTTCTTTATTTATAGCTGGATAGTTGAGCCTCCCAGATGATGAATAAAGGCAAGAGGTTAAGATTACATTGTTCTGGTAAATTACATGCACAGAATGGCTGCAAGGCAGAAGCCATATTGGTGGACACATCCTTACAGACCATAGTAGAGATGTACAATACGTCTGAGCTAGCTGCTGGTTGTAAAATGTCTGTGTTTGATGATTGTGATCAACCTTAATTAAATGTGCTAATACTGTCTTTGTCTCAGTTCATTTAGGGAGCTGGTGACTGCAACATGCACAGACAAAACCAACAGCATCTCTTTGTCTGTCCACACTGACATGTTCCAGGATTATACCCATACATTTATGACAATCTATTTATTTAATGAAAATATCTTATCATAGTTACATAGTATTAAAGTCTTCACAATTATTTTACAACTCTTCTACTGTAGGCCATGCATCACAGAAGCCTAGAGTTAATTTGAAGGTATAGTCAACACATTACACAAACATCTAAAGAGTTTTACGGATGTTAACAATTAACAAGTAAACTATCTGTATCAGATGTGTTTGTGTGTTAAAGAGTCAGAGGGAGCAAGTTATGTGGCAAGCTCGTCACTGTGCAGGGTAATAAGGTCAATGCAAAAAATAACCCGGGGGCACATTTCCCAGCAAATGTGCAGAAACACACATAAACAAATAAACACACACACACACACACACACACACACACACACACTGTCCCGGCCTTATGTTGCAGAATCCAAACCAATCGAGTCAATTGCCAGAAAACATGACATGACCTTTCAGATTCACTGAGCATCAACCATGAGTGGGACTGGCGTGCTTTCCGTTTCAGCGCACCCTCTGCCCCTCCCGCCAACTCCGTCACCCTCAGGGCCCTAAACCCTCCACAAATAATTACTCTCGGTGGAGTCTGCACTCCACAAGACAGAGCCAAAAAAACTTGACTCTGATCTTGACCCATACTTAGGGTAGTCTCACTATTAAATCATCCCTCACAGGGGTTTTAATATTTGAACAATTCAGTCACCGTAAATTGAAAATGAGCAAGGTCAAGTTCATGTTTAGACATATTCTGTTAGAAATATATGTTATGGATGAAAGCATCCACAGGAAAAAAAAAACAATGCATTCTGCATTCTGAAAGGTAAAGATGTAGCAAGCTACTTTCAGTGTTTCTGCCAAATACATGCCATATAGTGTACATGCATACATTTGCCATATACATTTGCAGTAGCATCTCGTCACTACAAAATTATTGCTGCTGCTACAATGTCATTTAGTTGCAATTACACAACTCTTTGACAGAGGACTTTGAATTTGAAATTATAAATACAGGAAGAGAGGAAGTGGAGACACGTCAACACCCAGCCGAGGCAAGAGGGAAAAAGACAAAGAAGAGAAAAAGAAAGAGAAGGAGAAAAGTAGATTTAAACAGCTATCATTAAGTTAGATAGATTTTTATGACCTACTCTCAGACCACCAGCGTACTACATGTGCATACCACCCAGGTACAGTAAAACAAAACCCCTCATAGTCAAACTGGCCATCGGCCATACCGGGATAAAACCCAGTGTTCCCGGTGCATGTGCACGTCAGGTCTACACCACATATAAAAGCCACATGAACAGAAATCCAAATCCCATCCAACGTATGGGTCCAAACAGGAAGCCCATGCAATGAAAGCAAGTGCCAAGAACTCAAGTAGCCTCCTGGCTGAAAATGGACATGACAGGCCACTTTCTGAGTCTTTTAAAGATGTGACAAAATAGGTATTGAAAGGAAATGTATGTTACTCATTATTTTTTTACCAATGGGAAGACTGTATCAATTAATTGTTCACACTAAAATAACAAACACTAAAATTACAATATAACAGTAAGCAAATCCCACATACTATTTAATACAATACAATGAACTGTAAGTAAAGCAATCAAAACTGCAAAAATAAAGAAAGCCATCCTTGAAATTCAAACAAGTATGGGTTTATATTGCCTATAAAAATGAGACATCTAAGCAGGGATTTCTATCAAATTTTTTGGTGTCTAAATTTTAGCAGACAATGTCGAAATGTTAGGGGTCAAACAACCAGGTTGAGGCAGTGAGTGGATTAATTCCAGGTTTGTACCACTGTTCTGCATGGTAGCACCTGGTAAAGTCATGGATCACTGAGGATTGTAGCAACTGACGCTCAACAGTGAACTTAAAAAATGTCATCAGCAACCTTAATGGCTGGCCACTGAGCTGTAACCAAGAGACTGTTACTCACTAAAGCACAAAACGATCTCTTCATAAATCAACAGAGCAAAACTGATTTTCTTCAAAATATTTAGCCTGTTTTACAAAAATTACTGGTATTAAAGAAATATTTTCCCACATTAGAAAATATTATTAACTTTGGTTTAGTTGCTGTCTAGTTCTATTGCATATGTTAAAAGAACTGTCAATCGATTTGGATAGTGATAGCAGGTTACACAGTACTGTGTTTTAAATTGTTGTTTACTCTGAATGACAGATAGTGGGGGCTGTACATGTATTACCGTATGAAATATAAATTACTGGAGCCCGACCAATATTGGATTTTTGAGGCTGATGCCGATGTTAGGGAGTATAAAAATTCTGATATTGATATATCGGCCGATATATACAGTACTGTGCAAAAGTTTTAGGCTGGTGTGAGAAAATGCTGTAAACTAAGAATACTTTCAAAATGGAAGTGTTAATAATTTATTTTCATCAATTAACAAAATGCAGTGAATGAAAAGAAGAGAAGAAAATAACTCAGAACATCCAAAAGAATAAAACCGTCTCTGTTCGCAACTGCACTTACTTCAAAAATCAACCAAATAAAGTGCAGAGCACCTGCTGTCATTTTTCTGCACCCCAGTTCCTATGTTTTCATGCATAGTTGAGTCGCTTGGCCTTGTTTCCATGTCAGAGGTATGGCTTTTTGGCTGCAACTCTTCCATGAAGACCACTTCTGGCCAGACTTCTCCGGACAGTAGATGGGTGTACCTGGGTCCCACTGGTTACTGCAAGTTCTGAGCTGATGGCACTGCTGGACATCTTCCGATTTCGAAGGGAAATGAGCTCGATGTGTTTTTCATCTGCTGCACTAAGTTTCCTTGGCTGACCACTGCGTCTACAATCCTCAAGGTTGCCCGTTTCTTTGTGAAGAAACGGGCTTTGAACAGCACATCTTGAAACCCCAGTCTCCTTTGAAATCTTTGTCTGGGAGAGACCTTGCTGATGCAGTATAATTCCCTTATGTCTTGTTGCTGTGCTCAGTCTTGCTATGGTGTATGACCTGTGACATGAAACTGTCTTCCACAACCTCACCTTGGTAGCAGAGTTTGACTGTTCCTCACCCATTTTTAAGCCTCCTACACAGCTGTTTCTGTTTCAGTTAATGACTGTGTTTCAACCTACATGTGAAATTGATGATGTTTGGTATAATTGGTTGAACATACACCTGACTATAATCCTACAAAATCCCTGACTTTGTTCACACTGACTTTATACATATTTAAACTCTTGTGAAAAAGATATGTAATGAAAGCAGGATATTTTACAGTGTAACAATAAACTTTTTTCAGTGCACTAAAACAGTAAATTTCACCGGGAATTAAATACCTATAAAATAAATAACTATAAATAAAAACATAAGATATATATATATATATAATAAATATATATATATATATAATTGACTTGAATCAAAACAAAGAACCAATTACACATAAAATGCTGCCTATATAACTTGACTTGAACCAAGCATTTCCACTGAATTATTGCTTCTTAATAAAAGTATTCATATCAATGCATATCGGAGAATATAGGAGCCAATACCGATATATCTGTGATAGGCCAATATCTGCTGAACGATAAATTGGTCTGGCTCTATAAATAACATCTACTTTACATTACTTTTGACCATTTTTTTAAGTATACCAAAGGATTCAAAATTAATTTTCTACTATTTATGTTTCCTACTTGTCAACCTTTGTTTTCTATTTATTTCACAAAGGCAGTTAAATGCAGTTGCGAACAGAGACAGTTTTATTCTTTTGGATGTTTATTGAAGGGGAATATTTCAGGTGATAAACTAAGCTTGTAGTATTTCTCGTCTTTTTTGGCATAGATTTACAGCAGAATTGATAATACATTTCACCAGTCTGTTTCCTGTTGGACATTAGCTTTACTCCAATTGTTTGGTCTGTCTCATTAACTTGGTGGCCAAACAGGGCTTGTATTGGCCAAAATATCCCAACACGACTGTACAGATGCAGGACAGAATGAAACAGACAATGGACTGAGTTATTTTCTTTGCCTCACCT
Source organism: Seriola dumerili (assembly GCF_002260705.1). Classification (NCBI taxonomy): domain Eukaryota; kingdom Metazoa; phylum Chordata; class Actinopteri; order Carangiformes; family Carangidae; genus Seriola; species Seriola dumerili. The sequence continues at coordinate 2,238,392 of NW_019174474.1, read as the reverse complement.
GAGTGGTTGAAGTTGTGAAAAGTGTTGTAATGCAAGTTATCCAGCTGGTCTTGATTGTTTGAGCTGTGATGGGGTACAAAGTACTGACAAAATACTTTACATTCGTTTTGCAAAGCTAATTATTAAATCCAAAATACTCCAGAATTCCTGCTTTTTCCCCTAAGATGATCTACAAGATTACTCCAGTATGTGCGTGCTGTACACCATCCGGGTGGTGCACTAGCACTGTGGAGTTTTTCCTTTTTCTTTGCATATTACAAAAAATGATTTTCAGAATTTATTAATCATTTCAGAATCACAGATTATAATCGCGATTCTCATGAGAACTGATTTATTCACCCACACCTTTTGGCAAAGATAAAATACATAAATAGAGTGCAGGTAGCAAAACAAGAAGATCAAATGTCAGGATTTTGATTATTGGTTCTTATTTTGACTTTGATTGTGACTGGTCCCTCTATTATCCTCTTTCTTGCTAAACAGACAGAGTAGAATAAGCCTGCTACAATACAAGGTCATGCACATTTAACCCTAAACATTTAGCTTATTCCACTGTCACATCTGCATCACCAAATTAATGTCAAACTACAACACATTTTTTCCTCTGAGGGGGTAAACCTTTGTGACACACAGCAGGGAGGATCCAACAAGCCTCTTTTCATTTGACTCAAAATGAGGAAGGCAGAATGATATGGGGCCAAAAGTCTTATTACAACAATCTTATTTCATGGAGGATACTGCCCTTTCCCCCTTTTTTTGCCTGTGAAGTTGATTTGAAGTCATGGTTAGTCCTTTTGATATGAGGTTGGGTCAGACCAATTTGCCACCTGGTGAGGAGGGGGAAGTAGGGAGGTACATTTTTTAATTGTCAGGTCACTTGGTGCAGGGACGAAGATCCTTTGGGCACATTGTCTGTCTTTGTGTGAAGGACCAGCCATCTGAAATTCCCCACCTCATTATGAGAGAGGGAAGATTAATTGACCAGTTCACTAACTGGCAGCCTGAAGACTAGATCAACTTAGCAAGGGAACTCACCAATTAAGACTGGACTACAGCACCTTTTCATATACCAAGGGTAATCCTTTTTATTATCATTAGTCTCTATAGTCCTGTGAGGAAGATCAAGGCTAAGCTGCCCTTTGTCAGAGGCACAAAAAAGACTATAGGGTGTGACAGCATGATTTAATGTTAGTGATAGCACTGGGCTACTCCAAGTGCTGCAGAGCTGGAGTCACCTCAGTAAGGTTGCAATAAGTATGCACTTGCATGAGCTAATCAATTTAATTAACAACACTGTAATGGATATGGTCCATATCATTTGTAAATGTCAGTGCAGTTGGTTGTTATTCTTTCCTCATGAGATTTCTATATTTTACAATAAATATTTCCAAATAATTTAAACAAACAGGAGTCTTCATACAAGAGCATTATTATTCATTAACAGGAGGTCAGATATATGCATATGAAATCTTTAGGGGACTACAGTCCTAGACTATACTGTACATCATTCCAGGTCACAGAAAATGTGAAGTCATTACAAATATAACAACTTGGTGTACGTAAAAACCCAATGCGGCAATTCTCTTCGTTTTTCAACTGAAGTCCAGGCCAATTTCCTCTATAAACTGCTTCACCAATGTGACATTTTGGCTAAGATTAACTTTAAAATAGCACATTCTTTATTTCCTTTCCCTTATAGCTTTTAACGTTTCTTATCAATCTTTTTCTTGAGATTTCAATTTCAGTGAGAGATGCTGTAACAATCATTCAAAAACACACACACAAGCAGTTGAATTCACACCTGTGATTTTTCAAAAACTACCACAATGAAAGCTTTTCAAAACAGCTTTAAAGTCTTGAGAAGCAAAACAAAGTATGCTTTATTTTCACTATTATATTTGCCATATTGATAATACATGGCATATCAGGCCCAAAATGCAGTTTAAATTCTTCAGCAAAAAGGTTGTTGTCAAACCACCATGTGTTATGATAAAACTAACTGGAGGGAATGTCATGACCAGGTGTCAGAGATCCTGTGCCAACACCTGTCGGTTCCCAGGGAGCTTGCATCTCCAATAACAACACTAACTTTGACATAAAGCATACAACACATCCATACATATACACATAGCTGAATACACACACACACACACACTCTCCACTTTGTCTTTTGTGTGCACAGAAATGCTTTGAGGGGGAACCGAGTGCTGAAAATATGTCATCATCACTCTCTTCAGGAGGCCATTATGGATAGAAAGCTAATATACTCTACAGATATTCCAGCATCTTTTTCACCAAGGGTTGCATATCCCTCGTGGGTGATCGGTAAAATTGGTTGACATTTTCCTGGCTGCAATTAACCTTCGATTTGACTCTCAGTTTTGCCTGTCTTCTTTTATTGTCTTCTTGAAAAAGTGGTGAAGGGATGGCTCGGTCTGAAACAGAAGCATTGTTTCCTGATGTTGACCATTTCCTTTTGTGGCCTAATTGTTCTCTTTCCCTGTGGATGACCACCAAATGGAGAGAAGATGTACTTCATCAGTAGGTCATGGCATTCTCTACAGAAGGTTAATACAGTACTGCTCTTTATTGTGTTGTATAAAATACCTTTTGAAATTAAAGATGAGTGCCATTATGTTTTGTTCTTGCTACAACTGGCATATACAGTGCTTTCAGAAAGTATTCAGACCGCTTCACCTTTTTCACATTTTGTTATGATGAAGCCTTATGCCAAAATTGTTTAAATTCATTTTCCCTCATCAATCTTCACTCAATATGCTATAATGACAAAGTGAAAACATAATTTTAGAATTTTTTGCAAATCCAAACTATGTCAATCACATTGTATTCAAGTATTCAGACATTTGGCTATGATACTAAGTTTAGCTCAGATGCCTTCTTTTCTCTTGATCATCTTTGAGATGTTTCTATACTTTGGTTAGAGTCCACCTGTGGTAAATTCAGTTAATTGGACATGATTTGGAAAGGGACACTCCTGTCTATATAAGGTCTCACAGTTGACAATGCATATCATTCCAAAAACCAAGCCATGAGGTGAAGGGACTTCCTGCAGAACTCAGAGACAGGATTGTGTCGAGGCTAAGATCTGGGGAAGGCTACAAAAAAAAAATTCTGCTGCATTGAAGGTTCCCAAGAGTACAGTGGCCTCCATAATACTTAAATGGAAGAAGTTTGGAAAAACCAGGACTCTTCCTAGAGCTGGCCAACCAGCCAAACTGAGCTATCGAAGGAGAAAGGCCTCAGTGAGAGGTGATGGTCACTCTGGCTCAGCTCCAGAGATCCTGTGTAGAGATGAGACAACCATCACTGTAGCTCTCCACTGATCTTGGCTTCAGTGATCATCCGGCATCTTGTTGTCATTTTTTGTTTTTTCATCCTTTAAATATTTGTGTCTAGTGTTATCTCTATAGATCAGTAGGAATTTTATTTTAATCTTGTACTATATTAGTTGTGCTCGTACAGGTCAGTCACTTGTGTTCATCTGGATTACTGCAATTACAATCATGTATTTTGCTCTATGGCACCCTCCCCCATATCCCTTTTACAGTGGTTCATTCAGAGGTCAATGACTGCTTGTGTTATGCAGGATATCCTCCTGTAAAAACCAGTCTGATAATTTGCACATCCCTCCATCATCTACACTACCTTCCCTGTCAGTCATGAATTGCAATTTTTATCCCCTTAAATGAGATAAATGTGCTTAAAATTCCTCGTGGTGTTCAGTTTCCTAGATTACAATAAGAGAAGAGACATGCACTGGTTTACAGGATTATACTTAATATCTAACATTAACAGAAATGGACTCTGACTCTGAGTTGACTGTGTTACAACACAAAGTCTATGAATAAATGTAAAAAAATATATCCATCTATAAAAAAAAATTGAAAAATCACAAAATTATAGCTGATTGTAAACAGAACGTAACACTGCAGTGATAGCCAGCAGAATACAAAGTTGCCTCACAAGTCATTTCTGCAGGCATCTTCCCACTACTTTGTAAATCAGAGTAATTTGAAGCTTTATTGCTTCAAATCTGTATTATGTTCATCATCAAAATCTAAGCTTCTTAGTGAATACCTGATCTGCAATTTCTGTGATACTGTGCTGTGTGGATGCACATAAATAAAATTCCTCCTCTTCTGACTCGGTTCGACTTTATTCTCAACATTTCGACTTTATTCTCGACATTTCATCTTTATTCTCCACACTTTTTTCTCGAAGTGCATGATGAAAAAAAAAATCTTCCTCCTCTCATTTTTTTTCTCATCCATGGCCCTAATACTCCTTCATAGTTTCCACCTCCACCACCTCTGAAGACTTGGAAAATGCTGTATATGGCAGGAAAAAACGATTGTTATTTTGGACACATAGTTTGTAGATAGTAGAAAGTGCATTTGAAATATTTGGAATTTCACAATATTGCAGTGATATATTTGATACTATTACAGCTCTAGTTATGGTGTGGTGGGGTGCCAGGCTATGTTGCCCAGAGGGCACTCATTATCGTTCCAGCTACTTGCACTGATGACCAGCAGGCTGCCAGCTCAAACATAAACCAGAAGAAATGGATGCCAATTACAGGAAGCTGTGTACTCAGTAGAGGTTTCTGTGGTACTGCATACATAGTCAGGTGAGCACAACACTAGTGTCACTTCATTGTCAACAAGCAGACTTTTGCCCAAGTAACAATGCCCAACCCAGTGATGGCTGACATCCTTACAGACAACTAGTCTGACTTGACAAAAGCTATTTATTTTGATAGTGATCCCCATCAGGCATTTTCACATCATTTATAAAATCTTTAGTTTAAATTTATTTTTGTTCACTTTGTTGTGTTTTTTGTATGAGGCTGATATATTTCTTGTTAGATTTTTGTAATAAAATCAGAACTACTTGGCACAGTAATATATATTACTTGGTCAAACTGATCATCATCCAAAAGGCAATGTATTTTGGGTTTTTTTCCATCATATCACTTTCATCACCTACTCTCAGGAGTCTCCATCACATCTATGGAGGCATTTTTACAGGTTCTATCCACTGTATGCAGTTGCCACAGCAGTGCATAAAGAGCAGTCTTCTATACAATAATCAATATTTCAATGCATCTTATTCTCGCCACGGTCAGAGATGATTTAATGGCAGGAAAGCTGAGGTCATGTAGTGGTTCAGTGCAGTGCCTGAACATAGCTGACATACATTATTAAAATCCAACGGTCAGAAGGAAGCTCACATTCTATGAAACAACAAGGTGGTAGTGACGCTCATGACTGCAGTTTGAACTCGCACTGAGGATACCAAGCTTAACAGGACAGACTTTTCCCAGAAGATGAGTATTTTTCCCAAAACAGCCCATTACATGAAACCTTTCAACTCAGTGTTTCCTGAGACCATATGTATTGGAGGTGTAGGAAAGACTGATTGACAGGCATGATTGAAGTATTCTACAAGTAACAGTATACCCAATTAAAAATTAGCACATTACTCTTGCTTGCCCACAAACACAATTTCTTATTTAAGTTTTTGTCAAAAGCTTTGGACTCTCTGAATGTTTTGTAACATGAGTTTTTAAATCATTTCTTGTAGCTTATTTCTTATGTGGTTAAATATTTTCTTTCTCCACTTTGGTGACAATGTTGGAACATTTCACTGTTGCATTCATCAGCTGTACAGTATGTGTGGTTAGGTAGGCACATAACTCGCAGCTGCTGCTTAAGCTGGTTTCATGCTTCTTCCTCAAGGTGCACAGTGGTTTTGCTACAGATGCCTCCGATGTAAGGTTTGATTTATAACCATCACATTTCACCTGGGGATTGTCATAGCACCATCACATCACTGGATGGATTTATCATATATTATCAAGCCATGTCATGCTCAAATCATATATACTCAAATGTTTGCATTCTTTCATTCACTAGTAATCAGAGAAACAATGGGTATGTTTCCTTAGCTACTAACTATGAAGCTGTTAAAATGCCAGAAACAGAACTAATGAGAGTTTCATGGAGCTATATCCATGTCAAAGCCATTGATGTAGTCACTCGAAGGCCAGTGGTAATAAATGAGACCAGCAGAACTAAATGAGAAGCCTGCAGGCCTGGGCTGGTATCTCAAATTCCTAGTTTAGCAAGTCACCAGATATGAAAAACTGCCTTGCTTCAAGAGTATGAGTCCTAGGCTAGTATAACACAGGTTGACATTTTAGAGAGAGTAATTAACTTGGCTTTTACAGGCATTTCTAGGTTGGTAACTCGCATGCCTGGCTTAGCGCCCTGGTATACCTCGGCTGGTATAACCAGTCGATGTGATTCAAGCACATTTACTGGTCCATTGGTCACATCTATCTTGCAAATGGTTATGTTTTAACTCCTGAACCAGCCTCACCACCACCAAAAAAATAAATGGTATTACTGTTGTGACCATTGTGATACATTACCACTTCAACAAAAGTTTCTGTTGAATCTCCACGTAAGTTGCATACAGATCAAGGAGAGAGTATTTTGTGAATGTGATAAGAATGCCCTTTGTTCAGTTATGGCACAATGTTAACATGATACTATAAAAAATTTTAAAAAAAAAAAAAAAAAAAAAAAAAAAAGCACTTATTCTTAAGGAATCTGTATACAACACAGTGATACATTCAGATTAGTACTGTGAAAAAAGCGCAGATTTAAACAAGGTTACAAAGGCTTGTGCCCTTATTTAACAGAGGTACAGGCTACAAACAAAGATGGCATCATGATCCAGTACCATGCCCCAAATGTCCTAGCCCTGGTACACAGTTAGGGCGAGGTTATACAGAGCCTCAGATCTCATAGGGCTGGAGTGCTGGCTCAACGTCAATCACAGTAATGTTAGCTGACACATTGGTGAGGGTGGTGACAGGGCAAGGTTATGTGTCACTGTACGCTCATGGCCTGCATGAAGACCAGGACTGCCAGAGCTCTGTCTCATGCGAGGGGTCACCCTTAGGGTTGGGGAACCAAATTAATACACCCCACTACAGTTGTCCTGCACCTATCAACAAACTGCTCTGCCAGTCCCCTGGCTGAAGGCCTTCCTTGCCTGAAATTACACCCATAGCAGCCCAAAATACACCATCATTGACATGCCATGATAATATGTAATGATGTTTGCTTTTCAGCCACCAAGTTTGCCCTCAAATTTGACCCTTGATCACTCTTTGTATTATTTTGGGGATCCTAAACACAGAAGTGAACTGGCTGAGGACCTTGACTACAGATTTTGTAAAGATTGCACACAGTGGATAAGCAGCTGTGTTGACTGACCAGAAAAAATGCTAAAGTACATAATTATAGGTTGTTTATTTTTTTACACCCATATGTCGTGCAACATTATCATGAGCTGTCTGAATCACTGATATCCTAAGCTTTGAAGGCAACTTCAACAGAGTAATGTTGAACAATCTTTATCAGCTGTTGCTTGGTACAATGCTCCAGCAACTCATCAGAGGGAGACTGAATGAAATCTTTTACCACAACCATCAACCAAATCCAACAACCTTGATAATGAAATCGAGGTAAATTCTACAAAACCTTTGCACTATGCAACAAGTGGCCAAAAAAACTAAAGAAATAAGTCTCCCCATCCTAAACTAACTAGCAAAATTAACTAGCTAACTAATTGACTAATTACTGCAGCTTTAATTAATGACATTTGAGAGCAAATGCACATTTGTCAAAATCCAAGCTGTTTTTGTTAGTTCCATAAAATGTCTTCCTGAAATATACAAACAAACGCATTCATTTTGTCATTTTCCAACTTCAAAACTTAATTTGAAGGAATCTAATTAATGTACAATATATTTTCTCAGTCTATGCAGAACTTCAAGAACAACTGATTTACTAACATTAATGCAAACTCAGCTAAACCTGTTATCACTCATACAATGTTGTAGAGTTACCGTATATCACAACATGAGACCTAAACATGCAGTGATGATGTGTTGGTTTCAATGTTCTTCTACTGGTGATGGATTGTTGAATTAGGCCCCTCTGACTTATGAATCACGTTCACCTGGGCAGTTGACATTTAATCAATAAACATCTGAACTGTTGCCATGACCCTGAGCCATAAGGATTCAATTTGGTTTCCATGTACCAACTACTGCAGGACCCCCACGGATTTCCGAGACAAACCTCCAGTCACCTGTGGTTCGTGTCAACATCCCCCAAGCAGATGAAAACAATAATCTTATGCTCTATTTTTTGCAACACAAATAATCAAATGTTTCTCGCAGTGTATGTCAAAAGGGTGTAATCAGGCCTGTGTCAACACTTCAGTAACAATGAAAAGAATTACTAATGTTGACATGAAAGATTTACCCTTGTTCATTATAAATTCACTTGCCTTCAATACCACCTTAAAAAAAAAAGTACAAGACTCCCTGTAAGTAGTCTAAATGTGATGGAAATCCGAGGTCTCCAAACTGGCTTGAGCCTAAATTTTAGGGAGAATCAGTAGGAATATTTAAACGATTCATCTAATGAAGTATTTTTATTTATATCTATCACTTCACAGTTAACACCAATTCATAAAAAATGCAATTTTCTTTTGCATTTTAAAGTTTTATCAAAGAAATTGTGAATGGAGCGTACTGCGTATTTGAAGCCAGCTGTTGTGCATAGATAATGTAACATCAACATATATGCGGTTTTTGTTTTGTCTTTTTAGGAACAGAAGTTCTTTAACTTTAGAAATATTTGTAAAGGGAAAATGTGTCACAATTGATGAATGATAACAGAAAAAAAACACAATTTTTATTTAAAACAAGATACTGGAACATGATATACTGTAATGTGGCCACACAGCAATGAGTTCATGTCACATACATGAATCTTTCACCTCAATAAATATTTAATCTTTGTTCTGAATCATTTAAAGCAAAGCCCTTTCTGTTGTTCTTAGGGCAACATGTGCATGCAGTGTACACGGTTTTATCCCCACTTCTCCATCACTCCCTCCCCCCCTCCTCTCTCTCTCCCTGTCTCCCTGTCTCCCTCTCTCTCTCTCCCTCTCTCTCTCTCTGTCAGTTGGACAAGCTGCTCAGTGGCCCTGAAATATGGCAAATTATGCCGCTCTGTTGATCATCGCTCAGCGTTACACCCTGAATCTGAATGCAATGTAAATGATATGATTCCCTCTAAGGCAACATTAACTTTACTATCATTCAGCTTTTTCAAGTGCAAAGGTTGACTTCATGAGACAATGAAGTCAACAGTAAGGTTCACTTTAACTTAACGCAGTGGCTTTGCCGGCAGATGAACATACACTAACGAAAACAATTTCTGAGCGATCATGGTTTAAAGGGCAACAGTAAAAAGCACATGAGATCAATGACTGTGATACTTTTAATTAAGAGTTTGGTTTATATTCCTAAACAGTCACTGTGAGTTGACTATGCTGTCGAGTTAAAGGAGTCAACTGGAGGTCATTTGTGGTTTCTGGCTGAGTGGGTATGCATATGTGGAAAGAAACACTAGAATATGCATGACTGCTATTAACTTCATGTTTAACCAGTCTTGCTTGAAGCTAAGCCCTGTGTGTATATATATACAGTATATATATATATATATATATATATATATACATACACACACACACACACCGTATTTCATAGAAGGCAAGACCATAACCACTGAATATAAGAAACATGCTGTATCCTTGACAAATTAATTGCTCTAGCCACAACCCAAATGAAAGCTTATTTACACAAGTTCTTTCAGTCCAAACGTTTGCCGACTGCATTGGAAAATATTGTGTATCAGTTGAAAGATCTGCTGCAAACATTTGCACACCGTTTTTGTTCTATTTAAGAAAACCAAGAATCTTACAGTTTTTCAAATTTTGAAAAATTCACTGCAAACCTCATAATTTGTCACAGAAATTCTTACTTCCATCTTCCAATTTCAGCACACAGAACAGAAAATGGCGCCGTTAATTATGTCTCTGTAGACTGTTACCATTATTATCTTTCCATTTAGCAGCACACTAGGCTAATATCTCCATTACTGATCCATTTTACAACACACTGCACATGTTAACCATACTGCTGTTTGTACAACATTTGTTCCTGTGTAGAGAAATGCTGGCTGCACCCTATGTACTTTATTTGAAATATACAAATAACTAAGATGAATGCTTCCATTATGGGTATTATGTCAACTTATCTTTCTTCCTATCCACTTCAAGCCTGTTTGCCACCACATTAAAAGCCTCATAATAAGGTTACTACATTTAATCTGAGATTGTGTTCATGATAGCCAGGTGCGGTTATGTCACTTTGTGTTGTTTTGTGTCAAAAAAAATGAGTACCTTGTGATGTATCCATCCTCCCAATGTCATTTTCAACTGACAAAGAAGCTTCAGTAGCAGTTGCTATGAGCAGTTATGACTGACTTAAAACAATTTGTAAAGCTGCTTTGATCTCATCCAAGCATATGATCATTTTGTGTCGAGATACCTAGTTACATAGGAAGATGTTGGCCTTAGTCTCAATCCCACTTACAAAACCCTGATTGGTCAATTGTTTCTATATAACAAATGGTAACAGCTTTCATTGAGCACAACACCATCAACACACACAACCGACACAAGACCCATTTCAATTGCTGAACAAATGATAATGAGGAGCGATGAGGTTTATAAAGTGACCATTGTGAGAGCCCAATGCATTGCAACTTGTGAACAGATACACAAGTGAAAAAGACCACCAACAGATTAAGAAAACAAATGAATATATTCACAAATTTGACAATATATATGCCACATTTAAACACACACTGCAGATAAAGAAAACCCAAGGTAAAAACAGATTACCTGTTAGCTCACCAAGACTATCAAACTATATTTGGCGCTTGTGCTGAGTGGGCAGTACTGTTTGAAATTCCTAGGAAGATGCAGAATTCAAGAAAAACAATCCAACATAGAGCTATAGTCTGCTATTGCTCAACAGCAGCATAACAAGATCTCAAAACCTAATGTGTGTTTTCAATAATAAAATTTCACACAGCAACCACCATGAAACAGTCTTGTTAATTTCTAGCTGATGTTGTCCTCTCTCATTTGCAAAAGCCAACTAAATTATCGAGACATTAACTAAGCAGAAAATCAGTGAGATATGAAATTCAGAAATTTGATTATACACACTGGAGAAGATTTGATAATTAATGGTGGAATTATACTTGTGCATCATGGTCTGTGCATCATCAAGCCTACAGATTCCCACAGATTCACTCCACCACAGCAGCGTTTGATGGATATGTTGTGCATTATCAGGCCATATTGTACTTTACCTTAAGTAACATTCTTACATTCATTTTTTGATAAGAGCAACAAGAGGATGGTTTGCCTTGAATAGGTAACAACTGGAATCATTCAGCCTAAGTAACCATGTCTACATTCTTTCATTCACTGCAACAGAGAGCAAAAATCACAGCGGACAGCATGTGCATTAACCAAAGCAGAAGATTACAGAGCCTTACATCATGTTGTCTTCAATCACTACCAGTATTAGAAACTTTGAGAAAACAAATACATCCCATGCTGACCAGTCACGATTCCTACAATCTCAACATGGTCAGAAACTCCACACACAAACCCCACCGATACACAGAAGAGATTCTTTACCATTCAGAACACAGATCTATCTTGTCCCTTATACACTGATATGGCCTTAAGTCTGCCTTGGTGTTACATTCCACAAAGATTTCCACATTTTAAGGTCATTATATCATAATTCCTATTCAGTTGGGACAAAAAACATCACTGACAAGAGACAAATGCCCAACAGTATGGATAATTACAATTTAAACAGGACATCTGGTCACTCTTATAGTATTGCACTCTGTGTCCAACCTCTCACTTGCAGTCTCTGTGTCACTTTCCACATCCCTGTCTCTAGCACAAACAACTACAACAGCTTGAAAAGCTGCCAATGAAAAGGTGCTTTCTTGACTCTTTGTAGACTGGTTATGGCACAGTTCAATGAGCCATGCGAAAAACGTTCCACAATAACACCAACTACTAAACCAATATCATGGTCTGTGTGACAACAATACAACTTACCTCATCACCTCTGTCTTTCTGCCCCAGGTGCTCTCTTTCTCCATCTGAAACTCTGATGCCTGTTTTGACAACAACAATTTCATACTTTTATATTTTGTTTGTGCACTTAATGCAAATTACCAAAAAAGACGTACTGCGCACTGATTAGACAAATCACAAATAATTGTCATGTTTAATAACATTAAGTTCAGTCTAAATTCTCACCTGTTCAGTCTTCTCTCCCTGCTTGGCTTTTTATCTTTTTCCTGCTGATACTGCACCTGTTTAGACCATAGGAGAGCATCAATATTAATGTCATGCATATGCATCAGTATACACTTTGCTTAATTCATTTACTATTAGGTCAACCCTATTTTGAACTGTAGCATGTTTCTGGCACAGCACTATTACTATGAGGTACTATTTACCATTGCACAGTGAGCTGCAGCACAACAAGTAGTAGTAGTTTCTACTGTAAAGTGTATACTTCACAGTACCAACTAACTAACGCAGCTCCCAAATAGTAGCTTCTTCTACTTTCTTCAACAACAGCCTTGCATATTATTCTGGTTCACTCTGAAGTTTTTCCTTCTATAAGCACGGACTGGAAGAAATCTAGCTAACTCCACAACAAAGCCAAACAAAAACAACATGACAAGACAATTTACCTCAGTTTTTAAACATCAGTGTGCTGTATGATGAAGAGTACAAAAATAAAGAATATGAGATTCAAATGAAATTGAATGGTTTTTAAGTTGGCCAATGTGTGGGACATGGCCTAATATCTAAGGAGATATGTGGAGACCAAGGCTAGTTGGGAGCCAGTGGTCCGCTGATCGACTACATGAGACAGGCATCTTTTGATGGATCAGTATTACTTATATCAACCCTGATCCATTTCCAATCCTTTGTTTGCCACAATATATCAGCTGTAAAAATGCCAAGCTGTGATTGCCATTAAGACACAAAAGAAACAAACAGCAGGGGGGGGACTGTTTTCAGGACATCCCCACTCTGCATAAGAGAAACTTTAAAAATCTTGGCAGGGCGAATGTTTCATATATAATAATGCTTTATGAGATTTATAATATTTTGGCCTTGCATTGTTGAAATGACACCTTTATAGTTTCATACAGTAGGAATACCCCTGTGCACCCAGTCAGGTCAACAACAAAATCACGTTTTACTTCATTTTTCCCCACAATGATTTAAAAAAAGAACCCAAACATTTTCTGTTGGCTAAAGTTAAACAAAGGTAAGCTAGCAGTATCTTAAAATAAGCTAGCATCTTTCTTATGATAAGGCTAGCTTATCTTGACTAACGTCACTCCATATTTAGCTTGGTTAGCCATGAAGTTATCGATTGAAGTTATATTTCTGCTCTCTAATTAGGGGAACATTTCAATATAAGACACGCGTACGTTTATAGGTAACGTTTTAATACTATAAATCGTAATTTGCTTACCACCGACCGGCCCAGCGCGCCGCCTCTGTGTGCCAACTAGGCCTCAGCATACAGGTGTTTCAGGAGACTGATTGGCAAGGCGTAAGAGACTAGTCCAAGTTAAGCACTGTCTCAAACCCCTTTAGGACATACATTTCAAAGTACTGGTAATTTTCATGTCCGCCTCATATTTATAATAGGCCCAGAGTCCCCTTTATGTAAACTAAAGTTGTGCATGTCATGGAAGGATCAGCAACTACATTCATTTAAATTAATGCGCGCTGTTCAGAATTGACCAATCAGGCGGGACGTTTGTCACGCTCCAAGGTACGCAAGGACGCACGAACTTCAACAACTGTGGAGGACAGAGGAGGCATTTTAAAAATTCACCTCCTATATGTCTATATTATCCTGTGTTGTTTTTATAGTTTATTCTGTCTTAACAAGAGACATTCAAGTCATTTGTAATTCAGTGTAATTTTTTTCAGTGTGGTATGTATTTATTTGTAGCCTTGATTTGGAATCACTGTTTGGATGTTACTCCAACTATTTTTAATCGATTTCAGTCTGTTAGCGCATACCTTTAAGTAACATGGGGTTTCAGATCATTATTGCAGAACACTGACACTTTTTAGTGTATATGTAACCTAGACAGTTCACAAACATCTTTTCCTTCGTGTCTTTGGAAGGTGGTAGTGGAAGAGTAATGCCCTTTCATGTGTCTTACATGGGATAACATACTTTCTGTATGCTAGCTGCAAGATGGATAACCATGGATGTCCCAGGATAACATGAGCTGCTGTTGGTTTGTTATGTCTAGTTTTTGTAATACACTGAGATAAAGACATCTCCTCTAGTAGAACATGGGGGAGATTCTCTAAGAAGCTGCTGAAGAAGGAAAAACAGACATGTTTTCATGAGCTGGACTCTGGAGTTTTACTCCTGGTGACTTTCAATCTAAATAAACTTTAAGCTATAGTGGAGGAAATTGCTATGCTCAAAGTTTTTCACAGGGTAAAAACCTGTTGTACAACAGCCAGTATAACCACATAATGCTGACAATTGTTTCAGCTCACCCTGGGGTTTAGTGCAGTAATTGAGCTGATTAAATATTTTTTATTGATTGGGAAGGCTATATGCTGGCTCATACCTTTTTCCTGATAGTGTTCACCATGCAGGATGTGGTACAGATTGCAGACAAGAGTGCTCATATATGGTATCTATTTTTGTGGTGGCATCCACCAGGTGACTCAACATTGCTGTCATTTTTTTTGGATAAACTACCAAACTGATAATTAATAATAGCAATAAATAACAAAGTAGGAAATAATGCTTTGCCCCTTGCAAAAATGGCTCAGCATCAGTTTCTCTGATCTGATAAGCAACTCTGATGAAGTGACGTGAAAGATCAATAGCCCCATCTAGTGGTTTAAGAATGTCCCACCATTACACAGACCTTTATGCCTCTTTTGTTCTTTCCCTTGAGACACAGGAACCAATATTCACATTCTAGCTTCCTCTCATCCCAGGCTAAGTACTGTTGCTGTCCTCACCAATATTGTAAGAAAGTTGCTAAATTTCAATTAGTGTATAAAGTAAGAAAGGAATTCTCATATGCTATTTTTTATATTATACAGCATCAGTTATAAGTTGTAGATTTTGAGAAGTGATGGTGTACTAGGCCAATTTTAGTGCAGAGCTGCAGGCCATACAAAAAATGTTGAGCACATCATTAAATTCTCTGAGATCTTGTGCTCTGAGGTCCTACATGCTTTCAAACACATTTAATTTTCCTATACATACAGGAACTGTGCTCTATGTACAAATCAGAAAAGTCACAAATGGTACAACAGTGGCCAAAGTCAGAATTTAAAGTCATTTTCAGTGGTTTGGCATCCGAATGTGAATAGGTATTGTCACATATGTGGGAAAACCTTTATCTACAGTGTGTATCCACACTAGCAAACACTCAGTTGTCAGTTTATTAGGTCCATCTAGCTAAATCTAGCTATGCAGCCTAATACAACAGCTCTACAATAAATCCTCCTTATGAAGATTATAATGTTCAGCTTTTGTTGAAACTGTTTTAGAGAGCTGCTGATTCAACATACTGATCGTTTTGGAGGATGTCGTCTATGGTGCTGTTGAACTTTATTGCATTATACAGAGAGGCACTTCTATTATTTAGCCTGCCCTCATTGATATAAATAGGGTGGACAAAATAATAGGCTACAGATGCCTGTTAGTATAATACAATACAGTTCAACAGCTTAACAAACTACAGCCTCCAATCTTATCATACAGTTGAATTGACACAACTTCACACAATCTATGAAAATTATTTCAACTGTAAATGTCATGAAGGTATGGTGTATTGCAGAACTGCTGTATTACACTGCTTTAGTTTTAGTTTAATAACCTGCCCATAAATACATCACACACAGCAGATGACCACAACAGAACCAAACAACAATTAAAAAAAAAAGAGCATCATCATTACCACTTAACTGAACATTTTTATTTAGAACTAAAAATCATTTACTGTTGTCAATGTTGTGTCATTTGTAGAGCAGTAGGTGGCGGTATGGTAAATCCCGTCTATGCCAATTTGTTTTACAGAAGGTACAAAGAAGAAGAAGTAAGCTAACCCAGTAGCCACTGACACCGCTGGCTGTTGTAATGTTAGTAAGCCAAGCTGGGACGGACTGCCGTGGGACGGCGGTGGCTTGCATTACTGTTGCTAAAGCATTTGGATAAGGTAACTGGATGGAAACAGCGCCGTCTGAGTTTAAATAGTCTGTGAAACTGTGTTTCATGTTAGTAGCGTTTATTTATGTGATCTCAAACACATGAGCTAAGCGTAGCTGAAGCCGGAGTAAAGCAGTTTGCTGACTTGCTTTCTGCCACGGTGCCGACAGTTGGGTTAACACATGCAAGAGCTAAAGCTAACTTGCTGCTGTTAGCTACATTAGCATGTTAGCTAACGTTAGTGCTCCCTTCAAGTGCTCCTTGTTTTGCTCCGTCCTCCTACAACTTTACTTGTCAACATGTAAACGTAACTGTAAGCTTAAATTGAATTCAATTAAATGTTTCAGGTGGAATCCGAGGTTAATAGTCAACCACATAACTAATGTAGGTGGAGGTAACATTTGCTTTGGTTCGCTTAGGATCGTATAAAAGTTATTGAGACGCGGACCGAACAGCCACTGAGACTCCTCGCAAAAGGGAGCTGTCGGTGTGGTTTGTTTGTGTTATGTGGCGTTAATAGTATGGTTTTCCAATAATAAACTACTGTTAGATTCACACATTGTGAAAGTTAACCGTGGCAACACTTTATTGATAACAAGGGTACATAAAATAAAAGGGGGGTTAAATAGAATCCTGGCGAAGTGAAGTGCAGTTGAATTTTTTTTTCCTCTGCTGAGCATGAGTCACTGAAATTCTCCTGTGAATGCATCAGTCCTGTCCACCCACTAAACATTGTGAGTTAGCACTGGCATTAAGATTTAGGTGAATCTGTTATATAAAAAGTATTCAGCTATGGGAAAAAAAAACCTCCAATGTGAGGGCTTGCAGCTTTTCTCTGGTTTATATCATTGTAAACTAAAATCCTTTTCAGAATTTTGCTGTGCTGGTAAAACAAAACATTTGAAGACATATCCTTGGACTCTGTGAAATTGTGAACAATTAGTCAAATAACTGGCATATAAATCAATATGAAAATAATTTTAGTCTTGCACTGAGTATGCCAAAACACAGGTGAGATGCAACTGAGAGTCTCAAGTTTTAAAATATGCATTACAAAACATTTTTAAATTGAAATATATGTATGTATGTATGTATTTATATATTATGTATATATTTATATATATATATATATATATATATATATATATATTTCTGTGGTAGTTGTTAAATAAAAAATAAAAAACTGACTGTTGGAATTGGGATATTCCCGACAGGCTTGGGTGTCATTATGCGGCGGGGCGAGCATGTTCCACGGGCTTTCCAGGCCCCGGTGGATGTCCATGCCAGCGCAGATGGCCATGTGTATATGTTCAAGAGGAGGCCAAATGAGTCAGCCATATCCTCAGATGATGAGGAGCTCAGTGTCATGGAGATGAGGCCGCGGGTTTTCCTGGAGCAGGAGCAGGACAGACTGAGAAACGTACAGCTGCTGGAGCGGAAGGTGTTAGAAGGTGACAATCTTAACAAGCTTGCACTACAATATGGGTGTAAGGTAAACATTTATTTGTTTATTTTTTAAGAATTTCTTGTGTTGGTGATCCCCCTCAGTGTTTTAATAATTGTACTGTATTGATATTAATGTTCCTTCATTCCCATTTCTACCCACAGGTGGCCGATATAAAGCGGGTGAACAACCTTATGCAAGAGCAAGATTTATTTGCACTGACATCTATCAAAATACCAGTTCAGAAACACAGCTTTTTAACTGAGACTTACACAGACCCAAGTGACCTTCAAGAAGAGATGCCACATTCATCCACCACACCAGTCAGGCCTCAGGACAGAGCCAGATCCCAACCACATCTACAGGAGGTCACAGACTTTCTAATCGAGGTGGATAATGACATTGAGAAACTAATTCAGACTACGAATGATCAAGATGAGGATTTCTTGGATAACTCAGAAAAAGAGCAAAGGTTTGGTTTCAGACGACGGGGCCTGACCAGTCACGGTGCAGACTGGGGAATCCAATGGTGGAACGCTGTAGTCGCCATGCTCCTGATAGGCATTGTCCTGCCATTATTTTATGTAATTTATTTCAAAACAAAAGATAATGGAGCAGTTTCACCAACAGATGGTAGTGGTGCTTTACAGTCATCCATCAAATCTTCAAATGACTCAGGGATGGACCTCAGCTTAATGAGGCCTGAGGATTTTCAAGAACCGGGATAGTCCAGACTTGAGTCTTAGAAAACCAGAATCATTTTAAGATTGTTGGGTTAGACCTCAGAAGAATGTGACAATCAAGATAAAGCCAAATCTCTTAAAGGTTTAACTCCGTGCAATATCACCGTGTCTGGTTTATACCAGTGACATTTACGTTTTATTTTACCATAACTGTGATGATTGATGCAGATACTTCAGTGGTTGCACTGAAGTGAAGTAGCTGCACGCTGTTCTCATTTTTGTGACAATGTAGTTGAACAGTATTTCATCAAACAGCTTTCGTAGAGAACAGTTTTCTGAAGTATTATTCTTGGGACTGTGTTTCCCTGATTGTTTTTGAAAAACTCTTGATATTTGCTGGGATCACAGTTCCTCAGGTGTTTTACTAAATCTGAGGTATTAAGTGGTTGTGTCATATGAAATCCTCACATGAATCAAGCTGAAAAATGAGTGCAAATGGAAAACTTTGTGTCTGGAGTAAAAAATCCACACTGTAGGTATTTCTGTTTAGGCTTTAGCACAAGCTGCCTTCCCACCACTGCCTGTTGTCAATATCAACACATAAAGTGTCATCATATCAGTGTCGCGTATCAGGTGTAAATCAGATGTCTGTCATGGTACAACAATATATTTTTAAACTCTAAGCCCAAAACTGGAAGAGATATATTGTGTTTCTCTGTTGCCAAAGCTGAGTGAGGTTACACTGTATTTGACATGGGTTTGAGCGTTATTTGTGTGCCTTTTTTGATCTAACTTATTTTTTTGTGTCTATGTGTTCAGTGTTTAGTTATTGCCGTGCACCTCATGCCTTGTCTCCGGATCTGACAATGCCAAAAACGTGAATTGTGTTTACAGTAACAATGTGGTGCAATATACTTTATCTTTTTGGGTTGTATGAGTTCATTTGACACCTTGCAATCTTTAAAATTCAAGGTGTTGCATTTAGAAAATTACATTTACTCATCTACAATGTCCCTGAAGTGTGAGATTTAGAAAAGTGCCTTAAACCTTTATAGTTAAGTTTGTATGGTATTGCACACACTCCCATCTTGCATTGTTTGATGGGTAGTTGAGTCCACCATGAACAGGTGTGGATTTGTCATGGCTTGTCCAGTGCACTTTTTAAAGTCTGAAGTACTCTAATTTTATTGACATATTTCTAAAAAGTTAAGTTATATTTTGGATGGAAGAGTGGACATGATGAATGTCTGAATCTTTTTATTCAGCAGGTGTCTAGTTAATACAAACATTCAGTTTACAGCAACAGCACCACAAGCTGTAGCCTCCAAAGTGAACATACAATTAAATCAACACAATTTCAACACAAAATGAACATAATCGTCATGAATGGAGGATTTATTGCAGGACTGTTGTATTAGATTGCATTACTTTTAGCTAGGTTCCTAATAAACTGACAAGTGAGTGTATATGGTATACGAGTCTGAAAGTTTTTTTTTGACAATTATTTTTGCCACTAAAGAGTAGGCTATATTAGCACAATTGGTCATTTATAATGTGATTATAGACGCACACACGCGCACACACACACACACACACACACAATGAACTGATAAAACACTCACTACAGCTAATATACAACTAAATATACATACATATGCACATACGTGTAATTTGTGATTACTTGCAGTACCCACAATTGCCTAAAGATAGCAGGCACAAACCGTTGCTGTAGTGTGTTGGGTTTTGGAGGGATGGCGACAGTCTTCTGTCTTGACAGCTCCTGAGTGAAACTGCATGTAGGTTTATACATTATTTTGGATGGTCAAAAAAGTTTAAATTCATTTTTTGAGTAAATGATAACCAAAGCTTGTATAGCAGCTATACATCAAAGTCTTCTGAGTACTCCCACAGTTGGAGGTCCAACTTATCAGTAGCTGAATAGAGTACTTTACAGAGAGCACTGAACTTCTGCCCAGTCAGTCATCAGTTTATAAACCAGTCCCTCCAGTGGAAATACCTATAGATGTGAGTAGAGTAAAATTCAAAATATAAGTATATGAGAAACAACTTCAATGTGATATGGATTTTTAAAGAGTTATATTACCTCAACACCATACAAAGATCATAGTTTGATACCAGTCCTCCAAGTTGTGCTTATACAAGCAAGTGAAAGGTCCAACTTTGGATCGTGCATTATGTATTTACTCAAAGGGAAAACCCTACCACAATGCATGTCCTTGGTACACTCTTGGACACCATAGCCAGTTCTTTAAATATGAACAGTTCATACATAAACAATACAATAAATCTGTACAAGAAATTACACAGTAGATATGAAATATGATTTCACTCAGTAACACAACCTTCAGGATTTTAAAGACCCAAACGCAAAATGAATTGTTTTGCATTCACTCTCTCTGCAGAAATCTAAGGACAAGGTCAGCAGCAGAGCAGCACTGCTAAAACAAATAGGAAATCCAGTGTCTGAAGGTGGATATTCTGGTTGAAAAATATTATACCCAAATGTTGCTGTCCAAACAGTTTGGACCTGATGTGTAAAGCCAAAAACACTCTTCATACATCCCGAAGAGACAAGTGCTGTAGGAATTCAAAAACATGGGGACAGCTGGATAGATTAATTTTATGAATTTGCAACAAATGAATATCTTAGAACCAGTGTGTGTGTGTGTGTGTGTGTGTGTGTGTGTGTGTGTGTGTGTGTGTGTGTGTAAGTAAGTTGTCCACTTGAGGGCAGCAGTCCAATCCATATAGTGAACAACAACTATATGAGCATTTTCTAAGACTCAAGAACAAAATTTGTAGTTTAGCTCTATTGCCACAGAGGCTCTGTGCCTTTTATTGTTCCATGACCTGAGACCCTCGTCTCATAACTACAGCTCACGAACCCTGCTCTGATCTAGCTCCAGGCCGCAGAGCTCTGGCATGCTGCCACCTCCCAGGCTGAGTCTTATCCTACTGTTAATACACGGGCCTCCCCTGCTCCCCCTTTTTCCTCTACCTCCAACCTGGACACTTCTACTCCCTGCCTTTTTATATTTGATGAAATCCATATCAAGTCTGCTCCTGTAGAGGATAAATTTACTTAATGTGATCGGATTCCTACTTTCAACAAGCCAAGTACACTATGGTGAGTCTGATTAGTATTAAACAGTACATGCCAATGAGCAGAAGAGGTTCACTGACATATAACTATCAGATTATGCTGAAACAGTTCTAAACTCTACTCAAAATACATTTTTCTACTTATACATATTTATGCGCACTCTGTGTACGGGTGTGTTTTTGAGGGGTGGTGTAGCAGAAGAGCTGGTTTTGAATCCAGCACTTTTTTGGAGTAGAGTGAGTTTCTATGGAGGTGGGGGCTGAAGCTGGAGGGGCTTTCCCCCTGAACAAAGCACAACCATCCATACAGTCTGGGTGGAGGGTAAATAGAGTGAAAAGATTCATGAGCAAACTGAAGCTCTGCAGCTTTAAGAAGTTTGCACACTTGAGCAGCTGGCAGCGGGCCACTTGGCCAACATAAACAGCCCTAATCCTTTTTCCAAGGAGCTTTCAACACTCATCTCTCTGGCACATCGGCCACTGACTCACTCTCTCTCTCTCTGACATTCCTGTCTGTCTGGAGTTCTGCAGAGCCGACACCAGGAGGCACTGTGGCCCTGACAATGTAAATGCTGTTTGGTTAATGCTGTTGATCATTATTCACTGCTAAGGTATGTGCCTTCCTTTGATTTTCCCCTGAAGCGAAACAGGTCTCAGTTTTCACTCTTTCTTAGTGGGAATGGAGGCTTAGTTTCACGATGTCATGTTGACCCGAAGCCCACAGAAGTATGGGTTGTTCATGAAATTAGTGATGACAAAAGTAAACTGGGAAGTTTCATATGGTTTCTCCTCTTCACCTCCACACATTTTCAATTTTTTTTTAATTCAAATCAGCTTTTTGGTGAAAGGTTAACAGTAGTTTTTTAAGACTTGTCTCCACTTTTAATGCCAAATGAAATCTCTTAAAACTGCCAGATACAAATTGAAACCATAAAATTCTATAAAACAAATGTAACAAAACAGATTTAATGAATTTCATAAATAAGAAAAAAACATGGTTATTAGTGTTATAAACCAAAATACAGTCAAGATATTTTCTATGTGAGTGAGGCTAATGTCTGTTTCTGCGGGGGCAGGGAGATCCAAGGTTTTGATTTTCCTCCGCTCCCGGGGGGATTTGGCAGACACAGGGTAATTTGTAGTGAAATTTCCAGCACAGTTTGTTTTGCAGGTGGCTGAGAACGAAAGCAGGGCGTGGTGGGGAATGAGAGAAGCAATTTGCTGTCTGTGGGCTGTGAATGTGTGTATTGTTGCACAGCAGTAGGTTCAGTGTTGTGCCGGTATGTGCTATGGTCAGGGCTGGACTGATGGAAGGGAGGCAGCAGTAGACTTTCATGGACAAACCAAAACCACAGCTAGTGTAGATGTTAAAATGGTTTCAATAAAATGCATTTTTCACTCATAGTGTTTGGTGACTTGAATGATTTTTTGACAGCAAGGCCAAGACTTTCCATTTTCCCAAAAAGATATAACTTTTAACTTTTCATGTATCAGCATGAAAAGACTATTATCAGTTTGACACCAGGAGTCAACAAATGTGGAAAAACTATTTGAATGGGTGAAGGAGGTCACATGACAAAGCAACATGAGTATGTATTTGAAGGCTTTTGCCAGGAGACATTTCAGTCTCACAGGCTTCAGAGTGGTTTCAATTAAAAATTCCTTTCTTTGAGTCTCCAGCCAGAATTTCATTGTATGAATCCATGCCAGATGTTACACTTGAAGAACACACAAGGTGTCAAGCAGGACAAAGCCGCACATATTTAGTCTTATGACAAACATATATCTCCTCTATTAAAACTAATCCGTCCGAGAAATCAGAAAATATGCTATCAAGGAATATTTAACCACTACAGTTTAATTTAATTCAATTTTTTAATTCAGTGGATCTTGCAGTTGAATGAGAACACATAATATATTGTATGCATGCTGTATGTTATCCCTTAAGTCTGACTGTGTAAGTAAGGGATCATCTGGAGACGCAGCTGGCTGGAGAATGTGATGTTCTGTCAGTCATGTTCCTGCAGGGGCGGCTGTTTTTCTTTCGCCCCCGCTGTGGGGGAACCAATTGTGCAGCACCTGTTTTACATTCCACCCGAGGCTTGAGGGGTCTTCACCCGGGGGACGGTTCCAGTCTAACTACACAGAGAGACTATATGAAGAGAGCAAAGTTATATAGTTCTTCGTTGCTATTGTCTCTTCATTCTTTGCGAGAATAGTATTGATATACTCCGCATTTAGTGATTGAAAGGAAAATTGAATAAGAGCATAAATATGTTCCAGATTTTAAAAAGAGTTTGAGCTAATTTACTGTAGTTAGAACATTATTAAGGCATTAAATGATAATCTATATGAATTCAGAGATTAATTTTTTTTCTTTAATTTATTCAATTTAAACATGCTTATACACTCAGTGGCCACTTTTTTTTTTTAGCTACACCTGTTCAATCATTTGTAATTCACTACAACAGCTCTACCACAAATTCTACCTTTATGAAGTTTGTTGACAGTGTGGAAAATATGAAAAATCAATTCTCTATTACTAAACGAGGACATAGTTACAGGAGGTGTTGTAGTAGGTTACATCATATTGGGAGCTGTTTCTAATTTTTTACATACATGAGGGGGGCAGAATATTAAAAACACCTCTCAACAGTTAAATTGGATTGGTATTAGATTGTATAAGTGTATCTAATAAAGCTGAGTGTACATGTGTGTAGAAATGCCACATTCAGGATGAACACACTGTATTTGCAATTGAACAATTGAATAGTAATTTGATGTTTCTAAATGTGGAAAGTCCATGTGTCTAGTTGGTGCTCTGGTGTATCAGGAAGAAGTTTCCACGTGACTATAAGATAATTTCAATATGGATACTGTGGATAGTTTTTTTTATACTCTGAGAGAAATGCAGAAACAATGCTTGTGCTTTTTACAAAAATGCTTTAAGGATACATAAAAAAAAAGTCAATTTCACAATTTAGAACAGTTTAAAAAGTCTAACTGTATCTTATCTTGAATAATGTTGCTCAGATTATGTACTCGTTCATATAAATATGCACTCCATTGTGTCCTTGTTAGCTGCAAAGGACAATGTAAAATGCTGGCAGGACGAAAGAATCCACTGAGACAGGCATGGATGAAGAGAGGATAATGGGTTGGACATGCTTCTCTAAATCACTGGATGCAACTCAACTGAGCACCTGCTTGGCTTGAAGGAGCGCATCGAGTCACAAGCAGGAGGCTCGATACGGGCTCTCGCTACTCCGTTAGTATATTACACCTGCAGTGCTGATGAAATGAAACCCGTTATGAGGCAAACAATACAAAGAAAACCACCACCACTTTAAAGTTTGGTGTGAGCCATTAAACCAACCAAATGCTTTTATACACATCATCCTCCCTCTACAGACACCATGCCAATAAACATTCAGATTGATCAAAGCTTATCATGAGAGTTAATCAGTTGTAATTTTTCTTTTTTTTTGTATTCTTCTCTTCAACCAGCCTGTAGATGCCAAATTAAACAGCTTGAACTCATTGGTTTTTAAATAACTCATATAATAAAAATAACTAATAATAATCCAAAGAGACCATTGCTGTTTTCTATTTTCTGCCTCTGAGACATTTTCAAGGCCTTAACACAAAATCAGGCCTCTTGATCTAAGCAGCAGAACTGTGTATGAAACAGCTGTGTCAGACCAGGTGCAGTCTGTTCAGTTCCCCAGTCTCAGGCACAATTTATACCGTAATTCCTGGCAGACAGTTTGTAGCTCACCACTGCCAGATGAAGACTATTCAAACTGGATGGCTTTTAAACTGGAACTGTAATGCCCCCTCACACTGTTGGGGGATTCCTGTTATTAACAAACATTTCTCAGTCTGTGGTTTTATTCCACACAAGGACCCTTGGGGTTTTTATAAACTAAAAGAGAGGCTAATGGAAGTGTGAACACTGTAGTGAGTGTTAATGACATGAAAATCCTCCTCTGTCGCCTGCATTCAAGTCCCATCACACCAAAGTACTGTTAACAACAACTGAAACAATGTTGTGGACATGTTGTGAAAACACAATATAACAGTAATTATACCAGGAGGCAAAAATCACCCCTGCACCCTGGCTTATAAGCCCACTACGGCAATTTGTTTGGAAGATGACATGTAATGAGAACCACTTGCTGCTGGACTCCATAAATTCTGTCAGGGTTTGGAGGTTGCAGGACTCTGCTCATCCCTCTGAAGTACTTGAAAAACATCCATTGCACGTCACGCTGAGAGATGCCGAATTTCCTGCCATTCCCAGATGTTCCCGTGCAGATGTTCTCAGAGGAGTCTTTCAAAGGAAAATTTATTTGCTTGAGAAAGCTGTGCTTATGTTTGCCGTTGCTCACACGTCTGCGCAGAAGTTGCCGTTCGCAGACTAATTCAACATAAAGTCCGGTCTTAAACACACCAAAGATTAGACATGGCCAAAATGCCATATGAAAAGAAAAGCCATGCTTACTTAAAGTAGACGTTCCTCAATTTACCTTTTGTAGAATTAAAACGACACAAGTGGTAAAGATATGCATTTTAATGTAAATTTTAATGTGTGTTATTGCGACAATTTTTCATTAAGATAGGTAACAATAGATAGAAAAAATAGATTTAAGTGAATTTAAAATATTTATCCACAGTTAATCATTAAAAATTGTTATAATTATTATTTAATTGTGCTGGTTTATCTACAATGGCGACTAAAAGACTACATCTTATCCTGCAGCTGCTTTTTACACTTTACTGACACAACCCAGTAACAGATAGTGACTGTCCATTCAGTGACACACCTGAATGGTAATGTGAAACAAAGGCGGTCAAAACATGATAAAGGACATGGTCAACAATGAGAATGGACACAGCGAACGAACATCTATCTCTTGTCCACACTGGGTTGCTCTCATCACAGCGCCCACAAAGCTGCCATAAATGGGGGAGCACTTGTCAGCCTGTTCCTTTTGGTGAACAGCTCCTGATCCAAGGACAGATAAAGACACAGTGACAGAGCCGTTATACATCAAGACTGAGTTGTAACCTGGAAGATTACTTGGTATTGGGGGCGACAGACGAGAACGGACTGATGTGAGACCTTTTCAATTCAAAATGAAGCTTGTGATGACAAGCTAACCCGCTGTTTTTGTTCTGAAATGCTTTATGGGGGCCAGAATATGCAGACTTGAGAGATGTAAACCGATCTGTGTGTTTGTGTGTACACAGTTAGGTTGATTGGTCATTAATTGTGCTCGGAGTCTCCAGATGGAAGCAGATCTTTCAGCAGATTTCAACAGTCGAAGCCAGCGTACAAACTGAGGGCAGTGGGTGCAAACTTGTGCGTTCTTTTGCATGTGAAATGGAAAATGACTAATGTGGGACAACTACAGGAAAATCAGGGGTCAAACACGGTTCAACAAGGATGTGTAGTCTGGTTACTAATTTCAAACTATAGCTGCGCAAATAACTCAACCCGTCTTATGGTCAGTGCTCTGTCAGTGTCAGTCTGAGCAAAACATTACTGGTTTATATTAGTCTCTATACTGGTTGTTCCCTTCAACTGGAAAGAGGTGGAGCAGGAGTATCAGCTGTCTGACTGACAGCCAGTCAGGATGCACAACTCTGACCCCAGAAATGGAAAGTCGTCACCATGACCATGATTTGAAAAAAGAAAATTATATCCTTTTTTACCAGACTAAACCCTTGATTAATCTTCTTGTTTAGTTTACAGCAGTGCAAGCAGCTCTGCGACGCTGTTCTTCAGGACAGGGTTGCTTTGCGACAGATGCTAACATCAGCATGCTGAAAATGTTTATAGTTTATGTTTGCCATCTTAGTTTAGCTTATTAGCATACAGGCATTTTCTTTTTTTTTGGGGGGGGGGGGGGGTGTTTGCTTTTTTTCATTTGATAATACAGTGAGAGGTAGACCGGAAAGTCAGGGAGAGAGAGTGAGGGGATGACATGCAGCTGCGGTTAGGAGAAGTCCATGTGGTACGCGCTCTAACCGGTGAGCCACTGAGGTGCCGCCATACAGACATTTTCTGATTGGCACTAAATTCTCTACATTTTCTACATAGATGAGGTTGGAATTGGAATTAATTTTCCAGGTATTTTGCAGATATTTGAGCCTTGAATATCTGTACCAAATTTCATTGCTATGCATCCAACATTTTATTGAGGCATTTCACTCAAAACCAAAGCTGTGAACGTGCTGGTGGTGCAAGAAGAAAAGGATTATCAAAAATGTTGGATTCATCCTTTGGAGACCAAGAATGTATGCACAAAATGTCATGTCCATCCATCCTGGAGTTGTTAAGTCAGTTCAGTCCACGTGAAAACATATTACAAGGTCAAAGAAAATGCGAAGACCAGATCATCAGTACTTGGAAAACGATAACCAGCCTGCCAGGAGAATCTGAGTGAACTATTTGACTAAGCTACAAAAATATTCTAAGTAGGTCACGAATGTGCAGCCTGTCAAACATGTCTGGAGCAAGTTATTATGGGATGAAAATATTCTTTCCTTTTGTAATCACTGATACCAGGACACCAGCGACAGCATTAGAGAATTTTGATGACTGCGGGCATAGACACTTCTGCATCAGTACATTCACTTAGAAATGGAGCTAATCAACACTTTTCAACTGTATGCGTAGATGTTCACCACTTAAACAGTACCAAGATAGCAATCAGGAATAGTGGAATATGCCCCTTGAGAAATGTAAGCACACTCCTCTCCCTGTGCCTCTCAGCTCTCTGATAAACATACAAGCAGCCCCAGACTTGTGTACAGAGAAAGATCATAGACCGCTGAGCTTCAGACGCGCTGCTGTGGTCTGTCCTAATACTGTAGATGCTGCTAAATATTCATGCAGATTCAAGTATGCACAGGCTTTTTAGTGCAAATATTAAATAGTTAATAAAAAAAGAGATGAACATAGTTGCAAAATATTTTACCCAAGAGAATATAGTATTTTTTGACACTCCCCACAAGACTATGAGTGTGGGGAAATCAAAAAATCTAAATTATTTATTAGAACCTATAATTAATATAGATAGATAATATTTATTTTTGCTCAGAAAAATTTGTTTTCTCAACATGAAAGACATGTGGGACACCTGGTATGAATTGGTCACACATGCACATATACATGCACGTACGTATATGCCTGCATATACTTAGATAAACACGTGTATCAATATGCACATTTATAAGTACAGTGATCAATCAGCAATTTTATATATGGCAGATTGGCAGACTAAATAGTAGGGGGATACATTGTATGTGAGCAAAACAATCTAAAACACATGAAATATTAACAGGTTTGAATAATTCTGAAAGGGGATGGAAGTCGCTCTGCATGCTTACTGAAATCTATTTATAGTCATTTCTTTCCTGACGTGAGATTTGATACATGGAGAAACACTTTAATTTGATTGTAAAATGATGACGTGCTTCATGAATGCACTATAAAATCACACTTACTCATTTTCTCCCCACTCTGGATGTGATATGAAATCATTTTCCCCGTGTTGATGTGTTTTTCTGACCTGATTTGTGCTCCCATGGATACAGCTGCAGTGGAGGAAGAGTGGGGGAATGGAAAACATGATTCCTTTCTATGCTTGGAGGTACAGTGTACACAGACTGTGTATGTGTGTCAGAGGGATGACAATGAAGCCTCCCAACACACTGTAACCTGATGCCAAAGGTCAGACTTTGTTCTACTCTTGAAAATTCGGTAAGCCACTCAGATTAGTGGGGAGGTGTGTTTTTAGCTTTTAGGTCCATGTGCTGTAACTGCCACTCTGTAGCACTGTTATATCTGTGTCAGGCAGGGAGTCATTCAATCTGTCAGTCAGCATTACTGATGACAGATTGCTCATGACTGACCAAACACAAGGTGGATAGTTGTTATGTTGCCAAAAACAAGACAGGCTAGCTGCTGACTTTCAGTCCAGTCATCACAATGATCAGACAACAGTGTTTCATGTGACATGTTCTCTATCACTATAAATCAATTGTTGTAGGGAGCCTTGACCTCTTCCTTCTTAGTTGGACTTGACAAGGGTTTGGCCATCTTCTGTGGTTACTTGAGACTTGAAAAGAATTGCCTGGAACTAGCTCTGGGACTTTCAATTGATGATGTCATTGACCTGGAACTTGGGTAACTTTTTGCCACGCTATCAATGTGACTCTCTGGATGGCAATATCGGTTGGTCAGTCCACCGCTATTGGTTGGTCCATATTGAAATATCTCAGCAACAGTTGGATGAATCCGAAAGACTTTGGTGATCTCTTGATGTTTCCTCTTGCACCACTATGAGGTTCACATTTGTAGTTTTTAGTGAAATGTCTCAACAAACTCAACAAATACTGGATGTGGGTGAACTGCCATGAAATTGAGTTCAGACAATCATGTTCCCCTCGGGATAAATCTGAGTAACTCTGTTGATCGCAAGACTTTTAATTTAGCGCCATCATCAGGTCAAAAAGATTTCGTCTAGTAGTTTGGTTTGTGACTATATACCTGCAAAACATATGCCATTCCTACAAGCCTCTGCTGCAATTTGTTTTTATGCATGCCAACACACTAAGCCAAGATGGTGAACATAGCATTATGCCTGATCAACATGTTAGCATTGTCATTGTGAGCAAATATAGCCTCACTGTAGACTCTTACTGTTGTAATAAGTAAATACAAAATGTCTTAGGGGTTTACTTACTTTATGATGATATGCTCCAATTTGTCTCTGACATTCCTTCAAACTCAGTGTGCCTCATACAGTGTAGGTCTTTTAGTAAACAATTACTATTATTTGTTCAAAGTCAAGAGTGCATACATTAGATCTGAAGGACTGACACCAAAACTTGAAAAACCACCAATCCCACTGAAATGCTGAAAAATTCTACTTTAATAAATAAAGGGGAAAACCCCTCAACAATGTGAGGTACTTCGCAAGTAGCTGTATTTTAAGGACACTTAAAATGTTTTAGGTCTTAGGTCTTTTAGGTCTTAGTGACTCAAAATAAATCTCTACACTCATCCAGGTTTCAAGAATAAACAGGGCTTTGTGTTCACAACTTGTCTGAGCAGTGGACAGAGGAGGTGCTGAGCTGCTCCTGCTCCCGGGGCCTCCTCATTGTCACCATCTGGTTCTCCTTGACACCCGAGAGGATTCTGAGGTGTTCTGTAAGCCTCATCAGGTCAGACCATCGAAGCCCCTCTCAGCAGAGCAATGAGTGAGCGACAACAGCCTGAGATAAGAGCAGAGCGAGAGAAAGACCTCTGGACAGCAGCGGGTCCCTCAGTGTGTGTGTGTATGTGTGTGGGCATCGTGTATGTGCATGTGTGTATGCACATGTCACTGTATCTCTCTGTGGAGGTGATGAGTGAGAACCAGGCCCAAGGGGAATCACGTCACCGCGGAGATAGCCACCATTGCCTAGCAACCTCAGCCCTCAGGCCCACTGAAGGAAGTGCAAAGTGAAAGCTGATCCTCTTTAAAAATGTGCTAATAATGGATCTTTTCAAGCAGACACAAACCTGAAATGTAGTAAACAATTTTTGTCTTTGTTTGATGTCTTTAAAGTTTAAGTCTGGTGATATTCTGTATTTTTCTTATAGTAAACAAATCCCATGAAAAGACCAAAACAAACAAAGCCTGATATAGCTTATTTCTCTATGCCAAAGACCTCTTTTGTCATTCAAAAACCTAAAAACACAACAAGGAGCCACCCAAGACATGTTCCTTCATGGTATAGGTATAGTATATACCTAGTCGATCCCACACTGCTGCTGCAAATATTTGCTAGCATACCAATTGAGCTTAAAATAGTCCCTGACTAATGTACTGTTAATTCCAGTTTGAGTAACATTTGCTAATAATGACAGTGCCCAGTCGATTTAGGAAATGACTGAGCCTTTAAAAGTATATTTGTCATGTTTTTAAAAGATTGAGGTCTTCAGTAGAAACAAATCAGCTTGGCAGTGCGACAGAGAGGCTGGGGATGTTGGAAAGTATTGAGCGACTGACGTATGTTGGCTTTAGCTTTGTTGGCAATAACGAAAATATAGAATATCACCAGTCTCAGCCTTTAATAAGAACAAATCCCAGTTTTTTACAACCCAATTTATAAAATGGATGATCAATCTTTATATAACAGTGGTTGCTGATAAAAAGGGCAATCTCAAAATCCAGACTGCATTAATTCCAGAGCTGTAATGTTGTAAATAAGTGCAGGTTAATGGACATAAAGAGAGCAATGTTTGTGTGTTAATTCTTAATGACTCTGCCTAATGTGAGATGTCCTTTATAAAGTGAGCCTGTAACTAGCTGTCACTCTGCCCCTCAGCATCCAGACTCTGAGCTCATTTCAGTCGTGTTACTAGACAAATTATTGTCTTCCGGTGAGACACCCCTGGCGAGACATGTCAATACTGCAGGTGCAGTTGGGCCTGAAATTGCTTTGTTTAAACTTGTCAGGTTGGAATGGAGATTTTTTTTTTTTTCAGAAGGATCTGTCCTCATTTGCACGGCTAAGGCGCTGTGCAAACCTACAGAGATTTGAAAAAGAAACACTTTTAGAACGTGAAGAGTCTGTCATTTGATGAGATAATTTAGCTTAATTTTCAGTAGAGCTGTCAAGAATTAAAAGGTTGTTCAGTTTCCTTTTAATAAGCTCTTGGTTTTCTAATATTGATGTTTACTTCTCTTCTTCCTCTCCCCCATGTTACAGTGATTGGAAGGAACTGTGAAAAGTGCAATGTGGAATTAATGTTTGAGGTTGGAACATAGGCCTCAATATTTGTTGTATTCACTAAATATCTCTTCACCTCATTATTTGTGTTAATACACTTTGTACTTACTATATTTGCAGAATGTATAAAGTATCTTTTATTTTCTATTTTATATGCTTCATACTGCCATTTCAACTGCATCCAGTGGTTGACACTTCAACCCCTTTCAGGTCTCAAGTCTTCACATCTGAACAAAAAAAAAAAAAAAAAGGCTTCTTCACCTCCTCTAGCTCACACAGCTTCCACCATTGATACACAATTCATTCCATATTCATTCAGTGCTTACAGTTCAGCTGACACTTTTGTGGACGTCGCGTTTCATTCTATACACTTGAACTGGTTCTAATTTCTTTCAGGTCTTCCACTTGTATCAGTAACGCTTGGGTTGACACTTCTGCTCCTTTCAATGCCTCAATTTCAGCTGAATCTTCGGCGCCTTTCAGTACTTGTAATTCAGTCGATACTTCATCTTCACTCAGCTTACATTTAAACTGACACTTGAACTTCTTTCCATTTTAACTGTAGTTTAAACTTCCCACTTCAACTTTTTCAGCATTTCATACATTTTGTATGTTTCGACTGTGAATTTTCAGCAATAAACATAAATTATCTTTCAGATTTAGCCTTCTCTCCTCTCATCTTAATATTTTATCTTATTTTACGGTAGCACAAACTTTGATAATGCTTCACCTCCACACCTAAACTGAATAATCTGAATCCGTTTGGCATTTTCACAGGTGTCAAGATTGGTTTTAAGTTAAAAGAATGCAAAGTATGACCGCTCTCAAACACTTCTAATGTACGGATCACACTGGCTTCAACAGTCTTTCCCCCCAATTTGTTGAGAGGACAAAGGGCAATGATGCACATTCCTGAGAGCAGCGGCGGAGAAACATTCCATCCACTGTTTGTAATTGTTCACAGCTGTAAGGAGAGTCTGCTTCCTATTTGTCACATTCACGGGTCAACCACTACCATATTCTTCATAATCACTGGCAAAATAGAAGTAAAACCCTAGAAGAAGAAGGGTGTTTACTTACTGCAGGAGGTGAAGCAGTGCAGCTGTTAGCCTTCCTCCGACTCTGCCACTTGTTCATCTTCTGCGCTTTGTTATTGTGAGGATGTACCCGTCATCTATCTGTTTGAGTGGGGGACTGTAAATAAGCCGTTGTCATGTGTTTCTATAGGATTTTGACAGCTGAGGATGCCATTGTGTAAAAGGTGTCTCTCCTTTTAGATTCAGTTTGTTTCAGATGGGAACATCCGAGGATGGAATGAAATTTCTGAAAGCTATTGCTGATTTGACTCTTAACAACAGATCACACACACCATACAATGTGTCCTCACCAAGCCACTGAGCATTATTCTCTCTCTCCCTCTCTATTTTTAAATCAAATTTCAAGGCTGTCAGCAAGACTTAAGTATGTTGGTAATAATCTTAATTAAAAAATAAATAAAAAATGCAAAAATCAGCGGAAAACAAGTGTGGATCACAAACTGTCTTTTCCAGTTACAGTGCTTTCCCTTTCTGAGCTACTCCAGAGCCGCAATATTAAAAATAGATGTTATGATTGTGCATGTGTGTGTATGCGAGAGTGTGTGCTTGTGTGTGTTTGCACAGGTGCCAAAAAAATTCAGCTCTGTGTACAATATGTGCTTGTGCTGAGAGTGAATGCAAGTGGTCTTCCACTTGAGAACAGAGTCAGTCAGCTTCATTGTTTATAATCACGTACATTAACACAGAGCAGACAGACAGCTCCTACCTCAAGGTGGTTGTTTTCTAATCAGCTCGGGTCAACCTTTCCCAAATGTAATCAAAAACATAAACACGTATCTGCTTTGTTTAACACACGCAGTTCTAAATGATGTTTTTAATGTCCCTTGTTTCAAAGGGCAACAACAAACACGGCCGATTCATGCTAAGGAACTGAGATCAGCTGGAGCAGAAAACCTCAGTCATCTTGTCCAAGTAAAATCGCTTTGCTCAAGCCACGAAATTATAGTTTCTAAGCTTGTGGGTGAGGGAATGAGAGTGACGGTTTTTCTTGTGGACCTTGGGTATGTTTTCAGGAACCACAGACCTAGACCAGGATATCGGCTGCCAGGAGAGGGAGCTGTAGCTCCTGAAGTATT
Organism: Seriola dumerili; assembly: GCF_002260705.1. Classification (NCBI taxonomy): domain Eukaryota; kingdom Metazoa; phylum Chordata; class Actinopteri; order Carangiformes; family Carangidae; genus Seriola; species Seriola dumerili. The sequence continues at coordinate 2,203,899 of NW_019174474.1, read as the reverse complement.
CTGGGTTCATGCGCTGTCAAATACTGTTTCCTATCACCAGCTTGAATATTAGAAACTGCAGTAAAAATCTGTAATCAAATACATGCAGTGTGCTGTTGCAAATATTTTTTAGCAATACCTCCTCTGTCTTGTGTCTCATTATCGGTGACGAGTGACAATGGTTTCTCAAAGACCAAGCTCCTAACAATGTCATTTTATTGCAAAACTTCATGGTGTTTTCTGGGTTTGACAGTGTGGTAAACATTGTATTCTTGTGCGTCTGTACCTCTGCTGAAGCTTCTCCACACTAACCCCCTGAATTAAACACAGGTTGACATCTTGGACTGTCTCGGTTCCGAATTTTAAAAGCTTTAGTTTTATTACCTTATTGAGTGTGATGTTGGGTTGCATAAATACATGTGTGTGCATGGATATGTGTGCATGTGCTTTCACTGTGAGTTGTATTCCAATGCAGTGTTGTGGTTTGCAGCCCCCCCCCCCCTTAACCTCCCCTGCTGGTCTGAAGTGAAACAGCTGCCTCGGCTGCTTTGCCTCCAGCTGCTTCCAAATTGTCCCGCCATTAAGCTATTATATGTTTACAACCACAGCAACGAACAAACCCACTAGGTGCAAGAAGTCCTGATGATCTTCTTCTGTTGCAATGGATCATTATCCTGCTTTCTTATTACACAGCTTTTGCCATGTTGTTAAGTAGCTGTGATACAATTTGGCACACTGCCTTAACTGAGCAGTAACGGTACCAGGTACCAATACTTTGCACTATCCTGACGACCTGGATTTGCCATTTTGATAATCCTGCATATCCCCATGTCAAACAGTTTTATATACAGTATGCTGCACCAGGAAATGGATACAGCTTAACCTAATTTTGGGATTATATATGCAAAAACGATGCATTTGAATTACGCCCCTTTATACTGTAAATGTGTGATTTCACATGAACAAGCTTTCTGCTTTCTAACATGAGCTCCGTATACGCTCATTTAGTCTGCTCGGCTCTGGAGCTGCAGGAGAGTGCCCACTCAGAGGAGAGAAGCACGAACACATTGATCTTATTTGGACAGGCTTTTGTCTGGGACACATCCAAACCCAAACAGCCAGGGGAAGCACCACAACAGGGTGTAAGTAATTCTCTTGCAATCCAGACACACTCTGCATAGGTTACAGACAGAGCAAAACCGCTTGTATCATTCAAAACAGTGGTATTTCTTTATTCAGCATATAATGATTGAGTTAACTGATACAGTCTCCCTTGTTTTTTCTCTCCTGTTTAGTTTTGAAGAGTGGTTATGCTGCAGTATTTTAACATACTCCATCTATGCTACTTCAAGCTGAGCAAAACGTTGCATGCCAAAGAGGTGTTCCTCTGTCAAAAAATGCTGCCCAAAAAGACATCTGGTTCATGTTATGACAACACTGCTCTAAGATGCAGCTTGTATACAACTCAACCAGTTAGCAGCTTTCAGAAATTGGAAGCATTCACTGTATGCATGTTTCACATTAACTATGAACACAGAATAAAACAATACTCCAGTATATTACACATATTCAAGACATACTGTACCTATTGCACAATACCTAGAGTTTGTTTACTGGAGTGAATCTATAGAAAAGAAAAACACTGACACACACAACATGTGCTGTGCCTTTTCTTTCTCAGTTTAACATAGTCATGACTGTTTGGCGCTAATGTTTGTGTCTTTGCCAAGTGTAAACGCAGTCATGTTAATACAATGGAGATGTTATTCTGATGAATTTTTCAATGTGTTTATAGCAGCTATTTTCAAGAGAGGTTTCCCTGTTTTGTTTGCAGTTTATGGAGAAAATAAAAAATCTGAACGCTGCTGAACCGAGCCAGACAATGTAGGACGACTGCTTATGAACTAGAGGAAAACACAGTAAACAATAAAAACAGTGCTTCAAGATAAAGCTGTTGTGACCTAGTGAGGTGCTGTGATAGACAGGTAGACCATTGGCATATACTGTTTACACTATAAACAAAACAAAACCCAATAACTTTTATTAATATTAATCTACTGAGTATTTTATTTGATTAAGTTATTAAGTGCTTGGTCAATAAAAAGTCAGAAAATAATGAAAAATGATCAAGATGATGTCTTCAAATGTCTTGTCTGTCATTGTGTCCAGCCAACAGTTCTCAACCCAAAGATACATAGTTTACATAATTAGAAGAAAATGAGGTAACCTTTACATTTGAGAGGTTGGAATGAAAGATTCTTTGGCTCTTTTCACTTAAACTGACTATAGACTAATTGTTAAATTTCACTTTTTTCAGCACTAAACGAAACTTTTGCTTAGAAGACATTCAAATAGACATAAAACAGCAGTTCATATACCTCACCACAACCAGGATCCCTAGACTGCAGTGCCCATTAAAACCTCACAGTAACAAGAATGGAGTAGCCAGTACTAAGAACAAACTTAGAGATGATAAAAGTTAAATTTATGCTGAGAGTGGTGCAGGAGGAAATACTGCACCATGATTAAAATCAAAAAGGGTTCATACCCGCACAACCATGAAGGTTCACAGCACACGTCATGGCAATCTTCCTATTAGACGACAACATAGCTTGTGTACAATTTTGCCATTTCAGTCAGAGGGTGGTCCGAAATGAAAAGGGTTCATCCTCCGGGGGTCAAGGATATCCTCAGTAAATGTCAAGGTAAAATGTCATTTAAGTTGAGTTAATATTATTATATCTAAGTGGAAACTTTGTCTATGTGGTAGCACTAGATGAAAGGTCTGGTATTAGGAACAATGAATATACAGTATAGTAGTTGTGTTTTAGTAGGCTATGTGAAAGGTGTAATTATTCAATAGCTAAATATATTTAAGGATTTCTCTGGAACATTTCAATTCCTGTCACAAAATGTTAGAAAAACCAAGCAAATTTCACCATCAGTAACTTCAAAGATCTGAGCAAATTTTAAAAATGAGGGAATTGTCTTCCGTCGTGTTGGTCACGCATGTAAATATTTCAAAGCAACAGGTTCCTGCCTTTATCGACAATCTGTTTAGATTAAGGCAGCAGAAAATAGTAATTCAAATCAGAGCCAAGTTTACGCTCTGCTGGTTGCACAGGGATAACATCAGATATGCAGCAGTGCAGCTTTGTGGCTTACTGGCTGATTTGGTTTTGACTGGATCCATATCTGTATCAGCATCAAAAACTGAGATTAAACAAAGTGTCCTAAGCCTCAAAAAAGTCAACTGATGCTTTGAAAATTATAGTCAAAAATGAAACGTAATTAGTACTCATATCTTATCAGCCACTTGTTTTCAGTATAAAAGGCACACTATAGTGTTACAGTGTTTTTACATTTTCTGTGATCCGCGGCACATGTGGTGATCCCTTTCCATTTAAAAAAGAATTATGGGACCAAGTTAGTGGCAGAATTATGGTTTGCAGTAATTGTAACCATCTAGCCTCAAATTAGACACCATTTCTTGATGCATTCTGTAATTTAAGCAAGTGATTACTGTATTTACAACCCCTAGATTGTTGCTCAGTCCAGAGGGGTAAAAAGCTATACAGAAAACAGACTGTACAGAAATATTAAAGCAAGCTATAAAAGAAATGCCTCATTCTTCCTCTTACAAATAAAAAGTTGATACTATTCTTATTCATGCTCCGATGAAGGCAGCGTAGCAGATTTGTAAGCCTATTGGCTGCAAAAAAAAAGAAAAAAAAAAGAAAATAAGAGGTGATTATTCAGCTGTTTTTGTTCTCAGGAGAGCCACCTTTTTCCCTGACTTTGTTTTTAGGAAATACAGACATTTTTGTTCAATTAAAAACACCAAGGGGTTTTGCTGACCAGTAAACGGTAGCAACATTTAGGAAAAATATTCCTGTTTAACTGGCATTGTTGACTTAACTGAGTTTATGACTCATGCTACACTACGTTTTAGCATTTTGCATGGTCTTATAATTAATCACTTGGTCACTTTTCAGAAAAACATACTGAGCCAGATTTAGTTGAACCTGATGCTTTCACATTCGGCTGAGCAGCAGTGTTGTACCAGCCTCATCAGTGGATTTAACTTAAAGAAGAAAAACAGCATAATTTCATATACAGTCTGAATTCACTCGACAGCATAGATCCCAGGGGGAGTATTAGCTCTCACTGCATGGATATGATAATAGAGCGTGCTGACTAAATCTACAATTCACATTAAGCTACATGATACATACATAATTTAATGCACTCTTTGAGTAACGTTTAGTAGCACATCTGTATTTATTCCTGAACTCAACTGGTAACAAGTACTGCTAGCCCCAATAAAAGGCTGCATCATTATCACTGTTCATAATCTCTGAGAATCTCTCTGAAACGTGCTGATTTACAAAAAAACAGACGGTTATCAGGTACATGAAGTCGCATCAAACCTGAATACATCACGTTTTAAACTCCTGGTGGTAAACTCATACAGTGGGCTCATCAGTATGAGTCACTGTTTGCAGAAATCCTCCCTTTATTATTGTCTCCTTCTTTTCCCAGGTGTCTCATTGAGAGAGGATCAACATGCTCGGGGAAATCGCATTTAGTGCTCTGCTGTAGGATGTGATTGGTGATAGATCAGACTGTATTAGGTAACAAAAGACTTGAATTAACTGGCTGTCAAATCAATAACCTTCTCTCTCCCTCCCTCCCTCCCTCTCTCTTACCGTCTTACTCATTCTTTGTGTATGTGTGTGTGTATTATTGCTGTCATCTGCATATATATTTTAAACAGCATTGTACTACTTATGTAATAAAAAAACATAAATCTAAAGGACATGGTTATTGGCTTACTATTCGATGTAGCAAGTTAGTGGTATATACAGTATACTGTGACATATTTTGTAGGACAGTGGGGTCGGGACACCAGCACAGCTCGCAGGTTAAATCTGAGGGGTCATGAGACAATTAAAAGGATAGAAACACATAAAAAAAACTTTTATGCTATGCAAAATTATATCTCCGACAGGCATGAAGGCACTCGTTATTTTCATATACAACTGGTGATGATGGGTAACACAAAGGCTTTACTTCATTTAAAGGGATCACAAGCCAAAATGGTGGGGAACTACAATTAAGAAAATATTTTTGGCTGTTTAAGATTAACTAGCTGAAAAGCGAAATACTACAGAACAGCATGCCTTACTCCCTGGAGGATTTTCGTACACGCTAATAGGCAAATAGAAACATTTTCCTTTTTCACATCACACAGTGCCTACAGTACATTTTCTGTGATCATTATTTTGTTCTTTGTTGGGGAATTCATGCAGCAACACACATGACTGCCCTCTCTATGTGAGTCTTACTTCCTTGCTCTTTATGTGGCTGAGTCACATATAATGTGTGTATGTGTGTAGTTGTGTGTTCACTTTGTGTATTCGGTGTGTTTCTGTGCCTGCCTGTCATTGTGTCTCTGCTATGCTAGCTTGTTTATCAGTGTGCACTCTTTAGGTCAGAACAGACTTAGCCTGCTTATTTTTGTCAGAGTCAACAGCCTGTTTGGTGAGAAGACTAATCTGGAGCTGTCAGAGTCTCTCTCAGAAATGTATACGACCTCGTTACCAAGGAGACTTTGCTCTTTTTTGATATGAAGGTCCATCTAGTTTATTCGTGAAAAATGTCTCATTTAAAGTTCATAGATTATATTTTTTTTGGAAAAAGGAATTTTGTATAGTATACTTTAAAATTGAATGACTTACCCTTACTTATCCCCTGAGATTAACAAAAGTACTCAAGGACACTCAGTGGGGATTTACGACAGACATCACAAGTCATGAATCTGCACTTCACCAGTTTGAAGACAGACTCTCTAAACCATGAGAGCATGCTGCCACTGGGCCAGTCAGACATTTCCATTGGCCAAAACACAAACTAATGACATTAGACATTTAAACCTGACCACAGTCAAAACATTTTCTAGACTGGTTAAAGCCCTGCTGTATGAGGTCCAAGCAGTTTTCAGGAATGCGATGAGTTTGAGCCAATCACATCTGATTTGTGACGATATTTCACTGCACAAATGTAAAAAGATCTAGACAAATATCTGTCATGTTAAGTATTAGAGGCCAATTAAACACACAACACTAAAGCTTGAGAAGTTAAATAGTAATATGTTGCACAGACTGTTTCATTAAACTACGTTCTACAAGAAAACACGTTGTGTGATCTTGCCTTATTCATTCATTATTGAGTTGCTGAATTAGATGGACAAAGATGCTGTGTTGAATATATGCATGAAAGACCTTCAATTATTTAACTTGGAGAATAAAATGAATTTCACTCTGAGATTTACAAACTTGTTTCTTATGCACCAGCCTGCTGAAACCCAGCATGATTTATTATTTGGCAGTGAGTATACATAAAATTACTACGCCTTACTATTTTCTACTAACAAGAAATGATAGAAAATCAAAGCAGTTTGAAATTAAACTATCAACTTTTGCAACACTACTGTCAATGTTGACTTTCATTCATTTTTGCTCACAGGACTGTGAATGTGTCATACCATTAAGTTTAAAAATGCTTTCAGGTGAGAATGTAGCCATGTAAATTTACAATATGTGGTCAGTTTATCTAACTCACACCTGTTTGCTATGATGTTTCCGGAGATTTCAGATTCCAGAAAAGACGCTGGCCGGGTTTGTGTCTGCCATTGTGCAGTCTGAAAAGGTGCAATGCATTAAGGAGCAGTTGAGTATGTCCAGTAAGCTCACGGTGCACACTCAGAAATTCTTGCTAATTTAGAATACATCTGGACATTTCACTACATGCACTACATGCTCATTGTGACGTCATACTTAGGAAAAGTAAGTTACTAAGTGGTTAGGAGGAGATGTTGAACACGCAGGAACGCGATGTTCATTCCAAACTTAACTACAGTAATATGTATCCTTCTTAAGGTATATTCTAAATGATAAAGTCTTCATTTCACAGGGATAAATGAGTTAAATTGGAATTACTTTGAGCTCTCCTTGGAGAGTGGTGTGACATTTTATTCTCATTTCTGTGTGACAACCCTACCGCACACCGCTCCAGCCTAATACATGAGAAGAATATTAAGTTGTTAGAGCAGCAAGTGCTGTGCGATGTGTGGATATATTCATTTTTCTTGCAAACCCAGTGAACTGAGATAAGTGAAAACGAAGGCAACGATGTGAAAAGAAAAAGAGAAAGGAAAAGAAAGGAAACGTATCAATTTATTACTTCAGACTATTGTGTACCACAACATCAGCAGCTCCACACAGGAGTGGGACTTGAGGAGATTAAAGCAGAGGCCAGGAGACAGAGAGAGCAGGCCATGTTTCCAAGGAAACAAGCTGTGCTGAGGACAAGGACTTTCTGATGGTGGCCATGTCAATATTCAGAGGAGACTTGCCCCAGCAGATGTCCACTTGATTACTCAGCTACACAAAGAAACATTCACATTCACAGTTAGATGAGAAGATCAACACCACTCTCACAGCAGTGGGTTATTTTAGCTCAGCTTAGATTGGCATAAACACCCCCTGAAAATCCGCAGCTTGTCATTTTTATATATCTGGTTTTGTCCAGATTAAAGTAACAACATATAACTTGTTAATTACTGAGATTTAGAGGTGCTGGTTTGTTACATGTCGACAGAGTCAGGCTAGTGTTTCCCCCTGCTTACAGTCGTTATGCTAAGCTAAGCTAACCAGCTTGCTAGCTGTAGTTTCAACCCTTTAACTTTTTAAGATTAATGATTAATGACAAAAATGAACATGATGGCTTGAAACTGCAAAAAAAAAGTGTGCAGTGTGTGTGGGTTGTAACACTGTCAACAGATCCAGCGCTGCTGTCTGCAGCTCAGATGTGGCAGACACTATGAAGGTTTGACATGTGTGTGGTATTTATGACTCCTTTCAGGCTAGACGGTCTTCATTGACTTGCACTATGCATTATTTAAAACTCTGACAGAGGGTGTTTTCAAGTATGTCCAACTTTTTTCTCTCTCTCTATTTCTCGCTCCAGCTTTCCTGCTTGTGTTAAACTGGGTGCCAAAATGTGGCTGTGCGCAGCGGTGCTGGAATATATCGTGTATGGTGGGAAAGCAGAGGGGCTCTCTGTGTGTGGCAGAGGCCTACACTTGGATTAATTTGTGTGATGTGAATTAATGGCCCACTGGAGTGCGGTTGACGCCCTTTTAGCATCACCCACAAACTATGGTGCAGCTCTAGATGAGATGCCCACTGCATTAGATCACCCACCAAGCCGTGCAGGAATGGTAGAAGCAGAAGCAAATGAAATGATCTTGTCACCTAAATCTGTTTTTGTCTGTATGGCGCAATCCTCTCCAGGGTAAAACTTCAGTTACAAACGTCTGGTTGCCTTTGATTGGACTGCAGACGGTCTCATCCTTCATGATTAACCTGAGTTCAAAACGTGAAAAAGCCCCAGAAGTATCAGACACTCATCAACACTATGCCTCTCATCTGGCCAATAATATTCTATTCTGGGAGCTTGCTATCTTTCTTTGTCACAGACTGTTCTCTACTTGCTTTTTCTCTCAGAGAAAAAAATCATGTCTTTTATGAGAAGCCTGTCATTGTACGTGGGGAGTAGAGACAGGGGAATGAAATCTTTTTGTGTGTGTGTGTGTGTGTGTGTGTGTGTGTGTGTGTGTGTGTGTGTGTGTGTGTGTGTGTGTGTGTGTGTGTGCGCATACACGCGTGTGTTTTAACTGAAGATTTCCTCTACTTCTAGCATGTGATTAATATATTCTATAGGTTTCAGGCTTGCAGTGAGATTACAGCCACACTTTGCCTTGAACACCAATATAGGCTTCATTCAGAAAGCCACTTTGTTTAAGTAGCTCATCTTATATTGCCTGTATCCCTCTGTGCTGAGCGAGGAATCAATCATGCTTTTATTTCTCTAACTCCAGGTTAGTCCACTTAAGGAACAACTCTGTATGAGCACCAGATAACAATTGGCAGTGTGGCCATACTATGCTTAGGTATTGATTTTCTGCTTTTTGTTGCTGGCTGTGGTATTTTCAAACCTGTTAAGTCTGAGGCCAAATCACTGTTGTTCTGTGCCTCTGCGCCTGCTGAGGACAGCAACGCAGTGTAAGCAATAGGCTGCCTTAATAGTGTGTCCTTAGAGGGACTAGGAAGTGTAATGAGTCTGGGGCACCAAGTTAAAAATCAGCTGAGCTGCAGAAACTTCCAGTTAAACTTTATCTGGTTTTTAGAAGTCAAAAAGTCCACTTTACTCTTATCTTCAAGATTTTAACATGATGATACACTAATTACAGTATATTAAAATGGCAACTATCATTGTTTCTGTCAGTGCTTATATGTGCTACATGTAGCATTTTAGCATCAATAAAAGAACACAGTCATGGTTGACAGCCTCAATGTGGTGTTTTACTTGAAGTGCCACCTGGTTGAATGTTGTAGGAAATCTGCTCGATGCTCTGCAAGATAAAACAGAGGGAGGATGCCGTTCTTCCGACTCCAATGAAGCATTCAGATTTTCTCACAATGGCAGATGGAGCAAGAGAGATGCCGGTTGAATAATTGTGTTTATGTTCTTAACTGAAGCTAAACAGAAGGATGAACAGGATTTATGAGGTGCTAATGTTGACACTAATGCCAACAATATCACAGCAAAGGCAAGTGATCATCTCAAGTTAGGACTGTAATTTCTCCTGTTATTACCTTTATAACACAGGTAAGAGAGCACACACCAAGGCTTTGGAGGCAAGGATTTCCTGAGTGCTAATTTTTAGACCACAGGCAAGATGCACAAATGGTAGTGTCATCAGTCAAGCAATGCTAACCTCTGTTCTTGTCAAAGTTCACAGCTTAAAAAGGAAATAACAAACGTAAAAGTGGCTCTCATCTCACAGGTTGAAAATCAAACCTGGATACAAACCACTGGCTTTTGGNCATGATTTCCTGAGTGCTAATTTTTAGACCACAGGCAAGATGCACAAATGGTAGTGTCATCAGTCAAGCAATGCTAACCTCTGTTCTTGTCAAAGTTCACAGCTTAAAAAGGAAATAACAAACGTAAAAGTGGCTCTCATCTCACAGGTTGAAAATCAAACCTGGATACAAACCACTGGCTTTTGGGCAAAAACACTGAATCACTCATCAATAATGAAAAACAACTTTTACTGTGCAACACAGAATATTCCTGTATAGAATATTGTATCACATGTAATGTTGATTTCAACCATGTCATCCAGCCACAGGTCTGCCATGTATTGTTTCTATCTGCTCTGCAGCCTTACACATGACCTAATCAGTATGGCTGGCATCTGAATCAGCCGGCTGAGTCTTTACAGCAGCAAGCGATGAACTATTCATGTACAAAACATTAGTGCTATGATCTATATGCCATTTCTCTCGTTACAGTAAAAGGAATTTTTGGAGCGTTGTCAAGATAGGTCATGTCTGACAGCAATCATTTCACATTTAGCCACAAAGCAGTGACCTTGAAACAAGGTGGAGCTGTGTATTCTGAGCCCTGGACAATTTGTCTGTCCAATTTCACAGCAATTCCTGCAGTCCATCACTGTCATAAGATCATTATTGATCATTGAGACTGATGCGTCTCATGTTCACAGTTAGTTGTCTCTGACTGTATCCTCATCTCTCTTATATGACTTGTAGGAGCTATATGTGCGGCATCGGAACTATAAAAGAAACAGAATCTTCAAGTATAAATTCCAGCAACAATAACAACAGTGGTATGATATTGAGTTCACTCTTAAGTCCAGATCTCTTTATTCATTAGTATTTGTGAGAAAACACTGATAAATGGTTTTACTTTAACTGAAGAAGTTCAAAGGAACAAACAAGAGTAGTCTCGGCAGCGGGGTCATGGCGATGACCAGGGGTGACCAAGGTGGCACAGGGCGCACCAGGAATCTGAATGGCCACTCCTGGTGCCCCCAGAGACGGAAGGTGATAAGTATCATATCAGACTGCTGATTGGGTTAACATTTCTTGACGACAAGGAGACACAAAATGACTACTGAAAGGTACAAAAAAGATAGAAAAGAGACGCAAAACAACAATAAAGAAACACAAAACGACTACAGAGAGCTGCAAAATGACTACAAAGTATCTTGCTCCGATGTAAGAGGTTTACAGGGGCCTCTCACATGTCTGTGTCCAGGAACCCATTGTCTCATAATCTGTCCATGGCTGTCAGTGATTGAAATTGAAGGGAATATAGTTGCAGTATTGGTACCCAGCTCCACCTAGGATGCATACACAGTGAGCTTCCCTATACAAAACCTTCTAAAAGCAGCCTAAAGCGCTTCACTGTACAAACAGCAGCAGGAAATCACTCTAAATTGTAGCTAACCCAGAAATGTGATGACACACACAAAATACCCCATACAAGTGTCTCAAACCATCCTGCGAATGTCTGAGGACTCGTATGTAGCATGAAAGGAACATCCATCTCATTGAAATAAGTCAACAACTCCAGTGTATCTACATTTTAAGCTCAGCAGGTGGGGGGGGGTCTCCACAGGAGACGCCCTCTAGCATGTTAGCTTTCTGCTGATTGACTCAGCGGACTCTCATTATCACAAGGGGAATGAGCTGTAAATGTTCTCACTCCTTCTCCAGTTTATTTTCAGGTTACATTGTGGTTGGGGAATGTCGCTTCAATGCCAGTTTTGTTTTTCTCTCAAATTGAGAGGAGCAGTTACCACATTATTTATGGAATGACATGCTTTATTTAGTATTCCCACAAGAATTATCCCAAAACCTCTTTGTTGGTTCAGTGAGTGAAACAACTGCAAACTCTTCAAGGCTGTGGCTCAACAGTATATACTCCCCTCTCCATGCCTTTATATACGTGACACCTGACAGGATGTGGGAGTACACAGTGGTTTTATTATGTTTGTCCCCAGGCTACGATCTTTAAGTGAGATACCATAACTCTCAGTAATGTCAGACGCAGTGAACGGCTGAGGAGCTAAAGAGGTCTGAAGCTATAGAAAAGACTTGAATGGCTTCATGCATCGAAGAGCTCAGAGAAATGTTTTCTCATCTCAACTCGAACAGGAATCGATACAAGCTCTGGTCTCGTAACTCACAAGTAGAGCGAAGGTGGTATTTTAACACTACACCCTCTCCCTCTGCTGAGGATTATCTGCTTATCCAGTTTCACATATTTATGTGACATTATGTCTCTACGGTGATGAACAAATAAGCTGCTCGCAGTTTCAAAATGTTGTATTTGACTGTGTGAACAAGGTAATCAGTTAGCTGTTGAATTGACAAATCGAAGAAAAGCTATTGTAATTGTAATGTGCTTATTTAAGACATTAATCTGAACAAAAGCTTGTAATTCTCAAGGCTTGTCTTGGACTGCAGACAACAAGCGATTTAATTTAGTAGTGTACATTAAGGGAATGGTGAGGAATGTGAATGTTGTAAATGAGTAGTACATTAAATATTTCTTTCCTCTGATGCACAGGACGTAAATTCTAAACTGCATCTACAGTACATCCGTCTAAAACTTTAACACTCTGCCCATATCTATATTCCGCTACCAGATCCTTTGGACAACTACATTTCTTCTGAAGTTCAGACAGTTCAGATTTACATTATCTTTAGGCAATTTGAGAAACTGCGAACATGTTTTAAAAGAATCAAATCTTTTTCCGAAAACAAAAACACAAACATGAAAATACATTATTTCAACCAGTGCAGTGCAGTTTGGGCTTCCAGCAGTTTACATTAATTAACTTGCCATACAGCCAGACTCGCTTCTTGAATGACAATGTTTTCCTCATTTGCCTCAGAAGCTCTTATCAAAAGTGATCGACCTGGCAAGATCAAAGTGCAGCCTACTGGTTTCCCCTCTGGCACTTTCTGACTGGGAAAGTGAGCTTTTAAAGGACTTGTGACAAGCACATTGCCTTTGAAGCAGATTAGTATTGTTACCGTCTCTTGTTACACAATGATGCTCACAGCATACTGTCCCCAGAACTCAGCGGTTTTAACTATCTGGCCGACTGAGCCCCTCACAAATTTCCCAGTTGTGAAATATTTGTTCTCACAATTTCAAAGCGGCCCCTAGAGCCCTATAGTGCTGCACTATGATCATAATGAACAGGACACTATAGGCCCCGCAAAAGCTGCTGCTGATAAAAACTTATTAAGCTTCTTTTTCATGTCCCTGAGGAAAGATTGATTGCACTAAAGAGCCTTTTAATACAAATATATTATCTCCCAAAAGCGATATGAAATGTCACTCTGAAAACTGCTGCTCCAACACTTTATCAATGGAAATGTGATCAGAGGAAATCTAAGACTGCAGCACAGTTTTATTAATTCTGCAGCTGCAGTGTGCAGCTGAATAAACCTCTCAGTATTTTCTGTCTTTGTACAAGAAAAGAAATGTAATTGTGTCTTTCACCTTGAATATTGTCATCACATTATCTCTCACTGTTCACTGACTCATTTCAGTTTCAAACAAGCGAAGTACTGAAAGACACTTCATCTTCCACTGCTATAGACAACAAATGATGGAAAATCATGCTACAATATTTTCTCACCAGCAGCCAATTTGTGCAGCTGCTGTTCATCACCAAAATAAAAAATTTAAAAAAAAGCTCAACCAAAGTGTAAACTAAATTTTTGAATGAAAAGAACTATCTCACAATCTTCCTCAACAGACAGCCCCATATGTTATTGAATTGTGGATGTTCTAGTTTGCACGCTTTAAAGAAAGAGACATTTTGGGAGATGAGATGATTTACTCATATCTGTCTCTTAAATATGAGTCAACAGCCAGCTAGCTTAGTTTAGCTTAGCTTAGCTGAAGACTAGAAACAGCTAGCCTTGCTCTGTCTGAAACAAAACCTGCCTACCAGCACCAAGGGCCAGACTATTTCATAGATGTAGGTTCTTGTGGAGCAGTAATTTTCTGAAAATTGTCCCGCACATAAGAACCAGTGAACCTACCACTTGTTATTTGTATACATACACAGATTTTGTGCAAATTAAAAAAAAAGAAAAGAAATAATAATGTGTTCATTATTGAGCTCTTTTTGTTACCTCTGGACAGAGGCAGGCTAGTTGTTTCCTCCTGTTTCTACTCTCTGTACTAAGCTGAGCTAATCATCCCCTGGCAGATAACAGACAGACAGATATTAGAGTGGTATTGATCTTGGTCATGTTCATTCTTGACCTTGGAACTTTGGTCATTGATAAAAAACAAAACAAAAATAAAAATAAAAATAAAAATACAACTTCCATTTATTAAACGTTCTGGAGCTAGGACTGAAAAAAAAAAACAACTAATACCAGTACTTTTTGCCACTCAAAATTCTTGGCACTTTATAATAACAACTGATCATATTTTGCAATGCAGAGACAATTTGCAAATATTCACTGTCAGATATAATTTAATCAAAAAAACATTAATTTAATCAAAGGTTTCAAGTCACATGTTCATTATAATATATTCAGTCACTACCCACCCAGTAACATTAATTACCCTTCAGTCTGACTGATTTCAAGCTGCCTTCTCAAATAGAAAATGTTAAAGTGACTACACTTAAGCTACTGCCAACCAGTGACTCTAAGCTGTGACACAAATGTGATTTCAATAGAGTTGAAATTGATGAATAAACGGTTGCTACATGTCTCGCCCCTTTTTTAAAGTCATGTGAGTGAAGCAGGGTCTAGGATTAACAAGGACAGGTTGAATTACAGCTTGAGTTTGGGGGCAATTCAATAGGAAGTGAATCAATCTGAGGATTAATTGTTGCACCACATCCTGAACAGCAGACATTCGATACAGCCAGAGGGAGACCGCTATAATGGAAGTGAAATACAGACAGCACACAGCTATAGCAGCTTAACCCTTCACAGCTCCCACAACATGTTTCATGTCTGATGAAAATACGTGTTCACTGAGAGATCATTTCAAAAGCATTACAGTCCTCACTGGTTCTTTTCGCCTGAAAATAATGATATTCTAAATAAAAAATGGAGGATATTACTCAGAGTTTTAGGTATTTTTCATGTGAAATCTTTCCAGGCTGTGGATCCTTTTCAGACTCAACGATCTGTGGCATACATTTATGACGGATGGTGGAAACGGCATTCAGGTGATGTGTTATGAATGGCACATTTTACAACTGAGAACTCCTAGTGTACATGAAGGTGGAGGTTGTAGAAATGAGTTGAAATCCATTATTTCGCTTCCAAATTTTGTTTCTGTTCTCTTCATTTTTTTCTGTATTTCTGTTTTCATTGCTCTCCAAAACTTCATGGTGTGTGACACAGCATTTTCAGACAATCCAGCTGTTTATTGAACTTAAGAAGTATGAGAAATTTCTTAACCCACAGAGGAAAACTGTAACTGATGAAAAAAACCAAACCAGATAAAAAGCTGTAAACGTGCATATTGTATGTGCAGACTGCAGCACAAACTCGTGGATTATTTTCTCTAGCAAGAGAGCTCTTTTCTTGTTTTGCTACCTCATGCAATATTACTGTGATATTTCTGTCTAAAAGGCCTGCAGGGTTATAGATATGTGATGAGGTTTGCAAGCCTTTGTTTGTCTCAGACTACTTTCTGGTATTTCTGTGCGGCCCACTTTACATCCTGAACAGTTTTCAAGGAATAAATAGGGTGAAAGTTATGTGCACTTCAAACGAAATGCAAAGATCATGTTGAGGAACGATCTCAACAGATTGAGAGGCAATACTATGTTTTTTCCCGTGCATGCAATACATCAAATGTTATTTTGTATGAAGTATCTTGGCACCGGTGACTCTGGTTGAATCTTTAAAGAACCATTTGTACATTTTTTTTTTTTAAATGAATTAAATATATCAAAAGAAATAGTAGATGTTCAAATTTCTGTTTTTCTGGGCACTTCTTGTTCACGTTGGCTTAAAAAAATGAAATTTATAAGTTCATTCTTGAACTTAGCACAGCAATTGACGAATCAATTTCACCCCTGGGTCCATTCAGTTAGCTGTTGCACTTCTGGGGGAGAGATTTTTTAAATTCTGATGAAGTTCAGAGTAAATAATATTTTCCTTGTCTTTGGTCTTGGTTCCCACAAAAATTGTGATTCTGAGTGTTACTCCGATTCAATAACATTTTTAAATGGAGCCTCAGGTTGCACCCACTGATAATATTTTGCATATTTTA
This sequence comes from Seriola dumerili, assembly GCF_002260705.1. Lineage (NCBI taxonomy): Eukaryota > Metazoa > Chordata > Actinopteri > Carangiformes > Carangidae > Seriola > Seriola dumerili. Next base: position 2,187,714 of record NW_019174474.1, on the reverse strand, counting down.
TATTTTGAGGCCATGAACTAAAGCATAAGGATACAAATGACTAATCTACTACTGTTTTGTTACTTTAATTAAAAAAATCTTTCAGTGATATTGCCCTCGATATATTTTATTAAACAACATAATTGCAACATCTGTTGTTGCACATAAGCCATTCTCTCTCCACCTAAGGTCGACTTCTTGTCAGACCATAAGTGTACACATATCCCCATAAAAATCTTGCAGATTTTTTGCCTTAGTTGAGCAGGAAATTGATTCCTCTTGGACATTATTCTTCCAAAGAGATGCTGCTACGATCTGAAGCAGGTATATTCTGTCATTTGTCAGGTGTCTCTGCATGCGCTCTGATGCTTTGACTTATCGCATCAGGATTGGCCGGAGAGCAGATAGGCTCTTAAACAAATGGCTGCTGTCAGGCAGGGGGAGGCAGCCTTTAATGAGCCTGTCTTCACAATTGGCACGGTGCGTGTCTAGCCATTATGAAAATAAATAAATAAATAAATATCAGCCTCCAAACCTGCTCTGTTTCAAAGCTTTACTGCATTAAAGTTAACTCCAGCAATCTTGGATGCAAAGTCATAGCATTTCACATTCATTAAACTCATTTACTCTCTTATGTCACTAAAATGTGACTGCTGACATTTGAAACGGAGCACAAGGTCAGTTATAATGTTAATACTGCAACACTTTGGGAAATCATCAGGAGTTAGTTGACACTGATTTGTTTAGGCTAGCTTAGCACAAATGCTGGAAGCAGGGGGAAACAGCTAGCATCTGCAGAAAATACATTGCAGTTTTTTTCTCTGTATTCAAATAGTAAATTGGAAAAGCAGAGAAAAACAACCCTTTTCAAATTGTCCAGTCAACGCTCAGCTAATAATAATATATATAATAATTAATAAATAATTAATGAATGGGAAAGAAGTCTGCTGTATGTATAATAATGTATACAAAGAGTTTACAGGTGTAGTAATACTGATGGTGCTGGAGAGACCTTTAAGGTGTTATTTTCATTTTAACGTAATACTCACTACTGCAGCTCATTTTATGTGCCCATGGATGACAGCTACACAGAGCATTTCTTCACACATGCAGGTAAAATCTCTCCTCATGCTTTAATCATTAAATTGTTCTGTGTTTTTAAGGCGTAGGTGGATCCATTTATTGTCCACCCATAACAAAGGATCTTCAGCACTGCTAAGTAATACAGAAGTCTTATCTTGAAGTCTCTCAGATTAAGATAAATGGGTCAATTTGAAAAGTAATTAGCTAACCTAAAGCCAATGCATGTTTCCAGAATATCTGCCCTTTATCACAGTGTGCGCCAGACCTGCGATTGGTTCTCTTTTCCTTTGTTCTCTGGCTGGTGAATCTGTTTAGAGAGAATAGAAATGATTGATTTGCAATACTGCTTCCTCTCTGGTCCTGACATTACTAAAATACCCATTCAGTATAATGCTTGAGCACAACAATGAAGGTAGTTGATCGTAAAAGCTTGAAGATATTCAGCCGAAAGAATCTCAATTACTTTATGACACAAAGGTTGGAGAAACAATTAAAGACACTAAGTCAGTGAGTCAGACAAAGCCTTCATGAAGGTTTTGAGGCATCGAATGGACAGAATTTGTTCCACAGAGACTGTATTGTCTCTTTGAAGCCTGGAGACAGATTTATTGCAAAGGAGTATCAAAGCAGGAATCCTCTCACAGATAAATACCTCCACCTATTTTTTTCTCTCTCTGAGAGATAAGGACCCAAGCTGAAGATCCTGCCTTGCATTTCAGGTGGCATGTTTTCTATCTCAGAATAGACTTTGAATATTCCCAGCGGCTATCCAGACCAGAGCTCTCTGTCTCCTTTTAATCATGCAAAAGGCAGGTAAATTGATATGGGAGTTTGCCTGAGTGGACACAGTCCAGAATCAAAATCAGCTTTATTCACCACTTTCATTTCATGTACAAGGAATTCGACTTGTTACCACTGGTGCTAAGATACATGCAGATGAAAGTACAATATAACAGAACAAGACAGGGTGTCTTGTGCAAAAAGGAAAGGGTTACAGTCACTGGGCATTAACACGATTAAGAGTCTACAAACACACCATCAATCAATGTATTTAGGCACAGACGTGCTATTAGCTAATTGCTAACATTAACATACAATGAATCGTTCCCATTACTAAGTATGTGTAAGTGTATAGCAAAGCCTGGTATTGCTATTTTTCTGTGCCATAGGCTTCCATTGCAAAACACATCAGTAAGCCACAAAGATGGACTCGGTGAGATTTTCCTTTATTACAATGACCCTGGGTGTTGTAGTTTATTAGGGCCATCCCATATCCACTGTCCTGCAAATACAGACTAGAGCACCAAATCTGTGGCAGTAAATTTTAGAGTGATGTTTGTTAAAAACTACATTTCCCAGCTGTTTTATGAATTGATTTTTCCCTTTTAAACAATGAAGATATATATTTGAGACCAGCTTTTAAAGGTTTATGTTTGTCAGTAGGGGCCAATGGACTTGGGCCCAGGAGGGCAGAAAGTTTTGAGGGACACATTTCTGGTTTTAGCCTTGTCACGAGATTTTCCTTACCCTTTAACATGCTGATGTTAGCAGGGTTTGGTTAATGTTTACCATGTTCACCATCTTAGTTTGGGGTATTAGCATGCTGCCATTTACAGCTGAGGCTGATGGGAACGTCATTAGTTTTGCAGGTACTTCGTCATAAAGTAATGGCTTGAAAGTATTGCACACACTGAAATTTTGCCCTGATGTTGGCACAAGAGGAACATTGAGAGGGTTGCCAATGTTATTGCAGTTCACTTGCTGGGCGACATGAATGTGTGTAACAAATTTCAATATTTTCATATGTACATTCTGGACCAAACTGGTCCTCTAATAATAGTGTGGATAAAAACATAATCAATTCAGACAATGTTGTTGCTGCAGTGCAGGAGCAGATAATGTGGTATTCTGTATGGTTTAAAGAAGCATGACATTACAGTAACATGCATATTCAGACTGAGATTCAGTTTTTTCATCATTATAATACTAACACCACTAAAAGATTACTTGGTGGACATAATGCAGTATGTCTACAGGGAATGTATGTCTGGTAGGTTTGGCAGTGAATAGTATAAATCCAGTTTGTAGGGGTGTACTGTATGTTGTAGGGCTGATCAAAAGCAGAGCTCCAGAGTTCTGCTCGATATGCTAAAAAAAACAACTAAACCCACTGGGTGAACTTCTTTTCATGACAAAGCATTGTCCATACTTGGAATTTGCATGTTGTCGTGACTCAGCCTTGCATAAAAAGGTGGAAAGCAATTTCAAACATCTGTCAGCCGACTAATGTGAACACTGCAGCAGAGATTTCTGTTCTGCTGCTGTATGGAAATAAAGCAGTGTTTTGTTTCACACGATTAAACTCTCCCAGTAGGAATAAGTGTGTTAAATATTCATTTACATTTTAAAGTGCCTTATGAAGACTAAACTGAGAATTGCCAGTCTGTTAGGTGTCAGCAGAATAATAAATCCTCTGCTTCATTAAGGTTTCCAGGGAAAGTCACAAGCACAGAGGAAGGCTTTGGGCTCATTGTCACTATGTAAGCTATGCACAATATAAATTCAAAAGCTATATACATCTTTCTTATATCCATCATCATTGCTGGCCTCTGATGTTTAGTCGAGGGAATCTATATAATAAGTGCAATTTACTTTTTTGTTCGGCTCCTTTTTTCTATATGAGCTGAAAATAAATTGACTCTCTCTACAAGTCTGGGTGTTGTGAATCTCAACACTTCACAAAGTTACCAAATTACCCTTGAAGCAAGCAATTACCTGAGCCATTTTGTACAACTGATCGCAATTACCTGTCTCTGCACTCCAAAGAGCAGAAGTCACAGAACGATTTTTGGTTGTATCTCCTATTATTTGTAATCTCCAGCGATGATGGAGATGATGAGACATTTTAAAATTATAGCAAATTTACGATAAGTGCAGATAATATTTATTATTATCATGATTATGAATGAGAACAAATATTATTTAGCCCTAAATAGATGACATACACTACATGCATGATAGGCTTTAGAAGTGATGTTTTACACTTCACATAAAAGCCTCTCATTTGTAATAAGCATCATACAGACCAACAAGTGTCTCCCTCACATGCTTGAAATACACTAAAGAACCTCTCTCTTCTCTTGCATGGCTCAGCAATTATATAATGTGTCTGTGATTTGTGTGTCATTGGAAATGTTCCAATAATCATGATTAAACACTTTAGATCCCTTATTCTAGTTTTCCATGCCTGCCTGTCAAAGCATAACAGAAAACTGTAGGGTTGATTAACAATTATTTTCCAAAAGCATACGTTCCCCTGAAGATGACAGCTTGAGCGTGTCTGTCCTCATCCACAGCTTCAAAGTGGCAGGGAAACAAGTCATTTTCTGTCATTTTGCTTTGCACTTTGTCTCGTATATGCTCCACATTTCAAACGACAGGAGCCATATAGATTCAGACATATATCCGGCTGGTTTTTCCTTGCCAGTGGCTGCATCTCTCTCTCTCTCTCTCTCTCTCTCTCTCTCTCTGCCTGCTAGAGCAGAGCTGCACATAATAGTCGGCTCTGTGTTGCTGACTGCTGGACGGGCTCTTAAAAGTCAAGCACGGTTTGGAGGGCACTTCAAATAGATTAAAAGAGCTGCCTTGTTGTTTATGCAGGCACAGAAAATAGTGTTGATGAAAAATACTGCTGATGTTTATGTTCATCTACATTCACACCCACTGAGGGATCATTTTATCGCACACGGAGATCCATTTGATGCTTCGCTGGATGTAATTGGAAAGGAAGGTCCTCTAGTCTCTGAGGGCACCTGTGCAACATTCAGCACATCTGAACTTCATCGTGCTGTTCATGCTTCCTGAGAGATGATAACTTATTTTCACTGAGGCAGTTTTTGAATTCCCAGTATCTCAAATGCAAATTTGAGAATTATTTTTACTTAAGTTCACTTTTAGTTACAGATTCTCATTTTCTTGATAGTAAATTAAATCATACAGTATGTCATGTAAAACACAATGTCCACTTGCTAGCTTTTTCTAGAGCTTTCAATTATTTTACTATCTTTTCTTTCATTAGACTTCATATTTTCATAGCTTTTACTGCATCCTTTAAAAATTCACACTCATAAAACATACATATTGTACATCATCCATTATAAGTGTAAATTCAATCCTGAGAGATGAGTGAAGAACAAATCAGAACCGACCTGATAACCGATGCTTTGTTAATCTTGAACAACTCTGAATCAAGGACTATTTAGTGGATAATGATGAGTTACTGACTTGGAGACACTATATCATTGAATCAAATACCTGACCACTAAACTACATCTAACCTGACCACTGTCTTAATGAGTTGTTCCTGATTAACTCCAGCCAGCCACTCAGTGCCACAAAACTAGTGGTGACTCATTAATTACTAATTACTTAATCATTAGTTACTCTTGTTTGTGTTAATTAATCAATTATTAAATATTTTCTTGCTAGAATTTGTTTGTAGCAAAGTAGCCTTTATTGACAATAACCACAGCCTGTTTTCCAGTAAGAATTTTCTGCATACAAATTACATGCAATATAAGACCTTATACTGTACAATCTACTGCATTGCTCAATATGAAAATGTCACAAAGGTGAAGGCATTTATTCCTCAGCGATATCTTTTAGTAAAGAGTAAAATCAACACATTCATCCTGCTGTCAGCTGCAGATCAACCTCATGACAGACTCACCACCCGGTGTATGAAAGACGGAATGAATGACACCTCACCTGATTACCATTGTTCTGGTTTCAGTTCCTGCTGCAGTTTCACATTCATCTTATTATACTGTTTTCTCACAGTGTCAAGGTAAAGCTGTTTCTCTCTGCAGTACCGACTGTTGATGCAGATACTGACTCTTTTAAACTGTAATCATATTATAAATTAAATCAAACTGTAAAGCTACCAGCAGTTCAGATGAAGGGGCTGAACTCATTAACATGGTTAAGCACTGCAACACCACTCCAAGGTACTGCTCTGTGGTATTAATTAGGTCACAGCTAAGCTGACAGGCTCCACTGAAGAGAGTTAGTTTATTTTCTCACTATAATGATGTGAGGGCAGATGAGTGACGGTGCAGACTTTGTGTATAATCCTCCGCTCTTTGATTGGCAATAGTTTGAATATGAGAGTGCCTTATCACTGTGTAATGAATTCAAATCCCATCTTCTTGTTGGTTAATTTCTACAGTTCAATTATTGATACTCACTATGATCATCTGCAACAAGGTTGCCATAGATAGTCAATGGTTGCCATGGAGCTGGCCAGAGATTTGTCAGTGTCACTGCAGGTGTGCATGCACTGCATGTTTGTGTCAACATGTCACAGGTGAAAATTTGGTTTTATTCAAAAACAATCACACACTGAACCGCAATGTTAGTCAAACTAGTTTCTTTTTAACATTTTGAATATCACATTTCTTTAAATTGCTGCACTCCTGTGACACACAATGCACCATTTCTAGCAGGACAAACATGTGGATGTGTGGTAATATGCACCCAAAGCCCATGAAGTATTCATGTAACCCGTTTCCCTCTGTCAGATGTCTCACCAGAGACACAGTATCAGCCTCATTGCCTTCTCTGGGCCCCATCAATAGAGTGAAATTAATACCACTTTAAGTATCTTTAGGGCAATCTTTCTTTTTCAGAGGCAATGAGATTACATGTATCTCTATTGACTTGGTGTTATACAGTATATGAGCGATCTATTTTAATAGGATTAAAGCATGTTGTATGAGTATCATGACTCTAAATGTGTGATCAGTCGTGTGTCCGCTAAGTTTTAATGTCTGAACCTTTGGCTCAGGAGTTAATGTTGTCTACTCATGATTACCTGAGCCTCGAAAAGCGTACAGCAGCACCAGACAGCCAATCGAATCATACGGCACTAATTAACTTTCAAGACTGTGCAGAGTCATTTCATTACAAATGCTGCTTCCTTTCATCATATCTCTGCGGCCGTGTTTCAGCAATCAGTCTCTGGAAGATTGAAAAATAAATTGAGTTTGTGTGTAATGCACCTCAGCCAACAGCAAATGCTAATTTGCTCTCAGTGAGTCAAACAGCACAGAGTGAAAAAAACATTACCTGTGCATGAGGCTGTGTAGCAGCACTGATACGAATATGCTTTTAATGGCACATAGAGCCCCAACACTATCAGCTCACTATTGTATATTAATAATCAGCTCAGCATCCGTGGGAATCATGTCCATATTGGACTTTAGCACAAGATTGCCAACATTCAGTGCCTATGTAAAGGTTTGTGTTACAGTTAGTAGATGGGCATGTAGGCTGACTTCATGCAGGAGACCAGATTGTGAGTCTTGTCAAAAAACCTGGATTTAGCGTTTATCTTTAAATATAATCATTATGTTTCCCAACCTTTGAACCTGCCACAGTTTACAGTAAGAAACAAAATCTATGTTTGTGTTCACCTGATGAATGCAAGTCCAATATCCACTTTCCTTTTAGCTCTGTCTTGGGCTACATCCACACTAATATGTTTTGGTTTTAGTTTTAAAATGCATCACTTTTGCCACATTTGCGCCTGGAAACTTCAGGAAACTCTGCTGGCCCCGATTAGTTTGAAATATCCTTTCCTGATTCCTTATCACATCGCCCTTTTCCACAAGAAAACAACAACTCCCAATCTAAAAACACTTGTCTGGATAGAGATTGTCTTCATTTTAAAAACCATCCATCCATTATCCAAACTGTGAGCCAATCCCAGCTGACATAGGGCGAGGGCAGGGTACACCCTGGACAGGTCGCCAGTCTATCACAGACTTGTAGAGTCACGCTCACATTCACCCAAAGGCACTTTTAGAATCACCAATTCACCTAATGTGCATGTCTTTAGACTATGGGAGGAAGCCGGAGTTCCCGCAGGGAACCCGCGCAGGCACAGGGAGAACATGCAAACGCTACACAGAAAGGCCATTTTAAAAATGAAAACGTATTAGTGTGGACATGGCCTTGGTCTCCACCCAGTCCTGAGAAAAATATCTGACGCTTTTGTTCCTTAATGCTCCACAATGTTCATCAGCTAGTTGCTAACTGTGTTTGTGTGCCATTTGGTGTTCAGCAGGTAATGTACAGTGGGTTTAATGACTGTTTTTGCTTAAAGCAGCTGCGTGCAGGGAGTGACAATGAGACAAAACAGTAAAGATGTGGGCTGTAATACCAAAACAATGGGCTGAAATACAATATAGAGCACCGTTAAGTATAGAGGAACCGAGGTGTAAGGTAACAATTTTTATTTACTGCGAGGTTCATCGTGAACACTTTCACATACAAATAGTCATGTGATAAGTTGTTAATACAAACATATTGATTATAGCTGCGTTAACTGTACTGTAGTTTCCAGACACACATTTTGTAAAAAAGATAGAATTTTAAAAACATTGTCATTGGACATAAAGAAAATTGTAAGTGTAATTGTAAGTGCTGAATCCCCCAGTTAATACTGATGTTCTTGTCTGAATATAGGGTTAATAGTACTATTATACTTTTACACAATTGTTCTGTGTAAAATTCTCAGCACATTTAGATAATGAACAGTAGAATTACAGAGCCCTGTGATCCTCTCCTGGTTTTGTGTCCTGTTTTGAGCTGCTACTGTGTGACTGAGCATCCTGACCGCTGGTCAAGTAGCTCTGTCTGATGACTTAATTGAGGTCACAGGCTGAGAGCACAGTTTGCCCATCCTCTGCCTCATTAACATATCTCTTTGTTCAATATGTTGATGTGAAGCAGTGATTTATAGTTAATCAGCTCCGCGCTGTTACACCTCTGATTATGCCAAAGTGTATTGAAAACAGCTAAGAGATTTAATTTAACAGGATATTTTGCTCTGTGATGCCAACAAGGTTTACGAGACTTATTAAACATCATCAATAAGATTTCAGGCAGACACTTGCAAACAGCCTGCACTCTCCATCACCACTGTGTTGAGCTCATTTACCGTGCACTGAGAGAAAGGTGATAGCTGACAGTGTGAAGTAATCTGCTCTATTGATCATGCTGTCACAGACTGACTTCAGTAACTGCAAAAGCAAACACAGCCAACATTAACCCTTTCCTAGGAGACCAAGAGACGGAAGGCTATGAGGATGAAACCAGAACATTAAAGGGCTGTGCATTTTGAATATATGTACCAATTTGCTTTCATAACATCACACTTCCTTCTCTCACATGGATCTGGGTTGGTCCTGCAGCATGCTTTCACCTGTAAGGAGAGGAGTGTGCTGCGGGGATCATTTACTGACACTGGCGTCTACGGTTTTGGAGATCAGAGGGTGAATCCCGAGGGGGTGTTGATGCAGACTTATGCTTTGGTTTGAGGATCTGTATTACCTTGCTCCGTCAAGCCCCCCTTCCATCAAGTTCAGGGAAACAGAGCCCGTTGTTACCCATAAGCCCATGTGTCATTGAATATTTATCATGTATCTGATTTGAGGGGGAGAGATTCCTGAGATGTGGCAGCCCCCCTTGAGGCCTGCAACTCAACACCCTGTAATAGAAGCCCTAAAATGTGGCTGTCATTTTCTGCCTCTGGGACATGGTTAATTAATTACACGTTAGCCTCTACACTTTAAGTCTCTGAACAAATCTCTCCACATGATTTCACAAGTTTATCCCAACTCTGCACTGGCACTGTGGTACAGTATAATACTGTATGTATTCATCTGAGAGAATATGAAACGCAGCCCAAATCCAGAGAAGACACAGAGAAGCCTGAACATTTCCTCTGTCAGACAAGTACATTCTATCTCTCTGTAGTATTATTAATGTTAATAAGTCAGTCAACTGATGGAGAATTCACAGTGCAAACAATGACACCTGTGAAAATTTGAAAATGGACTGATTTTCAATCAGAGCAGGTAGCAATAGTCAGCTTCAGTAATCTAACTTTTAGATCTTTCAGTTTGTTTGGCGTGAACCATACAGGTACATATTGTTACAAAGGCAGAAGTAATACAACAGATTAGACAGTAATATATGTGGAGCATCTGGTTTAAGCTATTTTGAAGGTCTCTCATTGGGCTTTTAAATCCAAGTTAAGACAACAAAACAAACAAGTGGGAAAAATCAAATTTCAGATAACAAGACTAAGTGGCTAAAGCCATGCTAGCGAGTCAGAGGATCAGCAACGTGATCACAATTAATGTCAAGGGGCTTGTAAAGACCAACACAAATTTCATGGCAATCAATGAATCACCAAAAACGTTAAGACATTCAAATTAAAACCTCAAATATCAACTTCATAGAGGAACAGTCAGAGGATAATCAAAGTCAGCATTCAGCATCTGGGAACCACAAATGTCTGTACAATTGATCCAAAAGTTGATGAGCTATTTCAGTCTTTTCTTGTCTAAGCCTCTTTTTCAGTTGTAAGACAAAAGCAGGAGCAAGAAATGTATTTGATGAAATTGCTACTCAACATTATGACCCTAATTTGATGTGAAATCTTTACTACAGTCACTACTGTGAACTGTAAAACTTCTACCATACATGTGATTCTTTGCTCCATGTTTTTCACAGCATGACAACCAGAGAGATACTTAACAATGTGCAGTGGTTGCATGCAGAAGTATGTGTATACTGTACAGTATGTGCAGCACTGTTAGCACCGTGTTTGATGTACTTTCACTCCTCTTCGCTCTATGCGTTTCAGTTAGAGCTGCTCCGGTGTGGAGGAGATCGATTTTCTGCAACAGGAACATTAGTGATTCTCGAGCCAAGGGTATTAAACTCAAATCATTGTGTTCTATTGTTTGGCATGTCTTATTGATTATCTCCTGGGTTTCACTGGTGAGAGTGAAATATTGTAGCCTCAACAGTCCTGCACACAAAGAACTGGATCCATTTTGAAAACAAATAACTTGTGCAAAGTGATACAAAATATCTGTTTAGATTTAATCTTTTCATTTGTGCTGTGAAGGTGAATAAATTGCACTTATAAGTGGCAGAACGTGAAGCAGCATATAATAGCAGGTCGGGTGGGTATAGACTGCAATGACTGGCAATGTGTTCCCGACATGTGTTGCTGCCCTGTGGCTGCCCTGTGGTCAGATTTACGGTGGGAGGAACAACATCACTGCAACATGTTAATACAGCAATGTTTTGCAGTTAGACAATGACAGCACAAAAGAAAAAAAAACTGTTCAATTATTGATCCTCTGGCTCAAATCCCTCATTATTTCATAGCACCTGTTAAAGGGAAGTCCCTGAGGATGCAACAGTGGAGTCTTCACAGCAGACTGGCTATGTGTTCACAGTGACGCGTCATGCATGATAACAATGATGATCCCCTGTTCAGCTAAAATCAATATTCTGATCCATGGGTCACTTTTCCTGTCCTCTCTCTTGAATTAGACACAGCAGGTACAGATAGAAACTGTTTCTGAGTTGCAATCAGTCTCACTGAGAACAAAGATTTTTTCAGGTATCGTGCCATTGCATCATGTCTTTGAAAGTAATGAAACTGACCTTTCTCCTAAATGCAAATTTGACGACAAAACACTATGCACACTATAATTCTCACTTCCCTAAAAATACTGAACTTGTTATCTTATACCATCTAATTATGCAGCTTTTATCGCAGCAAACAGCAGTTTTGTCTATTGTCGCTACACTCAGCACCGATTCATTGTTTTTAATTCATTTTAAATGTGAACCTGTCAATACTCTCAGTTCAATGGGCCATTCCTGAATGACTAAACCCAAGTGAAATACTGGAGCACATGATTCACTTTAGTAGTTTAATGATCAGGTGCAAACATTTACATTTACTCATTTGGCACATGGTTTTATTCATAGTGACATACTAGTGAGGGACATCACTAAAGTAATACATAAGTATTACAGTACATCTATTTAATAAGTGCAGGGAGATCAAGTAAAAAAGTGCACCAAAAGTACATAGTAAGTGCTAGTTAGGCATGTTAGGGTGTTAAAGGTGTTAGGAGAGGAAGTGCTTTCACAAGAGATAAGTCTTCAAGGGATTATTGAAGATTGAGAGGTATGCCCCCGCTCTGATAGCTTTTGGTAGCTTGTTCCACAATTGGAGAACCACAAATGAGAACAGTTTGAACTGCGATTGCCTTGTATGCAGGGACGGCAAAGCCAGACCGCATTTCTTGGAGGAATGTAGTGGCAGAGACAGAGCATAAGGCTGGACGAGTTCAAGTGGATGGTGCAGACCCAGAGGTTACTCTGAAGGCAGAATTAGTAACCTGAATTTAATTCAGGCAGCCATGGGTAGCCAGTGAAGGTCAATAAGTAGCTGAGTAACATGTGCCTTTTTAGGCAGATTGAAGACCAGAGACAGATAGCTGGTCATCAAACATGACGCCCAGGTTCCTCGTGACCTTGGTTGTGGTAAGACATGAAGAGGTGATTTTGATATTGATATCATGATAGAGTCTGATTGGCCAGAATGACTTAGAGTTCAGGCTTAGAGAGGTTTAGTTGAACATCCACATGGATATGTCAGAGACAGGCTGAAAATTGACCCTGGGGTCGTCTGGCAGAAATGACAAGTATAGTTGGGTGTGGTCTGCATAGCTGTGATATGAGACGCCATGTTAGTGGATAAGTGGACCCAAGGAGGTGGTATATATTGCAAAGAGGAGGGATCCCAGTACCAATCCTTGGGGCACCTCAGTGGTGAAGGGATGGGCTGGGATAGGGACGTTTGTCTATACCATGACACAGTGAAGGAGCAACTAAAGATTTGTCGCATATTGCATCTTCTTCGGAGTCAAACAACAATGGTATAAATTTGAAATTTTTTTTAAAAACCTCCTCCAGGTAGAGAACAGTCTCTTATTGGTTGACAGAATCCCCTAACTAAGCATACATTAGACAGCACAAAAGGACTACCCTGATTAAACCTCATATGGTTTAACCCTGATTTAACCTATAACATTAACTAATTCATAAATTGCAATAGTACTCATGTTGTTTATTTCCTGAAATGTCCATGTGGGATAGTCTATGTAGGCCAGACCAAAGCCCTCTTAAATCATGGATTGCCAAACACAAAGCTGTGATTTGCAATCAGAATATGGACTATGCAATAGCCAGACACACTACACTCAAGAAAATCATGGCTGTACTGCGTCGCTCAAATTCTGGGGTACTGAAATAATTTCTCCTTTGCAGAAAGGGGGAGATATGGTCTATAAACTACTGAAAACAGAAGCTTTCTGGACATACACACAAAACACAGTTGAATCACACGGATTCAATGACGAACAGAGCCTTTCATATTATCCTTAATATATGTCCCAACAATGATACAGTGTTGTTAAAGATTTTGTGATGTAACTGTTGTTTCCTGTTATGAATTATATTGGACTGTTTGTTGTTACCTTCCTCCTTCAGTGAGTGCTGTCATGACATTGGCTCACTGATTGATTACCTGCCACCCCTGTTAACCAGTAAGAGACTGTTCTCTGCCTGGAGGACGTTATCTAATTTTTTTCAAATCTATGCTATTGTTGTTTGACTGTGGAGAAGATGGAGTGCGGAACAAAACATTAGTTCTTTGCAATGATCATTAAACTGCTAAAGTGAATCGTGTGCTCCAGTATTTCATTTGGGTTGAGTCGTTCAGAAGTGGCCCATTAACACAAGACACAAAAGCTCTGTCCCCATTGTACCACGAACAAAGCAAAAAAAAAATCTACCAATTCACACACAAGTTAAAACAATAACCATTATACACAATATACAGAAGACAGCATGGTGGCTTAGCTGTATTCATCTTATGTGCTTTGTTTTACTATCAGTGTGACATTTACTGTATAGGCTCCATTTAATATGTCACTCTGAATCATTGTTTCCGTAACTGATGAATTTCGAGTCAAAACGAAGCATGAATCTATTACCCTCAGCGCATATATTACAGCACAAACAACATGTATATTTGACAGTCTACACTGGATCTCCATGGGTAGATCTGAGCCAAGGGAATGTGGCGCGGAAAATATGGTTATTTGCCCTCCATTCAAATGCATCACTAAGCCTTGTTTTGTTTATGCCTGTTGAATTCCACATTGAAGACTGAAACCTACCATTATCCTCTGTTCCCTGGCTGAGTTATTCATCTGGGTCTCCTGTCGTGTCTCTTAAATAAAAAGCCTGCAGCGACTCACCAACCTCCCACTCTTCAAGCACCACAGGGTCTCTCACAAAGCTAATGGTCACACCGGGGCCTGTCAGCCTTCTCCAAAGCCCATCCTTTGTGCACGCTCTGTTCCAGTCTTACCCCTGCTGCCCTGCACCTTACTACAAATGTCAAAGAATATTGATTTGGCTCAGAGTGACAAAGTCTTCACTGAGATAGCTGCTTTTGTACTACTGCAATAAAGAGAAAGACCTGACCTTCATATGTGCTCCAGCTAGACATTATCAATATTTCATCTCAAACTAAAAATTTCCTGCAGGATTTCGGTTCTATGAATGATTTCAGGGATCATATCCAAGCTGCCAGCTGAACGACCACAGTGGTACAGTAATTGCAAAAATGCTGCCAGGTTGTGAGCAAGCCTCATAAATGCTGCTTCTGTGATGAACATGCAGTCTCTTTTAGAAACACGCTTCTGAGGCAGTACAAATATTCCTATGAGCCTTTTAGCTTCTTAGAGCGGGAAGCAGAAGACACCAGCTATATTTCTGACTGATATCAGCTTCAAAAGAGCATCAGAGGAACGCCACAGACAAACAAAACTGAGGAGGAACAAAGAAAAACAAGAGGACAGCAAGTGGGTGTTGGCATTTGAAAAACCACACATAGTTTCAGCTTTCACTTGCTCAAGATTTGTGACATATTTTAGCACCAAACTGCTGGATGCAGAGCCACAAATTCAGAAATGACAGCTGTTGTTTGAACACCTTAATGTGCTTTGTGTCACGGATACAAAAATTGAATATAATGTCCCGATAAAGTGACCCATTATTTGTCAGCGTGAAACCAAAGAATGACGCTTATCAGAAGTGTAATGACGAATGACGAATTGTTGCTCTGACTCAGTGTGGCATGATGCCCGGTTTCTCATGTCTTGCATGGCTGATATCTAATTGTTTCTGCAGAAAAACTCATTAGGAGTCAGTTGACTGGAAATTCTCGCAGGAGAATCACTGCAGTCATCTGATAACCTCCACGTTCCCTTTCAGAGGAGTTTATTCGAAATCCTCTTAGAGAGACAGCGAGAACAAAAAGCCTCTGATTTCCCTGCGGTGTAATGATATTAGTACACCTGATTATATTGTAGGAAGTCACAAACAAAATAGACTCTATGTAGCCTACTGTATACTGCTTTGTGGAAGTGTGACTTTCTTCTAAACACACTGATAGTAATAAATCTGAAGGGCAAACAATGACTGATATAATTTATTCAGATGAGTCACTTAGGTAATTAAGTGTGTGGGGCAAATCAAGTTTACACAATATCAGTTATTAGAATTCAGTAAATTCTGACTCTATGACTCTGATGTCTTTGTAAGTCCCTGATGGATGTGAAGTTGTCTGGATGCCTCATCAGGTTTTTCCTGCAGTCATCAGTCTCAGTCATCAGTTCAGAGGCAGTTTGCCCTCTGCCTGTACTTGTACACATCCTGGTCCCTCTCCTCTTGCCCTACTCGCTCAGGGGAGCACTTCTCTGTAACGCTAGATGCATCCGTTGCATCTTCATCCCTCATTATTTTACCCCTCAAAGACCTTTGCTAGAAACAAGAGATGCTGCAATCTGAAAGAAAGGTTTAACTCTTTGTTGTGTCACACTGTGAGCTGTGTTGTCTAACTTTCTGTCTAGACAAGCTTTGATAAACTTGCCTGGTGTTCAACAAAGGACTGAAAAGTTTTAAATAAGGAAACCAGATTTCGTTGTTGCCAAGGAAGATGTAAATGAAATACAAAGCTCTCTACAGAGGTGCCACTAAAATGCTCAGTGAGATCTTTTAGGCAATGACATGGTGATCATGAAAGCAGCTAAAATTAATATTTCTATACAAAAACAATGTATTACATGCTTGAAATGTGAAAGGTGTTGCTTGTAGTGATTAACCCACAGAATCATGACCTGACTCTGCAGCTCTCCTCAACTCTACAGAGCAATTTAGCATCTTTCAGCTCATTATTTTGTTTTTCGCTCTTGTCAACTCTCGTCAACTCTCATCAGCATCACTTCCAGATGCAGCAGCAGGCTCTACATACTGCATGCGACCTTCCCAGCACCAAACGGAAGACAGGCAAAGTTAGCAATTAGCTGGAGCACAGGCAGATATTTGCCTCAGGAATCAGCAGAGACCAAGAGCTAAAAGGAGAGTGGATGTTACATTCATCAGATAGCCAGAAACACAAGTCTGGATGAATGCTAATGTTATTCTACTTGTTGGGTAAATGAGCAATTGTTTGCTAATGCGTTCAAAAGTGATGTGAATGTCGTGTTTACAGCTTATTTCCACTGCCCCCATGTGGCCAGAAAATCCATTATTGTGGGTTTAATATTGACAAAAGGAACTAACAGTCTAACATTTATAAGGATCCACAAAGCAGAAAGGATGCACTGAATAGATATCGTAGCACCCCCTGTGGCGCAAATGATGCAATTTTCTGTTTCTATTCTAAACCAGTTTCCATATGTTTAACAGAGTTATTGTTATTGTTTAAACATTTTAAACATTTTCTTTAATTTATTGTTAGTCTAAATACAGTATGTGACCACAGTTGGTTAAAGAGTTTAAAAAAAACTAATTTAAAAAGTTTAAAAAAATCGATTTTCGAATCGATTGTAGACGTAGCAGAGTTTGTCTTTCTAACATCTGCTTAAATAAATCTGTCTGATTGTTACACTAACAGCCAAAACTCAATTGCCCAGCTGATGGTTTCTCTTGGTACTTTACTGCCTGATCTGTTCCACTTTTCAAAGAGTCAGCCTGTCTGTCCCCAGAGGCTTTCACCCTGCTACATAATGATTGATGGCCATTTCTATTTCATTTAGGAGTCAGGCAATAGAACAGGTAAATGAATTGTGGGTGGGTGCTTCTCTTCTGTGAGAGGGGTGTTGAATACGGTGTATAAATTATCACAGTTTGACTGACATTTAATACCCTGATATCATTTTAACTGACAGACCCGAATTATGAGTGTGTTGCTCCAGAACAGCTCGGCTCAATTTGATTCTGTTGCAGATGACAACTTAACACGCCTGATAAACAAGGAAATGGAAACTAATGTCTAAATTCTTGTAAGATAAATATTCGGATTCTTTTCATTTCATTTTTCTATTTCAGTTAGGCTTTTGTGTACCAAGGCCAAGAATTGTTTGAGAGACTAAAAGCATCAAAAACAGTATCTTCAGTGCTGCAGAGGAAAAGTGCCCTCTGGCAACCTATCAAAAACACATTTTAAGTGCAGTATGACAGTCAATGTTCATAATATACAAGAGAAACTGAAGAGTTTTTTTTACCACTGTGGCCTCTGCTGCAGTCTTGAAGGAGTTCAGGTTATTCCAGGTGGAATGCTAAAGAAATCCATCAAACGATTATGTTGTGAGGTAAAATCAATGATGTGTTAAATAAATGATGTTGTTGAGTTGAAAGTGCATTAAATAAATGGCGTTAAGTGTGATGTTGGAATTAGTCCTAATCTAAACTGACAAGGTGCCTCTGTTGCTGCTGGCTGTGCTCTAAACTGATCCTGATCCAAGCTGAGCCTTTTAATTGCACTTGAGAGAAATATAGGAAGTGCACATTTTTCTACCAAACATTTCATTAGTCATGAGGTTTCTTTGTGGAACTGAAAATGAAGTGCTTGAACATGTTAATGAGACAGGAACACTGATTATCAACCAACCTGCTGTTGTGAGAAAAAAAAGTAGTATACTTCAGCCCAGTAGTAAAAATCTACAGTGAAGCTGCAGTTTGGTGTCACTCTCTCGTGTGTGGAAAGAAACTTACAGTCTGTGGGAGGAAGTCAGTAAGGAAATAAAAACTGCAGTCATTATTAATTGTCAAAGTACGTTGTGCTGAGTGATCAGTCTGTTGCTGAAGCTGGATTGGTGGGAGGCTGGTAATGGAGTTGGCCATCTGACTCTGAGACTGACTCTCTGCAGCCTGAAAACACATATTGATGTGCTACTGCTGCAGTTACTTACCTCAGTGCAGCTTTGAGGATCATTCTAGTATGTTATGAAGTTACAAAGTCAGTGTGTTAGCAGATTTTAGCAATCATTATATTGCTTGTATATAATATCTATATGTTTAGATTTGATTATATTTGTTTAGCATGTTATCTTTGTTAGCTGCATTTATATCCTTCTGTAAGTTTGTTCTCTGAGTATAAGTATGCTTGTCAAAGGATTGCCTTAGATCATGGCCCACAACATTCAGTGTAATTTATCCTAGAATAGAGTACAGAATGCACCAATACACACGTGTAGGTACAAGGGTGCAGATTGTTAAGTTATAGGGGAGACAATTTGAACAATTTGGGAACTTGGGGAATTCATACTATATGTATAGCTGCTGGCGAGATAATCAGTAACACATGAGCAGTCACCAACTGCAATAGCCCACCAAGCTAGTAGTCTTGCTAACTGCCAGTTATCAAGTTAGCTAGCTCAGTTGATAGATGGAAAATATGTTGAAGAATATTTTTGTTATTTCAACAAATATCATGAAGGGACCAAAGCCAACAAGTGCATCCCTCTGACTTCCAATACACTATCTGTGGCACTCAGTCCCAAATACAAATACATACTTCCAATTTTAGACTGGACACTGTGCTGCTGGCATGACACTGAAGTAGCAGAAAATGAACATTATATTAAACTGCTCTGAAAATGGCCATATATACAAAGAACAAACACATTGCATATTTATATACAAAGCAAATAAATGCACGTTTGTACAACATGTGTTTCCTGATCTTGATTTTGATCAACATGAAGTGTCATCCATGTCACACATACATGTGCTCACATTAAGCAACAACACTGATTAGCTCGATGTCAGGGGAATAAAGAAGCTGTAGCTGCAGGAAACAGGTGGCTCTTTCTTTTTTACCAAATGAGAATATTTTGGTCGCCTGCCCTGGACTGAGCTAAAGTTTGGACCGCTGTGGTTGGCTTCTGGGCTTAGTTCCGCTAGGCACAGGGTCAGCGTACCAGAGTGCCATAATTACATTTGGCTCCCCCTCCCAAAACAGGATTAGATGCTTTGTGGCCAAGAGGCCTTTATAATTGCCCCTGATTACCAGTTGCCAGTGCAGTGGAGAGAAAGGTCAGTTGGTCTGCCGTTCAGACACCCTTTTGGCCCATAATCCCTCAACACCCCATGTCTGTGTCATCCCCTCCCCCCTCCACACTTCTGAGCATGCACAGTGATCTGGATCATTGCTGTTGTCTCTTATTGTCCTAATCTTAATTGTTACTCTTTTGCATTCACTGTTCAGTGGATAGAAAACAGAAAACAAAGCAATACTGCTGCTGATGTTGAAGCTTTGTCTCCATGTATGTGGTCTATGTTTCTCCTTTCAGGGAACAGAGCCACGGGTCTCTCATTATCTGCTGCTGAAAACATGTGACCTTGTTTGGTACCACAAGAAAATAGACGTAGCTATGGTGCATTGTCTGAAAGCAACTGCTTTCTCACTCTTTCTCATTTTCGTCCCTCGTTAAGCTTCGTAATGCCTTTGAAAAATTCCCTCAAGTCTCCTCAGTGTTTTTCTCCCCTAACGGAGGGATTCCGCCCCTTTTTTTTTAATACCAGCTTTTGTTTGCTGCTGAAAAGGAGCCGCTTGTACAGAAATAATTAGCTGTATTATGTGTAGAGATATAGGCATCTCCCATCCGAGGTGAAAATCCTCCCATTCATCCTTACTTCGTGAAAGTCCAATGTATCTTTCGACTTAAGCTTGTCAGCACAGATGGTTTTACTCCATAGAAGGTGAATTCAGCGAAATTGTGACGTAAAGTGAGATAATTTGATATGGCTTGGCACTGGCTTTGTTCCAGACATTTTGCATTCATAATATCTGCATATTCAGCTGAATAACATGGAGGTATTGTTGTGGTGCTATACAGTAGACTCCTGGGTCACTGAACTGGCTTCTTGTCAAATGTGAACACTGCCTGTGTTATGCCTGTCCATTTTTCATTCTGCCTGTTTTATAACTTGATGCGTCTCTTTTATTCACACTCTATTACTGAAAAAAGCTGAACTGTGGCAGAGAATTACATCTTACAATAATTCCTTTAGTGAATTTCCAAACAGGGGCACTCCTGCAGTCACCAGGGGACACTTGGCAAGATTGTGGATGAGCATAAAAAAATACAAATTTTGACTTAACAATATTTGAATACCCACATATTTGTATTCAGAAGAAAAATAAACACACTATTGGATTACATAACGTTGTGATTCTGCTCTTTACTATATTATAAATTGTTTAGAGCAGAAACAATTAGTCGATGAATTGATTAGTCTATCGTCTCAAAACTGAAAAATTATATAGCCTATAATATTTTGATAAGAGATTAGTCATTTATTAAAGAAAATAAATGACTGGTTCCAGTTTCTCAGTTATGAGGATTAACTCTGTTTTGTACCGAATATCTTTTAGCTTTAGCTTCCTTTAGCTTCTTTAACTTGACTATTTTCTGACATTTTAGAGACCAAACACTTAACTGATTAATTAAGAAATTAATCAATAGATTAGCTGATAATGAAAATAATTGTTAGTTGCAGTACATTAGTACACTACAATATCCATCAACCATCTAGCTATGAGCGTCCGACTGCACAGGAACACACCTCAGATTTCCAGTGACATTAGTCAATTTTAACACCTTAGGACCAAGAGCACCTGGAAACTAAAGTAGTGACATACTGTTGAATCACTGGATTCATCTAACCAATACAATATTTAGCTCTTACCATCTTTTTTTTTACAATGCAGCCAATTACAAAAGTGTCCTCTTCTCTCACTGAGGCTGGGTTTAAAATCTGCAGTCTCAAAAGAAATCCCTTTGACTCTTCTTTAATGATTACTTTCTCTTGTAAAGCCATGTTAGCTGCCTCTGGATGAAGGACTCTGAGTGGGGCTTATAAAAGATTTATGTGAGAAATGCCACTTTAAAAAGTGTCAGTGAAGTATCACAACATGTGTGCTATTGTTCATTGTTGGGTGCAGCCATCCCACCTCCTGAGGTCCTTGGCTTTTCAGATAATGTGAATGACCCAGTGTGACTGTTTGTTCTCCAATTTGTTCTGCAGTTTCTCCGGATCCTGCGAGGTGCCTTTGGCTGGAAGCAGTGCTGCCTCTAGAGCTGACTGAATTGCTTAACTGGGTGAGAAATGAAGATTTATCTGCACATCTGTGAGGCGCACTGGGTTCACAGTCACACAGTGTATCTTAACCTCTTGGTGAAAGCAGTTGAGCGTACAACAAGTGGAGAGAAAATGCCATATTTGAAGTTTTTGTTCAAGCAGAAATATACGGTTTCTATCTATTGCTTGTCATAGCTTTTCGTTTCGTACACACTTGCAATAGTGACTTGACTTTTTCTGTGCTTATTTAGACTATTTTATTTATTCAGGCTCAAGCCCCACACTATCGCCCAAACTGCCACTCCACCTTCATTTCCTGCCCGGCCCCAGTGCGGGCTCTCCCTCATCTGACCTCTCACACAGTGAACCCCATGAATGGACAATAGTGCCCTTCAGTGGGGCCCCATGACCATAGCAAAGCCTGCAGCTGGAGCACATAGCAAGGCTGCCCTGGCCCGAGGGCACGCAAACAGCTGAGAAAGATCACTGAACTGCCAAGGGGATTTTTTTTTGGAAATGCTCGGGGATTCACAGATGTGAAGGATGAAAAGTGGCCTCGACACCATGCGAGAGGATCAAGAGCTGGAGCTGTTTATTAGATGCCGAGGAGGAGCGACCTTTAACAGGTGCTCAGGGGCTGGATGGTGGATCTGGAGCTGGACTGCATGAGGATGAACCTCTGGAAAGCCCCGGGCTATTTTTCATAAAACAAAGGAAGCAGGGGATTAGGTCAGTTACTATAAAATCCACAGGATTTCTTCCTGGATGTCAAAAATAATAAAAAGAATACTATGTTTTTGGATGAAGGAATGAAAAGATAATTCTGTTTTTAGTTTTGAGGTGCTTTACTTAAGTATTTGGATTTTATGCTACATTATACTTCAATTTCACTACATTTCAGAGGGAAATATCGAGTTCAGATAGATAGATAGATAGATAGATAGATAGATAGATAGATAGATAGATAGATAGATAGATAGATAGATACATAGTTGATTTAATGGGGTTATGAAGCTCACTGATGGAGTATTGACCTTTGCATTGCTTGTGTAATGAATGATCAGTGTCTCTTAGTGAACATGAGTCTATAACATGCTGTCAGAGCTTCCTCTGACATCTTTGTATCGTAACTTTGGCATCTAAGTAATCACTGTTTGGTGATTAGGAGCTTGTTTTGGAGCCTCGTTCTTTCCCCTGAAGGGTTTCTAATTAGATGAGAAAATCAATTATGACTAAAACACACCAAACATGTCTTATCTTCATTTGCCAGGGAGATTTTTGGTAGTTTGTGCCATGGGGCAAGTGCAGGCAAAAAAAAATATGCTAATGAGGAAGCAAGGAAGAAAATACCAAAAAAAATCAGTGTGGGAATAAATCCAACAGTGTAGTCTTTAGACCAGATAAACATGATTAAAATTCTGCCCTCATCATCATCATCATCATCATCATCATCATCATCATCATCATCATCATCATCATCATCATCATAAGCCTTCCTTCCCCTCTAGTCCTAAAATGATATGCTGTCCAAGAAGCCATTTACTCCAGCCAGCCTGGCTGCACGGTGAAGTCGTCCAAATACTTGCCCCTGCTCTGCCTCTCCAAATGAGTTTTCATTAGCATAATGGTGTGTGCTGCTGCTTGGTGATTTCTTTTAATCAACCCTGGAGTCACTCGTAATTAGTAACAGATGACTAATGGATTCTGATGGACACTCTTGGCATCCTCTGACTTATCCTCGGCTGATTTTATACTAAGAGCAACGGCAGCTGCGGCTGACAAATATATTCATATCATGGGATTGTAGGCGAATTTAAATAGGTTGACATAGATTTTAAAAGAGCTGTCTCGTCGTGAATTCAGCACATTTTCACATTCACTCCTTCCTCAGCCATTGTCACTCAGCACCGGTTGTCTTGAGCACATTTTTAGCTCATTGGATCTCAGATTTGACATCAACCTAATCCTCCCCCGCAGGAAAAAAACACTGTCCTCTGAGTTGATTGGAGGAAATTGACATTCCCTTCGCTGTTTCCATCTTTGACTGTGTCTCGCAGCTTTGTTTCTCCACAGGACATGTGGTGATTGGAGTTCTGAAAGGTAATAGGAGGAATAATATCCAGCAGTGCAGAGACACAGAGTGAAAGACTCATTGCTTCTGCAGAGAGGAGGGGAAAAGTTGTTAAAATTCATAGGACAAAAAAAGGAATCAACTTCAGAATACATTACACAGCATCGACTGTTCCAAGGACAGGAAAGGTCAGACTGCTCATCTGGCACGCTGTCTAGCAGTCAGTGGGACGGGTGGGACCACAACAATGCACAAGAAAAACTGGGGATTAAAGCTGCAGAATGGCTAACTGCAAATCCATACACACAATCTGTGATGGCTTCACTGCATCACTGTGCACATATATACATACATCTGTCCCTTGACAGTATGTATGGGCTTTTATATCTGTGGCACAAGCGAGCCCATCTACAGTAGCTACTGACCCATTTCTCCTTTCAAAATTACCAGCCACACAACGCCCCGATGCTCCTCTTCACTCGGTTGCTCTGACCTTTGATAGAGAAAGACTTAGAGATCATGTACCCTGCAGATTGAGAGCTTGTCTCCTACCTAATCTGTCCTGAGGCTGAGATTGATGCTGTCCAGGGTTTAGAAAAGTTCAATACAGACATGTTCTTTCAGCAGAAATTCAACAGGATGTGTTACAGCAGGACGGAAAATTACCAAAGTTGTTTAATCACGGATTGATAAGAACAATGGTTTCCCAGGAGACCAGACTACCACGCATTTAACTTCCAGACATGCAGTGTCACTCTTTGTCGTTGTGTTTGCTTACTGTTTCTTAAATATACACAGTTCCCCTTATTTTCTCATGATTTTACACTCTATCGCCCTCTAACCCTCAGCTCAAAGCGTACACTGGCTTTTCTTCCTCAGAGACTCTTGTTCAAAGTTATCGCGAAGCAAGATTAAATTCATGCAGAAACCCCACCCAGCCCGCCTCTCCCTCCTTCCCAGGGACTCGCTATTTCAACACAGGCCGGGAGGCTGGGTGTATATATGAGTGAGAGCCACACCCCGCAGCTGTGCACCTGGAACTGCTCCCATTCCTGCATGGCAGTGAACCCACACACCTGTTCACACCTGAGGCCTGCGCCTCTGGACCGCCACCTCCTCGCCTGCCTTTGTTTCATCCATCAGCTCATGAAACTGACACAAGCTGAGAGAGCAGGAGGTACAGGAAAAAAAACAGAAAAGAAAAAGGTGTCAGGACTATCTATGTCTGAGTAATGTCAGGTATGTAGCAGTCAGAGCTCCATGAACCGAACATTATATGGAGCTGTCCATGTCTGGTTTGATTAGACATCTGTACTATTTTTCACATCTCTGTGTTATGTCACCCAGCCAGTTAAGCCGACACCTAACACAACATGTCGGCAGGATGAATTCCAGGTAAATGGTTGACTCGTTTTCCTCCTTGGAGAGGAGCTCAAGATAGAAAAGGGCCCTATCATTTTTGTCAATAACTTTCACAGTGAAAGCAACAGGTGCTGCGTGATACTCTGCAGCTGTGTGTTCTTTATCACATCGCTGATCTGTATTTATGTCTGTGTACTCTTGGTTATTTTATTAAGGCGGCTTTGCAGGAAAGATATGAGAACAGGTTCACTGAGGAGGAGCTGGAGTGCTGTGTCGGCTTTGGATGAGAAAGGTTCAACTAAATTTGAGGATTTATAGTTTCCAGCATCTGATTTTCTCTAATTGTGCAAGCACTCATAATGTCTCTCTCCATTCCCATACTTTTACTGGATATAAAATACAGAATATAACGTGTAATATATAACAAAAATATAGTTATTAAATATTTCAGATCATTTTAGTGTATGCATAAAGTCACCCTGGATTGGACAAAATCTAAATTGTCTTTGGCAGCAGAGAGTTTTAATTCCCAACTTCAACACTTAGATTTTATGCATTTTTACATAAACCCCTTAAAATGTCGGAAAAGTTCCACATGTTCTTAATTATAAAGTCAACTTTTCATTACTCGGCTTTTCACTGAGCTTTTAATGATATTATGCTACCTCAGCTGTTATCACATGGTCAAAAAGAATATTTTATCACAAACAAAGTTTCATATCTCACATCTCAGCAATAATCAATGTCCAAGTCAGAAATAAACTTAAAACATCTTGGTCATAAATCAACAATAGTTTAGTAATTGAAAACCTAATCTGCTTCATCAGGACTCTTTAAGTGTGGTTCGATTAAATGACTGTGGCATCTCCCTGGCAACATGAACAAACAACTCAACAGCTGTCATCAGATTATAATTTAGATTCTCATATTGTTCAGTTTTGATTGCGTAAAAATACCTGGCATCACCTTTTTCCACACACAGCCCCACCCTCTTCCAACCGGAGATAAGCCTGAAGAGAAAATCAGCCTCATGTGAAACAAGTTAATGTGCATCCTTCCTAAAGAATACTTGTATAGAATAAAAAATCTGTTTAAGATAAAAGTTAAAACTTTTTTTAGATTTGATCATAATGCTTAAATAACAAGAGTTTTGTTTCTATTTGTTGTGAAATGCTTTTGACCAGCTGTCAATGTGCCACATGGGTGACTGTGTCACACTGCAAAAACAGCACAAACACTCTTTGCTAATGACTTGACCACCCCAAACAAATCTGGGAGGTCTGAGCGCGCTCAGTTGCTCCACAGCGGGGCTCCCTGCTCTCCTTCATGCCTGCTGACAGGTATCAAATCAGACCATCTGTTGTGCTCACTCACTGGTGTTTCACCTCAACAAACTGGATGAATTTAACAGGGGAATCATCTACATCTGTGAGGGATGACCACCGGCATGCACAAACACCACAGAGAAAACAGTGGACTGGAGGAAAAACACAACTGTGGATACTCCTGATGACATCAACCTGTAATGTTCAACTTTTCGTTTCCCTCAACCTGCCTCAACAGCTTCTGCAAACAATTAGTTTCCTACATGTCCCAGAATGACTTTCAACAACTCCCAGAAAGGAACCCAAAGATTTCCTGTTAATCTGTGGCTTATATCTGACATAGTTAGCTTGAATTTGGATCTTAAATATCTTTTCTCAAAGACTGCTACTCATGGTTGTGTATTTTCCCCCCTCTGCTGATAATCAGAAGATTTTTCATCATCGTGGCTTCACATTTGATCTATAAGTTGCTAATGGTGAAGAAATAAATATCAAATAACTCACTTTACTCCAGTTTCTAGCACAATTTTTTTACTTTGGACTGTAATGCCTGTCCCTTGTCAATGCAAAACTCAACTACAAGTAATAAATCACTGCTTTTTAAAAAATATTAGAATATGGTCAAAATGTATGTGTATATGCAAGTAAATGTATATGCAGTATTTTATAGTTATTTGTAGAGAGATAAGGTACTGAACAGACCTGGCATCATGTTAATATATAAACAATTATCAATTATAAGAAATACCTTTTGGTCATTTTTAAAAACTGAGGATTTCATGGTTCCTCTGAGAAAAATGTTCCGTCCAAACCCAGATCAAATTCACTTTGTAGAGAACAGCTTAAACAGTAGTTGCACTAAATATAGTGACTTTTGCTGTGTGAATATAACTGTGAAATAGCTTTTTATTTGAAAATAATGCATTGTTCATGATGTGAGCAGAGGTTGTTGTTGTTTCAGGGGTGGTGGTTGCTGGTTTACATTTTAGGAAACCCTGAATTTTATAAACTCCAAAATTAAAATAACATAACATAACATAATTGAATGATATACAAAATAGTAGGACATAATCATTTTCTGATTTGTGCATAATTAGTTATTATGGAACTCTAGCTGCTTAGAAAATATGTTGACATGACTTTACAGAAACTTTGTTTGTTGTTCAAAATGACAAAATGAATCCAAGAACTGAAGGTACATTTGCCAATATCTGTTTTGATTTATTCTTTCATTTTCTACGACATGTTGGTTCGATTATCATCATGATCTAAGTTTATTAGAGAATAAAGCAGTGTGCCTGAGAAAACAATACCGCCAATAGCACTGGAATGTGTCAACAATGAGCGCTGTTGTCAGTTTGAATGTCAGCCATGCGTCTCTGCTGGGAACGTATGTATCGTTCCAGTTTGGCACGGATCCCACTGAGGTACCTCCAAAAGGAGGCCACCTTCCATTCTCCTCAGTCCCTAAGAATAATAAACGTTATTCTCTCTCCTCTTTATTTGTATGTGACCAGTACTCTATATTAGCCAAGGCCATCACTGGTGAGAGCCCAATTAGAGGTCTGAGACCGCCCCAAGGGCTTTTTTTCTGCTCTGTGTTTTGGGAAGCCAGTTGCCAAGCACTGCCATGTGCACTGAAATCATTAGCAACTCTCTGGCACGTCACTCTGGGACTCTAAATACTTTAATTCTCTATGGTTGCCTCTGCATTGACTAGTTGGTCATCCACAAATAACATAGGCTTTTCTCTCTGAACAAGCATCCAGTGTGCTGATATCGAGCTCTGTTTAACTGTTTATGTTGTTGTCACATGAAAACTTTAGCTGCCCAGGTCTAATTGGCTGAACCATTACATTTATTAGTCCTTTTATTTTTATTAGACCTTTTATAGGTTTCCACTAAATCTGCCTTTGAACGGCTTCATGTGTTACACCTTCAGTTGTTTGAACCGAATACAGAAACTAGATGCAGTTTCAGCTCATGTAATGTAGTATTACTGTGAAATTCATGCCAGGTTCAGCTGTAACATCATCCTTGTCAAACCTGCTGGTAACTGAAGAGAGAGGAAACATTGCATAAGGTAGATGTCTCTTTATTCTACACATTTTCATAGCATCGGACACAATAACATGCCGAAATCTAACTCGGATGGTATAATAAATCAAGCACACTCAAACCACACAGAAACTACAGAAAATGAAAGGTCAATGACTGAAGTCAACAATTGTTACATCCGTATCAGAGACACAGCTGGATTGTTCAAAACAGACCCAAAACACTTGTGGTCTCCTGCAACAAGTGTTCACAGTGCAAGACCACCCACAGAGTCAACGCTCTCTGACAAAATCACAATTTGTTTTTATTGCTCCAGGCTAAAATATTGTAAAATTCCACCTGAATCCTGTGAAGCCTCAGCTGCTACAAGATATATGAATGTTTGCAACATGCCAAAGCTGAACTATTTATTGATGTGAAGATCTTGGTTTCTGAGGTCAGTGTTTATTATGAACGTAGACACTTACATACTACAGCTAAAGATTCTAATTCACAACAATATCACAACATTACATTGCCATGTTATCACGACAAAACTGGAAAGACATGTATGCCAAATGAATACATGTAGAATAACTGCTCACTAATTAATACTAGTTATTAGAGCACTCACCTATGAGAGGTACACTGGGGTGTAAATGATCTTCCTCGTCTCCTGTCCATTTGTGGGATTAATCAGGTCTGAGTCCTGGGCTTCCCTGTGGAGTTTCAACAGCCACAACCTGAAACATGTTGAGGATGTGATGTTAATTTAGAGAAATCAAAACCATGAAAGAGGCGCAGCTATCTGTAGTTAATCAGTACTCCACCCAATCATCATATGAATCATTAGGCATTACCATGAACTGTCAGTCACTGAAAGAATACTTAACATCCTTATATTAATTACGGCTTGTGTTAAAAACCCAACTCTTTGATCATTGGTCATTGTCTTATTGTTTTATGCAGCTCACTCATGAAGTCATAATGTTAATGATGAAGACACTGGTGTTCATGGTGATAGAGATAGGGATGTGTATTAGGAATGGAATATTCATCTAGCCCATGGTGTTATGGTGGAGAAACATTGCTTTGACTGTCTGGATTGATTTTACTTCTGAATAATATTGATTAATATATGAATATATGCAAATGAATGTAGCATTTCATCATAGAAATGCATGTATGTGTGCATTAATAGCATCTAACACATTAACAATGTGGAGGTCCTCTAAGTGCAAATGTACCATATGGCCACAGCAACAAAACCACACAGTCTGAGAGGAGGGGGGCGGAAGAAAAAGACCTGACCTTTGGCTGTCTACAAAGCACTCCCCAGACTATAGACCCATTGAACTGAGGTTCTTCAGAGGTTTTATATAAAGAGCATCTCTAATGTGACCGCCATGCACAACTCACCGCAAATACTAATATCACCCAGGAAACTAATTCTCTGTGTTACTGCCAGTGAGCTGTCATTACTCTCCAACAAGGCTGCACGATGAGTCTGCTGCATTCACGGCCTTGTTGTTTAGGTGCTTTGTTCATATGTAAAACATGTACTCTGTGTTTTCTCCCTTTGTCACACACACACAGACGAAACCCAAATGTCATGTGTCCATCAGTGCAGTTTGCAGCTAAATCCAGTTGGTATTCTTGGCTTCGCTCCTCTGAGGATATCTGTCTCCAATTCAACATCTGTTTAACAGTCCTGTCAGCTGGAACAGTGGATAATCTCTAATTCTTCCAAATGTGGCACAAGTCGTGCATAACGCTGGCTTCAAGTCAGGGAGTATAAGAAAATAAATGCACATCCAAGCTGCTCTGCCAGGATATAGATTAACTGCAACTGGCGCTCATGTATGCATTTGGTTGGTCCTATCTGAATATTACAGTATCAGTGTGCCTCCAGTAGTCCAAAATACAAACACTGAAGTTCATATTTAATTTATTGGCTGAAATGTTATTTTTAGTTTCGACCATATTTAGTATTTTGAAGCTACTGTGCTGTCAGTTACTTCAGATGTTGTGGAAATGGCTGTTAAAAACGCTCAACACATTTATAAACTGTTATCAGCTCTTTGTGTTTGCGCAGCCTGTATACTCTATCTAACTTCTTGGGTTTAGTTGGTGTTTTTATGATGCTTATCAGGTGTGACAGCTCTTTGTCGTGGCAGTCTTCATGCTTCATAATGTCTTCAACATAATCTACCGCAGACACACACACACACACACAAAAAAAGAGGATGAAAGGGAAAATATCTCCAAAATAGGTGGGAACACAGAATGATGTGTCATCCATGCCTCTTGTGAATGGCTTGATTAAGATCTAGCAGCAGCCAGGACCTATGTTGTTATTCCTTCGCTTCACTGGGAAGGCAGAGCAGGGCTTGGTGTAAACACCTAGAGAGGGGGCTTTCGCTCTCTTTCTATGCAGGTGAGAGGCAGCGGCGGCAGCTCTCGTTCCACAATGCACCTCTGGGGCGAGAGCCCTCGGCACAGCAGCTATCTTTTCACCGGGTTCGGGGGGTCAGTATTTTCCCACCAGGGAAACTCTTTTTCAGTTCATATGCGATGGATGCATTATGGCCTCTGAATGAGCATCGTAGCTTTCAATGTGCATTCCACTGGGTTTCTGCTCTTACAGAGGGCCAGTGAATAAGAAATCAGCATCTCTATAAAACGCTCTTTTTTGGCACACACTCCCCCCTCCCTCCTCCTAACTCCATCAACCCCCACAACACACACACACACATATACACACACACAAACTCCCCCTCCCCCCACTGCCATTCTGTGAAGTTAGGAATCCATAGGAGGTTTATTTGAGATGCAAGCACAAGTGTGAGAACACTGGGCTTGGGAAAAAATCCTTTCCTTTGGCCTGAATGGGGGCATTTCAAAAACCGGACGTTTTTTCAGGAACTCCTTCAGCAACAGGCCGCGTCCTGTGTCAGCTGAACAAAACACTGCCTCCATTCAGGAAAAATAAAGCTTCATTACTGGCTAATTTGACTGAGTGTCATTGTGATAAAAGATTTGCCTCATTTAAAGTCTTTCCGATGTTTCTGTTGTTTCATATCAGAATGATAATTGTAACAGCCCTATCTAGTAAATATGTTAAAGGCCTGACAATGTTTGAGGGCACGGATCAGATGCTTTATCCATAGCGGAGCCTCTGCTTAGCTACTGGTGTCCAGAAATGAAAAGAAAAGTCAGTCACACAGTGATACCCAGCCGCTTCATTCAACTCTGCTCCCATTTACACTTTCTACAAAACATCAAAGTCGGTCACTGTCAGAGATAAATCACAGAAAATGGGGACACAGAGGAGGCAAAAACTGCACAAGTCCCTTTAAACTCAACATCAAATTGGCTTTCATGAGGACCAGTTTAAGTGTCACAGACATGAATAATGTATTGCATTCGGGGGTTGTAGAGTTAATTAGTTATTTTAATTTTAAGACTTAATCATTCATGGGACTTTTTTATCTATTCATGTAGTAGAGAACATATTTTAACACATAAAAATATTCTGCAACCTTATTTACATGCATCTTTTCTGCACACATTTCCACACCTCACTGTTTGGTGGAGTCCATATTTCTCTCTCTAAAACAGCCTCACACACTCCAGCTCATAAGAAAGAAAAGAAGTATTTTACTGCTGACACCCCAATTGTATTTTCAGTAAGGAACTAGCACCACGAAACAGATCAAAGGATGGTATTTGCAGAGGCATTGCCAGTGCAGCATAATGAGGCGAATTCAATAACACTGTTGTAAAAACCATTCGTAATGTGGACTAATGCACAGATACGGACAGCATTAGGAGGCTGGCTTTGAATACAAACTCTGACTTGGCTCAGCTTTGGTGTTTTCCCCCCCTAATGGCTTTTGTTCAATCTTTGTTCTGCACCCAAATTTAGAGACTTCTAATGACACCGTTCAGACTTATTCAGTGACGGCAGGGAGGCTTTCCGTAAGCCTGTTGCATAATCACCCACAGATTTTACATATGAATGTTGCTGATGCTGAAAATGAGTACTGCAGCAACTTTTGTACTGTACAAAATAGTTTAATTCTCTTTAATTTGATAAATATTTTGACAAATTAACTTCACAAACCTTCATTTTGCAGCCTGTCCAGGCTTCTCTTAGTGAGATTACCTCGAGTTGCAAATGATTTTGAAAATAATCAACAAACACAGTCCTTGTGTTTACTTCCAAATCAGCCTTTATAGTGCCTGGACAGATTGGATCAATGTGCTGTAACTGATGTTGTCTCATTGTGCTGAATATTTCGACTTTCTGGGAAGAAAAGTCCCCGGAGATGAAGTTGACACAAATCCAATTTTGCTGGGGACGTTGCACATTTGTGTTTCATTCAGTCTGCTGTAGCTGATTTGTGTCTGTACGCCTGGAGCTGCAACATGGCAGAGTAACGTCATGTAAGCTCAGAAAAGAAAGTGTGTCAAATGACTAAGCCCTTTCTTTATCCAAAAATGATGTGATTGTACTAAGGCTACAACTAATGATTATTTTCTAAGTTATACCATGAATGTTTTAGTTTATAAATGAAAGTAATAATAAAAGAAACACATTATAATTAACCAGGATCCAAAGTGACATATGTCCTGTTTGGCCCGCACAACATTGCAAAGCAAAATAATATTCTGTAGTATCATACAATGAACAATCATATAGGGAGGCAACTAATGATTATTACCATTACCAATTACTCTGCCAATTATTTTCTTGATCAATCATCTATATAATGTTAGACAATTTTGAAAAATGCTTGTTATAATTTGACCAACATGATGCAGAGAAGCTTCAAATCCTCGCATTTGAAAAGCAAAATGATCATTCAGTTATCAAAATTGTTGCGGGTTACTTTCTCTCGATCGACAAACTGATTAAATGACTAATCGTTGCAGTTCTACTATTATACACAACAAAGAAATACAACAAATTTGTACATTTGAGAGGCCGGAGACAGTGAATGTTTGGCATTTTTGGTTGATAAATGGCTGAAACGATTAATGGATTAACAAAATAGTTGCTGATTAATTTTAACACGTTTGACTAATCGGTTGAATTGTTCCAGCTCTAAAATCTTACACTTCACATGTATCTGCATAACTGGGCTAATTTCAGTGCACAGCTGTTGACTGAAAACACACCGCACGACTAAATGCTAAATATTCCATAATATTTGGCTCCTTTACACTTTACATTCTCACTGTAATTTGCACGGCTACAAAACACCAAGCTGTTGGAATAAACAGCTTTTTGGGAGGTCTATCACTTTAATTAACAGTGAGCGTGAGCCTGACAGCTGTGATGGCAATGGCCGAGCCAATCACAGGTGCTGTGTGGGGCACAGGGAGGAATGTGAGGGAGTGTTTGACAGAAGAGGCCATGTGCAGAAATAAGATGACAGGTGGTTGGCCTGATCCAATGCCAGGCTGCCAAAATGAGTTTGCCTCTGGGAGCTCTGGAGAAACATGACAGTGTTAATGAAAATGGCAGCGCTTAAATGTGTCACGCTCCACAACAGCATATCCCAAGGTTAGGATAGTAAAAAAAAAAAAAAAATGTCTACGAGATAAAATAGACATTTATGAATGGCATGAATGGAGAGTATTTTTTCCATTTGACCTGTGGACTTTTTTCAAATTCACTGGAAAAATATTCAGCCATTTTTTTCACACACTTTTTTTAAGTCAGGTCTTAAACATAAAAATGGCCCGTGTTCATCAGCAGTCAGGCGCTCACATTTTCTCCACAACCCAACGTTCTCTGGATGTTTTGGGGTCTCAGTGGGAGTTGCTCTAAATACCTCATGGCTTCCGGGATGTAGAAGCAGACACCCCGAGGTGCAACAATACAAGAATGGCACACATCTGAGCACAAAAACAGGCAAAGAACGTGTTTCTCTCTTGCTTTCTTTTTTTAAGTGTCTTTTTTTTTTTTGTTGTAGCTGTCTGCAAGCGCAGAACCATTTGTCTCTCAACATGCTCTCAACAGTCTTGTATTAAACGTTTTCACACATACATAGAAGCAGCCGCCAACAAAAATCCAACAAAAGCACCCTGGCCCTCAAGTACTCAAATCATTTACTTGAGTTACTTCATTCTAAATCCCACAGAAGAATTTAATGAAAACAATAAGAAGTACTAATTATGCAGAAAGATGGCCTGATACATTATTATATATTAGATTGTTAGATTGTTAATACTGATGCATCTAGTTTTAACTACTTTATATACAGTTGGCTGGTGTAGCCCAGTGGTTCCCAACCTGGGCTTGGCCCCCTCAGTATAGTCACAAGGTTTCATCTTTATTTATGTATTTTATTATATAAAGTCTTAACTATAGCTGTCACACAAATGTAATGGAGTGAAAAGTATAACAATTGTCTATGAAATGTGGTTTAGCAGATGTAGCGAGTAGCAGAAAAGTGGAAATACTCAAGCACGAATACCTCAAAATTGTACTGTTCTGTGCCTGAGTAAATGTGTTTTGCGGCTTTCAACCACTGCTGCACTTCAGACATCCCTATTTCCTTAACCTGCCAGCAAGACCAAACTAAATTCATGCCTCCCTCTGAACTTGAGGCAATTTTTTACCCTCACCTTTCACTCAGTACTTCAAGTACAATTGAAGATACCCACCTCTTCCTGTTGTTTTCTCCCAACCTAAACATTCATTCCAAGTATAGTGTCTGTAATGATGTTTGGGATCAACGGTCAAATTACTGTAAGTCACCAGACAGTTACAACACACTGCAGGAGAAATCTGCTAAGCACATACATGACAGCATTCCCAGTGGTAAACAGACGGTACAAATTTGCCCTTTGGGCATGTCTTTATGTGTGTGTATGGATGTATTCTCATCCCTGCCAGCATTATTCCTCCATATCCCTGTAGATGTTCTCAGTGTCAGCTAAGTTTCCACAGTGTTGCTGCTGTGCGGGGAGCTGTGCATGCTGGGGCCTGTTTCTTAAGCCTGCCATTCTGACACACACAAAGGTGCTGCTCATCCAGGCTTTGTGTCGAGGATTAGCAGAGCAGATATGCTGCAGCCACAGAGAGACACATTCAAAATTGCTGCTTCCGTTTTCTCACATACCCTCACATTTTAAACGACTGATAAATTCCTGAGAGTATGACACAGGACTGTCCCACGTGGAGCAGTGAAAAGCATCAGCAGCAGCCGATGATGTCAGAGAGTCCAAAAAGTGAAATCTAGCTACAGTAGATGTAATTAGCGAGATGCCATGAGGGAAAATGGTTAGTGTTATTGGCAAACAAAGTAGACAGTCCTAAAATAATTTAACTAGCCTGACAAGTTAAGGGTTTTATCACTGAGCTCACAGCTCAGCACAAAGGGCATCCAGTTGTTTCTAACTGGTTTTCGAACAAAGAACAGCATGAGCCATCAAGTCCAATCAGCGTTGTACACTTATGTCACAACCCAGAGGTTGAAAGCAGCGGACTGAGAGCAGCAAGAAAGGATTTATGGTCTCCGAAGATTGTTGAGGTATAGTCACAAATATACAGCAGAAATTGATTTAAATTGTTAGACTTAATCTTCTTTATCCAGGATCTAATCATATTTCAAAACTGAATGGTGTTTGAGTCTCAATCTTTGCTTTCTCCAAGCTTTTATTTGTTTAGTAAATAAACTGTTTGCAATTGTTCTCACAGTTTTATGGAAGATGAATTATTCTCTGCTTAGTCATATATCAATCTCTGATGTGTGTTTGGAAGAGAAGCCTCAGAGAAAGAACTTTAAAAGAAGAGTTGAAAACATGGCATGAAAGCACTGATTAAGGAACAATAAAGACTGATGCTGTCACTGCATGCATGGCTGTCAATGTAATGGATGATTTTTAATGTCTACGGCAAATAAACCTTTTTCTCCGACGTATTTGCTTTGCTTTCAGTTGTGTTGATAAAAGCAAGAATCCAGCTGCATGGATGTCAGTGGGCCTGTAGGTTGCCATGAGGCCTGTCTATTCTCATCTCTGGATCTTCCAGCTCCCTTTTCATGCACCCTTCATGCTTTCTGTATCTGTCTAAGTCTTCCCTGCCTGGTTCTAGTTGAGCCGTTTGCTTGTGTGGTTCCAATTGGATGCTTTGGAAGATTTTTTTTTCCTACCCTCCATTGTGCAGAAACTATACTGCCTGACAGTTGCCTCAGTGAAACCAGGGCTTCAGTTCTTTGTCAGGCGGCTGCATTGTGACAGAAGATTCGCAGGTGCAAAAAGAAGGACTTGGTAAATGAATAGAAAAATATTGTGGGAAAGGCCTGTGTATGAGTGCACACGCAGAAAAAAGACAGATTCCAAGAGACAGAAAAAGAAAGCAGGGGGATAGAAAAATCCCCAGCAACTGAGGATATTTTAGAATAATAAAAATGAGCCCTATGGGTATTTTATTGGATGTGAGTAGGTCATAGGTGAAGATTTTAAAAAATGCAAGAAGGCTTTTTATACAAAAATAAAGAGACAATACTGACAAAAAAAAAAACTTGAGTCTCCATCCTTGAACACCTTCTCTCTCTACAACTGCTTTAAATCCTCTCAGAAAATCAGTCGATACTGTCAATCAGTGCTGTTAACATGCATCAGAAGACAAGTACAGGCAGATTCTCCTGGTTTTGTGCAGCAGAGTTCTTGGCTCTGGGATCTGACAGAAATTGAGTTCCTTATCTAAAATGGCAGAGTGATTTCAGATTTCCTCTGCGTGGGCTGCACTGAATGACTGAGAGTTCTCAATTTATTTCCAGTTTTCCACATATGGATGGTAATGCAATGCCAACGTGTCAGCAACACACTCTAAAGTAGGCTATATAGGTAAAATCGAATGAAACTCTTTTGATTCATCCACTCTCTGTCGTCTCTCAGTTTTATTCTCTTGTGTGTGGGGTGTGGTAGTGTTTTCCAATGGGGTATAAAGTTGGGTCTTAGACAAGAGACGCTGAGTGTTTGACTGCTGATACCCTGGAATTTGCTGCAAAGATACAGCTGGGATCATGAGTGCAGATCACCTTACTGTGAAAAAGAGACTGATAGCAGCTGGAAAGCAAATGAACATGTGTCAGCCATCTGGAAAAGTCACCCAAAACACTATGCAACCTCTGTGCTGAGACAAAGGAGTCATTTTACTTTATGAAAAGACTTGTTCCCCTTTTTCCACTGCAGATGAAGCATAACACTGAATTACTTTTTAGTCAGTTACAACACAACTGTAATCAGTGCAACAAATTTGGGTGTAAGCAGTTCACTGAAGTCTCCTTCAAATCACATCTTACATTCTGCAGACTTACAACATGTCCATCACCACATTTGATGTACAAAATCTTAAATGTACTGTACTGTGATGTTCTTTGACTAGTCTGCAGTTCAAATGTGCTCCAAGTGAGCTGCACCTGCTGCTGTCAAAAGCTGCCAGCTAAAAGCCTGAATAGGTTCTGAGAACTTTAGAAGAAAAGCTTTAAACTCTCCCATAGACTGATTGCTTAGACCTGAGCCCAACTATGAACAGCAAATCTTAACATATAACCTAGTCTGTCCTCATGGGCTGCTCTCAACATGCATGGTAACCATTTGTTTCACTCAGGAGAAAATTCAGGTTGAATACTGATTTCAAGCGGGGCTTGAAACTAACTATGTGACATAATGTCCAAGTATTTATACAAATAGCTATTCTTATATTCATATAGGAATACATACATATATTCATAGCTATAAAACATACCTATTTTATGTGCATTTGCAGTCTTTGCATAGAAATGCTGAGTGGAAATGCCAGAATAAAAAAAAAAAAGATCGCAAAAAGTTATTATGGATGGCTGAGATGGAAAAGTCGGTGTATCAACAGAAACCACATGCGAACCAAGCTCAGCGAATAAATCATGGCATTCATGGAGCATGTGCCTTAAACATCCACTGAAGCCTCGGCTCCACTGAAGAGATGAAAAATAGACAAAAACATCAGGTCTGTTTGGACCGATGAGGAAACTCAAGAGATGATCGACGTTTGCAAGGTAATACACTAGTGTTGATGGGTTGCTGCAGGGTACAAGTATAAGATGAAATCTAAACTCACAAGTCAAGATTTAAGGTTTATCTAAGGCTAAGTCACTGCGCATTGGTTCATGCTGTTTTGAGGCAACATTGTAAAACTTGCAGATATTTGATTGCAGTTCAGTGTGTTGCATGATGACACTGCATTGTTCCTCAAAAAACAAAACAAAAAAAAAAACATCTAGAACCAACTTTTTAGCTGTGCCACCCTGTGTTTGTTGCCCGAGGCCTCTTCGACATGAACCCCCGTTGAGCTAACGCAGTGATTTCATTAAAACGCATGAGGAAGCCAGCGTTTTTCACCGCACCGTTATTGTCAGAGCGAAAAGGCCCCTGAGGCTGTGGAAACCAGTTATACTTGCACTGGCCCTTGAGCTCATCCAGGTGTGTTTTGATATTCAGAGGAAGGCTGTCTATTTTCCACCTTCACAGGAATATAGTATAATCTGTCACCAAATCAGGGAGTTTAGGTCTCGTCACTTCTCTGCTGCTAGGTTGATCAGTTTGTGCCAACATGCCTTGAAAGCACAAACACATTGTTTCCTTCTCTGTACACACTCCCCAGTCTTGCTACTGAGTTTGGTGACATTCACAAATCAAAAGGAGACTTGTTTTCACATTCTTGTTCAGCTGGTGCACAAAAAACAACTTGCTTGCCTCCAAATGTGCAGCTCAGAAGTACAAAGAACTCATTTTCAGACTTTTCCTGGCTCCTCACACCTTAAGCAAAGTTGAAGTGGCAGATCCAGTTCCTATCAGGGGGCTGGACATAATGGCCATGTGCTAAATGGATGGCTGGGTGCTTCCAATCGACTAACAAGAGGCAGCAGCACAGCCTTGGGCTCTCCCAAAGGCAAAGACCTGGCAACTGTGGCTTCAGGGTAAATTCTATTTCATAGATCATGCAGTACTTTGATATCTGTGCACTTGATCTTTTAAAAAAACAACTATTCAATAGGTACTGTTTTTCCTGCTAGTAAAAAAAACACCATTTTATATGGTTGTGTTGCTTTATTCCCTTTAACCAATCGTGAACGGCCTGTGATATCACAGTTTCCTGTCATGGATATTCTCAGTTACTGTACCTACATGCCTTTTTGGACTCTTTTTCTACCCTCAGAGCTAATTTGGCAGCTCACTGTCTCAGTGTGCGCAGGTCATGGACAGTGCATGCTGTTTAACAGCAGAACACAATTTTATTGTGACTAATAGTATTGACTAATAGTATCTATATTGGTTTTGCAGACACTTCTGTATATCACACACCTCTGAACTATTGAATTAATTGGATATTAAGTGCTTTTTGTTGAGATTAGCCTGATTTTTCCTTTCTCTTTGTTCCAAAAGTGATTTAGGTGATTTACATGCCCTGACAGTTACAGTAAGTGTCTGTCAGGGCACATGATAGCACTTCATAAAAGGTTACCTATTTAACCTAATATGTCATTTATCATATCAATGACTTTTCATCAGCCAAAGGTAAGCTTCTTCATCTGTTTGCTTTGACTGGCACAAATCAGAGGAAATGCAGACAATGCATGGGCAAGTACAGGCACACATAGTGAACCAGGCTTTTCCTATATTAGGCATGAAAACCTTTACCATTCACTTTCTCCCTCTTTGCCCACAAAGTATAACTTAACAGCCACTTGACAAGGAAGGGTTGTAAATCATTTGCTAATACAATTTCATTTGTATCACACAATGATAGCACCTTGTCTGAATATAGTGTTTAACTCACACTTTAATGTAAATCTCCAAGCATACTCTCTGCACGGTTCGCACAAACTAGCCACGAACCACAAAGGAAGAGGAGGACAGCACATTTACTTTCAATTTTTTAAACTTCACAGTTGTATAATATTACGATGAGGTTAAATATGTGGCAACTCCTACTCTCGCTTTAATTAAAGTTGCTGGTGAGAGGACCAGCCTGCGTGTTGAGACAGAGGAGATAAAGTCAGCGTGGCCTGAAGGCAGCTATGACTCACTGATGTTATTTTGGCTCTGGCATTGGGATTTTTTTCTGAGTGGGGGCTCGAGTCTCCTCCTGTTTCACAACTTTTCAGGAGAGCCATGCTGTGTGAGGTGTTCGCCACAAAGAGCTGTCAGTAAAACATCAACAGCCTCCATCATCATTCCACTGTTCAGCAAACACCTGACCAAACACCAGACGCCATCTCCTCTTTGTCACAGGACTCTGTGAGCTACGAGGGCAGGGCCAGTCTTTGGAGCTCCACACCCATTCAACTTACTGTTAATTAACCTCTTTGCATATTAAGCACAATCCTCGAGCTAAGGCATTTACATAGCAAATCAAACCTTTATAGCTTGTTCAGCAACAGTGTTTTTCTTTTTTTTTCCTTTTTAGGGTCTGATCCAATTAACCTGCTTCTATTACAACAGTCGAGACAGAGAAATTACAGTATCGTTTTACGTATAACGATCAATAACAGCATCATTTAGCCCGGGGGAAAGGTCTACTGTCTCAGTGGGCTGGGAATATCTGTAAGACTTTTTCCTGTAATTAGACGTCCACAGGCTCTTCAATTAATCTGAACCCAAAGCACTGACATTTCCACAGCTCATTAATGAACCACAGCAGACTTTACAAAGATGGAGTGGACTACAAGGATGCACACAGGGTTATGAACATGGATGACACACGACGCTGTGGCCCTGCTGTCTTCACTAACAATACAAGAAACATTCCCAATGTTTGGGAGCATCTAATGGGAAATTCTTCTCCTTCTTTGGCCTGACAAGGAGATAGCATACATCCTAATGAGTTTAAATTAATGAGTTCTTTCAGCCACTACTAAATTCCACTCTTCAACAGTTTTAAGGAGACTATAAATATTTCAGCATGGAAATGATCCTTTTCTAGGCCCTAGAATTGCAAATTCCACCACCTCCACTGGCTGAAGATAAAATTATGCTCTTGGATAGACTGTCCTAAAATTTTATTGAGCAACTAACCCATGATAATTGTTTCAAACTTGGATAGGTCTGCTAATTCATATTGCAAATAAAATCTACTATGCTTGCACAGATATTGGTAGGAGTGATTCCAAACTTTTACATCCAATAATGGCTGTATTTTGTGAGAAATACTGAAGATTTGAAAGGAATTAATACATTAAAATGTGAAATGGAGCAAGTTGTGGGATTTGTCGGAGCAGCAAGCTTGGCAGGAGAACTTTAAAGTCAATGTGTGTGGTCAAAGTAATAAAGAGAGAGAGAGCTAGAAGCAACTGGGGCTAAAGGTGACCCATGAAAAACTTGTGAGCCAGCAGTGCCATAATGCTGAGGATTTACTGACCAGACTGGTTAGGAATCAATCTTAGATTGTGTCTAATTGGATTTTAGCCATGGTGTTTTCAACAAGCAGAATGTGAGTTAATTCATGTGATAAACATAAAAATGTTTGCTTGTAAGATGCAACAGGAAAAACTACATGCATCAAATTCCCTGTGCAGCTTGAGAACAAATGCCTGTTTCCTGTTTCCCCACTACTGCCAGTGCATGAAAGCTGCAAAGACATTTTAGGCTGCCAGTAATTTGTTTGCACCTGCAAAAACTTGAGCTTTTTGCTGAGGCTATTGTGACAAGATGGGACAAAAGGAAGGGCAGGATGTAGCCCCTGCAGCTGTGCATACAGGACAACACTGCAGGACACTAGTAAAGTTCAACAACCTAGCAGATAGAAGCCAAGGCATAAAAGGGCTGTGAAGAATTCAGACTGGCTGCTTATTTTCCAGCACCCAGACACTGGCAGCTTTCACCTTTTAATGCACATATAAATACATGCAAATCATATGGCAAGGACTAAGAATCCGCTTGTTGTGAAAAAGTCTACATTCTCTCTGTGCTTGTGTCTGCCATCAGTCTGCATTTACACAGGTCAATGATGGATAACCAGATTTTTAGATGGCAGGAAAATATTGCTATTGATAGGAAGCGATTGGAAGACAGAGAGTTGTCTTGTGTTGTATGTCTGCAGCACAGAGATACTGTATTTCAGCCAAAAGCACACTTAAGAGACCGCTGCTAATACAGTGGTGACAGAGAAGAATATAATGGGTTTCCTAATGTAGAAGTGTTAGCTTATTATGTTAATCCACGTAGAATAAATGTGATTCACACAATTTCATAATTGTAATTTCAGTTTACTTCGAATTGGGGAACCTATTCCATTGTTTGTATAAAATGCAAAACAAAAAAATGCATTAATTGTTTTTATGTCATATAGGCATAATGCCAATGTTTTCATTATTTCAGAGTGATTAGTTGTGAATTACTATAAATTAAATTGCCAAAAAAGGCATTTCACACATTGTGGAGTTGAACCTTATCTAATTTTATATTCATAAACTGAATATTTAGATAGTCCTCTACTTTTTGCAAGGAATTTCAGAAGCAGGAAATTAAAATGGCAGCTGTTTTACTGAGATAAGCCTCCGTTTTTTTTCTTCATGCATTTATGGCATCTTGCATGCTAATGGAGTCATGGCTGATCACCAATATGCTTTCTTAAACCCTGTCAGGTGCAAAATTGCGATGATCATTCATGGTCTAAAACAGTTATTCATACACTAATGTTCCTCCCTGAAATTTGGCTTGATGTGTTGTGTCCTTCATTGAGATCAGTTCTGTTTAGCAGCACAGCTACTTATTTGTTTTGCAGTCTGTACACACTCTGTCTAGTTCAGTCCATGTCTGGAATTAAACAGTGTGCATAATTCTCACTGGATTCCAGTCTGGCTTTTGAGAGGGAAAAAAACAGAAGAAGAAGAAGAAACTCACCTTCTCTGCTTAAAATGAGAAAGGAGATTCTGTAATGAGGGTTTACACATTCAAGCCCAGTCCTCTGTGTGCACCAACAGGCCAATTTGCAAGCTTCCTGCATTCATATTGCTACTGACTGTGGCAGTAATTCCACACAGTGTCTGAGCCCCACATATCACCTCTTAATAGAATTTTTTGAATTCACGCTCACACCTTACAGACACAGTGCTGCTGAATACACCTCCCACTCTTTTTAAATGCCAATCAAGTACATGAAACACAAATCTTGTCTATGTGTATGTTCCCTGAATATCAAGGGACTCTTAGTGGTTAAATTTGTACCATTTCTCTCATTTAATAGCCTTAAAGATGGGAAACCTTTGGCAGTAACAGCAAAGGTTCAATTTTAACACCAAGTAATTGCTCTTCAGTCACATTGGGTGCAGCCATTTAAGTCTGTGAGATGTGCCTCAGGTCAAAATACCACGTCAGCAATACAATAGTCCACTCTGAGGGATATGCATATAGTATATGTATTCGTAAATGTTATCAAA
This sequence comes from Seriola dumerili, assembly GCF_002260705.1. Taxonomy (NCBI): domain Eukaryota; kingdom Metazoa; phylum Chordata; class Actinopteri; order Carangiformes; family Carangidae; genus Seriola; species Seriola dumerili. The sequence continues at coordinate 2,144,038 of NW_019174474.1, read as the reverse complement.
TATTACTCCTTATTTAACCCAGGTATTATGATGCATGTCGAGTACAATAAGAGGGCTGTCTCACTGAGGGAAGCAGATAGACATTAGCATTACAGTTGGTAGTCAATGCCATCCTGTTTCAACTCAACAAAGCAGAACCATGTCTCTAATGAATCACACTCAGAGCAGTACATAAGTTATAGTGTGGAACAATTACAAAAGCATGTGTATATTGCCATATACTGCCATAAGCCTTATTAATCTATATTCATTATATCCATCTCTAAAATCAAAACAGACAGACCAGGTTTATTACAATTCTGATATATCCCTTTAAAGGTAATTAACTAGGGACAACTTTGAGGAAAACCAATTAAACACATGGTTCCTTTCATTTCAAATGTAATCACCTGTTACTATTACAGATTAGCACTCCAATTAACAATTATTTTTCTCGATTAATCCAGTCACTGTTTGATATAACTATCAGGAAATATTGAAAAATATCTGGTCTGGTTTTGTCCAAACAAAAGTCTAGAACATAAGGTGAAGAAAAGCAGCAAATTCTCACAGAAGATCGAAAAGGAAATGTTTCATATTTTTGCTTAAAAATGATTCCACAGCAGATAACTCCACATGACAAAGGACAACACAGAGTGCAGTTGGTAGAAAAATTAACAAATCTTTTTCAGGTGTTACAAGATCACAGGAGGAAACTGCACTGTCAAATCTTTTTGAAGGCGTCCAAACACAACATGGTGTGACACCTCAGAAATAAGAGGCACAACGCGCTGTGACAAGCTAATTGTTATGCTGCAAGAGTTCAAAAGGCAACTGGAAGGTCAGCAACATCATATGATGTTTACTAATCTGTCTCTGACTCAGAAACACTGCAATCGCTGACTAGTTTCCCATCACATCTCTTTCATAATATCGTCCACTCCCATCATGTGGTCACTAACTGAGAACAACTTAAGGATTAAGAATCTTTATGAATATGTGTCCAGAGGAGAAAAAAAAACATCTTAAGTTGTAATCATAGTTTTGTTTGCACACAACCTGAATTTATCTCAGCTGGAAAACAAAGCTTTGACTGAGAATATATACAAGCAGGTATTGAAACTAAATCATGATGCTTCTCTAACTACAAGACAACAGTGAACTTTTGATCCAATAGAGGGGAAGTACAGCATGTGATAATATGAAGAAATCATTTGAATGACTCTCATGTAGCAGAAATCTTGCAGCAGTTTACTATAAGTCACAAGGAGATTTGAGTAAATCAATCCGTTTCTCTGGATATATATTCTTTCTTATATTCTTTTTTTTCTCTGTCTGTGTATACTTTTGGTTTTGTTTGCTGAAGCAGCCTGAGCTTCACAGATTCTTATCATGGACTAAATAACAGGCTACTAAAGGAAATCGCAGAGCACCCCGAGGGCTGCCATTACTGAATGCTTCTTTCATTTGTTGCTGTAATAGTTACATGGCTGACTGTCACTGATTTGTTCTGTAAAATGAAGAAGAAACTGAACAGCAACAGACCCACACACACAAATAAAAAAAAATCTAAGCATTTTATCAATCCTGTGATATGTAAAGCAGATCGGTTGTGTTAACTCGCCGTAATACCTCAGCAAGGCAGCGTCTACACCAGCTGTGTTTGAGATGGGGTCTGCACCCGGCACCTCTAAAACCATTCTTTTCACACTGGGGTGTCACTCTTTCATGTTCTTCTGTTACATCAATGTAAAATATGCTGCCTCTCAGTGGCCATCTGGAGAGGGCAGGTCAGAGCTGTGATAGTAAACGAGTGGATTACAGGGGTCAGTTTCTTGCTGGATGCACAAAGGGATGATGTAATGTGACAGCTCTGTCTGGTGGCTGCATGAAAATAACATCTACCACAGCAGTGTTAATAGAAGGTGAAATCACAGGCTCACTATGACAGGTTTTCACTATCAGCTCTGCATTTCTGTAGGCCTGTCAGACAGTAAGAACACTAAACCGGGCTGCTTCAGTCAGATAGTGTAAGTCTCTGCCTTCCCTGGTGTGTTGGATTTTCCAGATCAGCGGGAAACTGGAGCAGAGAGAACCAGTTCTGTTGTGGAGTGCAGGCTTGAAAAGCTGGAGAGGAAGAGGGTGGTGGTATTTTCCTGCATGCAGTCTGATCCTAAAACACAGGTGCAGCTTCCATGCAGCCCACTCTGGCTTTGAGCATACCCCCCACCCCCCCACCCCCCCTGCTGCAAAGTGTTTGTCCATCTGATCCTCCATTAAATCCTGATTATTATGGATTTGTCTTTCTCCAACCTGTGATTTGCAAAGATGAGGGACTGCTAAAGGTTATCTGGTGAAGGTGTAGCTCTGACAACAGGGCTATCAGTTGGCAATCAATGTCAGAAATTAGTAAAGCAATGTGCATATAGGGCGCAGCAGGTTAATCTTAATTCTGTTGTCAAATGTGCAGAAACAAAAGTCAGTATCCTGAAATAAGGCAACAAATAAGATACATATCCTCACTACCATTAAAGAAAATGACATTTGATTCAAGTTAAAGCATTGCTGGGGAAGCAGCAGTTTAGTTTCACTTGCTGTTATAAAAAAAGAAATTACAGTGTAATAGTCAATCTTGGCTTGTTTTTCAGTGCAGCTACACCTACTCAGACTCCTGTTCCCTCTGAGAGAAAAACTGGTAAAAATGATGGGGGTTCACAGCTGAGACTTGGGGCTCCCAGCGGCGTCATGCAGAGCCGATCATTGTCTCTCTCACACTTTCTAACTAGCCATTTCACAACATCCAGACAGCGGATCGGGCCGTATAGGCAGCAGCAGCAGCAGCAGCAGCAGCAGCAGCTTTGCCCTTAGGGCTTTTTTCCTCCCCGACGTCGACCATAACTAACAATTTGGATTCAACGCGCGGATGAGGGCAATTACTGGACTTAATCTATCATAATGTCTGCTTTCCGATCGACTGATAGTCAAATGAGTTAGAAGCAATGGCTGAAAAGATCTGAGTCAACCGGGTGCGAGAAGTGGCTGTTTAAATGAATCCTAACTAAAAAAAAAAAAAAAGAAAAAAAAAGAAGCAGCACTTTGATTTCACTGCAGAGCAGACTTGGGGGAAGCTGATCGGTGGACATCATGTACAGATTGGCGGATTTCACACTCAGAAAAACACTGAGTGCGTTTGATTTCGGATTACTGTGACACACGGGACGTATTTTTTTTTTAAGTGGGAGATTTTTTATTTATTTTTTTTAGGAGTCTGCTTCCTCTCGCTCCTGTTCGCTGTCCTCCGGGTTCCTGCAGGACTCCAGAGTCGCGGAGAGCCCATGCAGTCGCCAAGGTTGGTTTGTCTTATTTTTTTCGAGACTTATTTTGTATTTTAACCACTGTTATCTGCGTTTATTTTACACGGAGCTTTTGTCAGTTTTTGCTTTGCTTGCTGGGTTGCCAAACTATAAGAAAATGTATATTTGTCAACCATGAGAAGAGGTGGATTTCTGCTTAGAACTTGATCTATTTGCTGGTTGCCACACGAGAAACTGGTAGAAAACTGAATTTATAAATGCAATTGATTATAAAAAAACTGCGTTCACTTGACTCTTGCCTGTTAAATATTAGCCACGCAGCGCTGTTTTATTTAGCCTATAACATTGTCAGCATTGATTAGTCTTATTCCCACAAACCCGGCTGAGGCTACTTTTATCTGACTGGAAATAAAGGATGATCTTCTTCTTCAGAGCAGCGCAACAGGACAAATCCGCCCGTTGGCTGCAGATTTTCACCTTTTAAATTCTAATTGCATGACAGCTGTAATTAGAGCAATAACCGAGCTGTCCACGAAGCTCAAATTTAATGACAGGTTTGGTTGTCCTCATCATGCCATGTGAGTTTGTGTCATGATTTGAGGTTTCATATCAGAGCCCATAACAAGCGCCATCTGTTGGAAAAGAGGATGATTCAGGACAGATCCACAGAGAGAAATGTGGGCTAGTGCATACAGTTTAACGCTGCGCAAAAGAGATGTAACACTTTACCAGTATATTATTTATATTATATCACATCAAAATGTCAAAATCGTGTCCGTTGTAATCCCTTTAACAACAGGTTTGACAGGTGATAGCAGAGATTTAAAGCAGCACACCATGAACCGTGAATGGATTATACCTACTGGATTTATGGACATGTTTTATTGTTCTATTATTATATGTCACCTTTACCTGTTAGAGCATGTGAAACACATAGTCTGCCTTATGTCTCTATAAACTAATATTTTCTCATTTATAAATGGTTTGTAATTTCAGTATCTTACAGGGCCATGTGGCATCCTACAGGTAAAAGTCAAAAAAGCAATCAAACAATTTGTCAGACACTAATACTAGACTGTCATCCAATAAGTCAAAATATATAGGTGGTATAAGGCCTGGTCCTACAGCCTAGTCTGCATTGAAAGTATAGTCAAAATGGAAACATCGTAGCCCTACAGCTACAGGCAATGATTATTTTCACTGATTACTTAAGTCTACAGAATGTATTAAAATAGCAAAACACAACTATCCATTACAATTCATCACAGCTCAAGATGCCATTGCCCCTTTTTGTCCAACAAACAGCCCAAACCCAAAGACATTCAGTTTGCAGTGATGTAGAACTGAGACAAACAATGAATCCTTGGAGAAGCTGGAAGCAGGCAGTGTTTGGCATTTTTGCTTGATAAATGACTGAACTGATTTAATTGTTTATCAAAATAGCTGCTGAATAGTTTTGCATTGATAGACTATTGATCAACTAATCATGTAAACACTTTTTATTTATTAATAATTCAATATTTCTGAGGAGAATAATGAATAAAAAGGGCTGTCCAGGCTGAAGAAATGGTTGGTGGACCTGTAAGATAATAATTCATTATCAACTGATATATGTGAAAAATCTGTCAAATAATTAGTATCTTCAAAGTAGCCTATGTCTAAATATCTAGTGCTTATTAAAGACCAAAGCTTAATTGTGACTATTACAATACTAGAGATGTTAATATAATTTATTGTCAAATAATCATTAGCATATTCCTCACAAACATGACATAAAAATGACTAATAGACTGAAAACCTTCTTAGCCCACCAAATACTTAACAACCATTTAGTCGACGAACTGTCTGAATGGGGGCAAGCCGTGTAAAAACACGTACATATTAACATCTTGTACCTTTGTCTGCTAAGTCACTGCAACAGGTGAACACATTTGGTCTCCAAGCTACATGCACCATCTTTTTTTCAGACCTGACACAGATACAGAGACATTGATTCTGAAGGTTTTTCTACCAACAGTCAGCTAACACTTGAATCAGTCACACTTAAGGAATATCTACATCAAAGCTTTTAAAGTGTTTTGACGACATTTTAATTCCTGACTTTGCTTCTATGTCCACACTGTCGCCGCTAAAAGCCAAAAATGTTCCACACATTATATATCACAGAGCAGCTTATACCTTTCAGCTGCAGTCCTTCAGTTCATATATGACTGCCTGGTATATTGGAGCTGGAAATCAGTCTGCACTGGGCCACCCTTGTTGAAAACATGCGTAGGCTCAGACCTCATTGTACACGAACGTATCCATCATCCATGAGAGGGACAGCAATCACAAAGACATTCACCGCTCTATGGAAAAATACTGTACAGCCAGCCTCAACCTGAGTATGCAGCCTTCTGTCTGGCAGTATTTTGGTTTAAATGGCAGTAAAAGACGCCAGTAATGTGCCATTTGTACAACTGAAAGGCATTCAAAAGAGGGGGTATTATGCCTTTTAGAGGAGGGGATCACCGCCTGCTTTTCTGAGTAGTGGTGGAAATGTATTCAAATCATTTAAGGCAACATGCAAAAGCCACTCTCATCACATGTACATGCGTACTTTCTTAATTTAACTCAAGTAAACAAGTATTATCAGGAAAACGTACATTTGAATCAAACATGAGAGCACCTCCTTTTCGCGCCGTTGATGTGTTAACCTGTCAGCTTATACTTTGGTTTTGGCTCTGGTTACTTCATGTAGTGTTGGGTGGTTTAAACTACAGCGGAATAACATATTTTATAATATGTCTGACAATGTTGCTCATTTAATACTTGAGGATGAGTTTAAAACATATAATTACAGGCATACTAGACATAATTAAATGCTTATTCTGATATTTTTTAGACTTAATATCTTTAAATTAGGTGGGTTTTCAAAAAAAAAAAAGCTATAGACCATCATGAGGTGAGAAAACATTTACAGGAAATATATGTGAAAACTTCAATGAATAAATACCGTATAATGCAAGTTTTTGTGTGGCGTCTAGTCAAACATTTTTGGGGAGGTGGGGTTGAGCTGGGGGAATATGGACACACAACTGCCAGTATTTCTAGAATTGCTATGGCCCTGTTCCTGTCTGAAATGCAGGTGTCAAAAGTATTACTAGGACACTAAGATTCGATCAGCCTTCCTTTCAAATCATCCTTACAAAGCATATATGAATAAATGGGCGTTCTTTACTTCCCTAGTGAGATATTCAGTTTGATTTGACAGGCTGTGTTTTTTGGAGGTTAAATTCCTTTAAGATCCAGTTCCCTCCTTTTATTTTTCCCCTCACCTAACGGACAGCATATCTGACAGTATCATACATGGAGCTGAAACTATTATTCAATATTCAATTTATCATTCAACAGAAAATTAATTCACAACTATTATGACAATCGATTAATCGTTTCAATCACTTGTCAAGCATAAATGTCAACTCTTTGCTTGTTTCACCATGTTAAACAGGGATTTGATGTTTTTCCTATGTATGACAGTAAACTGATTATCTCTGGGTTTTGGACTGTTGGATAATACAGGCAATTTGAACACATCACCATGGACTCTGGAAAACTGTGAGAGGCATATTTCACTCTTTTCTGACATCTTACAGACAAAATTGAGAAAATAATTGGCAGATTCATTGATAATGATAGTAATCATTACTTGCAGCAACCTTCATTAAATACAGACTATAGTATCAGCTTGTTCCACTCTTTCTTGAGGCTGTTTACGCTGGGTGAATTCAAACCCAATACTCTAGTTTTTATTGCTGCACCATTTGATCAAATAGAAATATTCTTGATGATCATTTTATAAGCACTTATCCAACATTCAGCCTGAGATATATGGTATCTTTGTAAACTTTGGAACCTACGTTATAATATATAAAATAAAGTTGTGTTAATTTGAACAATGTTTGGCAGCATAGCACAAGTTTGGCCCAGCAGTAGATCTGTGGGATTGGGGAGGTTTACAAGGCTTGAAGCCACCATTTTAGATTCATGTTAATATGTCATTGTAGATTTAAACATGCTATGAAGAAGAACAGTTATTAATTGACAGCTCTCTAAGAATAAAAGCGATGTTTGTTATTAATGTTGATTGTTTTCCTCCTCTTTCCTCTGTATTAATCCCCTCACACATGCTCAGAGGAGGGAAGACACGTTTGCTTTTCAGGTTGTCCCTCCACAGTGAGATTATTGTTGTCATCTTTGCAGCAAATCAAACCTTTCTTAAATGGCGCTGTGCACCAACACTTTGTGGGTCGTGAAGACTCGGTCGTCGTCGAACAAGTCTGCACATTGAGATGTAACTTGAAACGTGGAGAGGGGGGTTTACGGGCAGAACAAGCAGCCGTGATTGGTTCAGTGTGTCCGCTGGCCCACAGAGGCTGCACCTTCTCGACACTCCCTAAAAGGAAGATAGGTTGCCTGGCTGCTTTCAGCCGTTTGTCCCGCACTGACTGTTAGCTAGCTAACTCGGCTGTAGCCGTTGACTTAACTCTCATACCGAAGAGGGCAAAAAAACAAAACAACAGCTTCTTACCTGGTAGTGATGAAAGGACGGGGCAGACTTCTTTATGGACTTTTTTGAGTTTTCTCAACCAGGACTTGGCGGCTCTAACTCTTCTCCTCTGTCCTTCCTTAATGCGGTTTGACCAGGGAGAGGAGTGAAGTGCGACCCCGAGCTGGATGGATGGTTATGGGGAAAAGAGGAAGACCCTCGGCGCTTGAAGTGTGCAGAGTCCTCGTTGTGTTTCTCTCACTCTTCCCCTCCGGTAAGAAACCACTTTCACTCTTCAGGTTAAAATAAAATCACCAACTGTTATCTTTTACATGGACACGGTTCACACACTACAGGCTGAACTTTGTAAATCGCAGCGTCTCTCCAGAAGCTTCAACTAACAACTTAGCTACTTATTCACGTTGGGCAGCGAGGTTAGCGAGGTTGCCAGGTCTGGTCCCATCACTATTTATTATCCCAAATATTTAAGTGATATTATAACTGAACTAGAGTTACTTAATATATCTAGAAATGAGAACGTGTTCGCTAAACTCCTCAAATTGCTATATATTTATGTAGATATTTAGAATTTGCCATTGTAATCTGTTGGAATCTCACCACACTCAATGCAAAAAATAAAATGTATTAGATTACAGAGCTTTAGGGCAATGTGCTTACGTGCAGACGTGTGGAAAAGGTTGGAGGTTTGGAAAATATGACAACAGACTTGAAAGTGAACAAGCTTGGCATTACAGAGCAAAATGTGACAAATTTCGGTAGATTTAGGCAGCGTTTTTTTTTTTTCATTTAATTTTATTAGAGAAAAGTAAAGCACACAGAGGTCTTCTTGGAGCTGCTGCAGCTCCCAAACCTTGTTTTGTTTGGGGGATGGGGCATGCCTCAGTATTTCACGTTAGCTTCTTGAAAGTAACCGTTTTGTTCCATCCTGTAGTTTGCTCAAGCGAGGAATAGCATTTTTAGGTGTTTTAATTATTGCCAGTGAAACGTAAAGAAAGGTGTATTCATAGAGATTGTGGTGGTTATGAATGTGCCTGTTGAAATGTTTTAAAGCCTACCATAACTGCTATTTTTGAGAAGGTTTTTCAAAAGCGTTCGTGAAAAAACCCAAGAATATTCCCATTACGATGCAGCACTGTTGTGGCACTATAGTAGGAACCCACATTGTTGTGTTTAAATTGACTTAATATGCTTGTAACTTGACAATAACATGATTGCAGTGGGTCACTTTTTGCAGTGGAGACACTCCATTCACTCACCTTGCACGTTTGCCAAACCCTTATCAGTTTCCCTCTTAAGTCACTTACCGTCAAACAACAAGGTGATAATGCACTGATAGTCGAGATCGAGATTAGTTTATTGCCATCTATCAAATGGGTGGTAAATGGAGAGGCAGTGTGGGGGTTGGTGAGTGCTGCGGTGAAGCTTTGAGGAAGGATATTGTTTAAAGTGTGACTTCAAAGTGTTGATATGGCCTCCCCCCCCTAGACACACTTGGAGAAACTTCTCACAGCCCATTCAAATAAATGGTCTATTAGCTGAAGGTAATACTAGTCAAACATGGTGTTGCAACAGGGCATCCTGAGAAATATTTGAAGAACATTTGTGTAAAGAGTTAGCCGGATGCGGCATTAAAGCTGGAGACAACAATCTACAGTCAAGCAGCATTTATTATCACTAAAGGTGGAGATTAGGATCCCAAATGGTGTTTTTACTTGTACACAATCCAAAAGACACTGTGTGTGAAAGGGAAGTACACTTCTCTAGAATAAACAGAGAGGTTACCTTATATCCAGGTTGACCTGAGGAGAGGTTGAGACCTGCTTACTTACTACTAAAAGACATTGTTACATGGGGTAAAATGTATAGATTTGTTTAAAAATATGTTATTTGAAAATTTTCATGGCGCTTAAACAACACACAGCAGCAGCATTTCTCTTCCTTTTTTTCCCAGCATTGGAGAGTTTTTTTTTTTTTTTTTTTTTTTTTAATTTTAACCAATTGCCAACTAGATAATAGACGAAACAAAGTATGCAGCAAAAGATAACAATTTTCATTTTGTTTATATCATAATATAACGTGTAATATGCAAGAAAGGTAAGATATTTGGTACTGCGGCCTTTAAGAGAAACAACATTGGCTGTGTGGGCCTTAGACATTAATTGGCATACATGATTAGTTAGAATATTGATTAGTTGGTCAGTTAATTGATTAGTTAGTTCATGATCAGTTAGTTCTTTATTATTCATCATCCATCATCAATAACAACCAAAGTGTATTTATAGCTTCATCTGTGGACTTGTAGGTATAATGGCAGCCTCTGGTTTGGTTCTTTTGTTCATATGTTATCTTGTTCCTCCCTGACAGTGAGTCTGCAGTGCAAGATCCTCAAGTGTAACTCGGAATTTTGGGCCTCCACCTCGAACTCAGGACCGGAGGAGGAGTTTTGCACGGCGCTGCGAGCATACAACAGCTGCGTGCGCCGGACCGCACGTACCTGCAGGGGCGACTTGGCGTACCACTCCGCCCAGCATGGCATAGAGGATCTAATGAGCCAACATAACTGCTCCAAGGAGGGGCCCACATCCCAACCACGTGCCCGGACCTCACTTCCTCCTCCACCCCCTCCACTCCTGCCCGGCAGTCAGGAACGCTCCGATGGCCCGGAAGTGTGCCACTATGAGCGCAGCCTTCCACGCAACACATCGCCACCCAACTACACCCACTGTGGCTTCTTTGGAGACCCGCACCTCCGAACCTTTGGAGATGACTTCCAGACATGTAAGGTGGAAGGAGCCTGGCCGCTCATCCACAACAAATACCTATCTGTTCAGGTGACCAACACTCCTGTGGTGCCGGGGTCTTTGGCCACCGCCACAAGCAAGGTGGGGATCTTTTCTGTTCATCCCGCATTCATGTTTGTTGTTGTTGTGTGTTTGTGTACATTTGTGTCAGAAATTATAAATCGATTAACTGTATTCTGAGGCAACTTGGGCTATCAGCTGATTATTGTCTCCATTAATCAACTAGTTGCTTTTTCTAAAAAAAAAAGAAAGAAAAAAAAAAGCAGACTTGTTCTCTGTGAAACTGAACAATTTTTCAACATTTCCTGACATTTTCAAGGCTAAACCTTTACAAAATAACAGACAAATGAAGCTGTAGCTGTACTGATTTTTACATTATTTGTCAGTGATGTAAATTATCACAACCTTTACTGTTAGTTGTAGGTCCTTAAATGTCAGTGCTACAGTAGAATATCAAGCTGTGCATATTTTTATATGTGTGAGTCTCTCCTTTCATGTGGTCAGACAGTGAGAACTGCTGTGGGGCTGGTTTTCTGTCAGACTGTGGACTCTGGTTAGTGTTTGGATGGGTTCCATAATGACAGATGAAGAAGCCCAGCCCAGCACAATTGTTAAGATCTTGATAAGCTTTATAAATGATATGTTAGTGTTATAACAGCAGTGCTGCGTCAAATGTTAACTTCAGGCTCCATTTTCACTTTTCACTGTGGACTGCTCAAGCTGATGTTTGGCCTACTTAGAGTATATCCATACTGAGCACAGTAAAACATTGTGTCTACACAGAACTGTAGATATTTATTTTCTTGATAACATGAGATTTTCATTCATAGCTTTATCAACAGTGCATACCTCATTATTGTTGTGTAGTTTAATGGTATATTGGTTAGTTTGACTGCCGCTCCCTAAAAAGGCTTTCATTAGAACTTAATGTCAAAAACAAAGAAGTAGGAGTATTTGTAGTTGGCAAATTCACTTAGAGCTGGTCCAGTTTTGGCAAAATTGACAGCAATGACTGTGCACCTCAGTCACTTTGCAGACTATTGTAACTGAACTATTTAGACTGAGGTATAAGAGGACTTTGTCTGTAATCACATTTGTAAAAAGTGTAATTTTCTGTAATCAAGGTTTCGTAATGATGCTCTATTAAGCGTTCGTGTTTTTTTAGCTATTAAAGTAATGGCATTTTTTACAGTGCTGTTCTTGGAAGCAAATGAGAGAGCCTTTTTAAGATCTTGATTCTGGACAAAGGGAAAACAAGGCAGCAGCCAATGCCACCTGTGCAAACAAGGCCCTTCTGGTAAAGGATCTGCATTTGCAGAGCTCTGTGTTGGTACATTGCTCTCGCTGCAGCAAATAAAACTGTCTGGTTATTTCAATCTTCATTCTGATGGGAGGAATAATGGAGGCATTTTTCCTTTTGTTTGTTTTCATTAAAAGCTCAAGAAATGAACCAGGAAAAAAACATAAGTTGATGTAGTTGGGAAATGTTAGCTGAGGGTAAAGGGAATTGAGACAGAACTGGTGCAACAGATGAATTGTCAAGCTAAGAGAGTATTCTGTGGACTCCCCCTGTCCTCTGTCCTAAGCAAGCAGACATCAGAGTGGGTAGGCTGTCCTGGTATCGCTGCTCTGACAATGGCTCATTGGTGTCCCGATGAAACCAAGCTTGCAGAGTCCTGACCAGTCTCACTTAATTAGCTGCAGAGTATATCACTCCGTCCTGGCCCGTCGCCACTCCCTGGAGCATAGTTCTGGGGTTCACAGGCAGGTTTTTCAGCGCTATGAATGGATCGTCTTTGTGTCTGCAAACTGAGGCCTGATTTTACATGGCCGAGAGTCATGTTTTTTGAGGGCGTTTACCTTGGCCTCCCCCATGTTGAGCCAACGCTGAAATGTGACACTTAAGTGGGGTAGATGGCACATATTGCACAAACTTGTTCTTAATGCAAAAGTATAAGCTATTTCCTTTTTAAATCTGATGAACATTTACTGCAGTTTCTTAGGGTTCCATATGTCAGCAGAAAAATGCATATGTGCCTTTCTGAGAAGCTTTAAATCAGACAGAGATGATTGTAAGACGTTTGCAAAAATGTTAATGACATTTCTTCTTGTGTCTTTCATCCTGCAGCTGACAATCATCTTTAAGAATTTCCAAGAATGTGTGGACCAGAAGATGTACCACGCAGAGACAGATGAACTGCCAGCTGCATTTGCAGATGGCTCCAAGAACGGAGGAGATAGGCACGGAGCGAACACCCTGCGCGTGGTGGAGAAGGTTCCTGGGCAGCATGTGGAGATTCAGGCCAGGTACATTGGAACAACCATAGTGGTCCGGCAGGTCGGCCGCTACCTGACCTTTGCTGTGCGGATGCCAGAGGAAGTTGTAAACTCTGTGGAGGAAGGTGACAACCAGGACTTGTACCTGTGTCTTCACGGCTGTCCTGCCAACCAGCGCATCGACTTCAGGAACTTCAGGGCTCGAGCGGCGGAGGCCCACAGCGCAGGCAGGACCAGGAGCGGTACGGGGACGCATGGCTTTACCTACCAGTCTGCAAAGGCCAAGTGCAAGGAGCGACTCCCAGTGGAGGATCTGTATTTTCAGTCATGCGTGTTTGATCTCCTCTCCTCTGGAGACATTAACTTCACCATGGCAGCCTACTACGCCTTTGAGGATGTAAAAATGCTCCACTCAAACAGCAATAGATACCACATCTTTGAACAGGATGCTTTTATGAGTAATGCAGCACAGAGGGGCAAAGATTTACTTTCTCTCTTCCTCATCAACCTCCTCGCTGTCTTGTTGTGGATTGAGTGTTGCACTGTTCATCTATAGTCCCTCTACAACAATATCCTCATGGTGTATCTGTCAGTGAGTGTTAGAGTACCATCGCTGTGTCGCACACCGCCTCCTCTCTTCTGCTCTGGTTCTGTGAGGAGACCTGGGGCTTGCCAGTAGGGTCATCCCAGCCCTAAGTCTCCTTTTAGTTGTATTGTCATGTCTTGACTTTGGTCTAATGACAAGGGGAGTCCACCTATCATCACATGTATTTAGCTGCTTCATATGACTGGTCTTTGAAGAGAGCAGCGGTGAGAGAGCCCACCTACCCCAGAGCTCAGGATATCCACCTGGGATTAAATCCCACATTCTCACCAAGGCTGCATGCCTCTGAGAAGCTGGACAAGATGATCTTTTGCAGAAAGAGGAGTTTGCTGATCCTCCCTCCCCTGATCCCCTCATTGGTGCCAAGCCAGTGAAGCTCTCTGTGGCTCATGTGGCGAAGCGAGAGGACCTGACAGGGGCTTTTGTTAACCTAAGGCCAGAAGCAGCTCTATGTTTGATTAGTTTCCAGCTTTGGAAAAGCCTGAGCCTTGTGGAGGAAGCACTCAGCCAAAAGGATGTCAGAGCAGCGTCTCCAGTTGTCTGCTGTGGAGATTAATGGGTCATATTGTTAGGTTATATGTGCGTATGTGTGTGTGTGTGTGTGTGTGAGTGTATTAGTACAATATGTGTGCAGAATTCAGCGTCTGTGGTTAATTTTGTGTGTTTGTGGGTGCAGGAATTCCCAGAAATGAGATAACAAAACTCCAGTGGGATAAATCCGTCCCATGTCTTTTTGTTGCACCCAAAATTTCAGAAATAGGGAAGACGAGGCGCTCCACAGTCTGTTTAAATGGACTCTATCAGCCAAGTAGCAAATCCCAAAAGGGAACTCATAAAAATAATCTCTTTTCATCCGTACATCATTCCCAGTGTCGTACAGCTTTTCCTTCCATTGTTTGAGCTGACGTGGTGATCAGACAGTGTTTGTATTTTAAGTCTGTAATGTGAATGTAGCTAATAAGAAAAAGCAAAAGAACAAACTTAGTTAAGGGCACTCGCAGCGTTTACACAATGTATATCAACTAATCAAAACTATGACACCTCTTTGAGAGCGTTCTGTGACTTAAACTCTCTATTTAAAGTAACATTGGTACAGATACTGTTAGTGCTATAGCTGTAAGGACGTCGCCTCTCTAGTCAGTTTAGCATTTTATAGACTACCAGTGTGCTGACCTGACTGTGGCTTATTGAGTAAATGATAAGCATATGTCTGTAGACGTGATTTCATGGCTTAAGTTGTTGCCAAAGAACAAGCCCTTGTGCCAACTTTTCCTCAACAACTGAATTTTCATCTTTCAGTCTTAAACAGTTCACATTAGGGGGGGAGGGAGGGGGGGGGGTTAATTGTATATAACTTGTGTTTGTGGGTGAATTTGCGGTACGCAGAAAAATGACAGTAACATACACTGTAAAAGCAGCATTTGTTTCTGTTTTTGCAGTCTCACTTTTTTGCTTTTCTTGGGTTTCATGATAACACTCCTCACTACGAGAGGTTTCCATTTGAACTTTGGCTCTCAGTTACAGTATCTGCTAATGTGTAAGTCGTCCCTGTAGATACTGTTGCTACTCGGGCACAGTTTGACGGTCATTTATCCTTTACACTGAAGTATTTGGCAGGCCTTACTACTGCTATTTGGAATATGTATTGGTGTAGTTTGACAGCAACAAAAAAAAAAAAAAGGAAAAAAAAATCACACAAACAAATGATTGTAATGTTGAATCTTGTGTTAATAGATGTAATTTGTATTGTGAGTTTTACAGTATATGGTTCTACATGTGTAATGTGAGATTGTACATATGTTTTGTGAGTTTAAATTTGTATATTACCAGTTGTGTTTTGAATTTATCACTCCAGTTTTTGTACATCAGATGCTTTGGTGAATGTGAACCTTTTTTTTTTTTTTTTTTTTTTTTTTCTATTTGAAAAGGGATTTTTTGCAAAAACATGAACACCACAGAACAGAATATTCAAAAACAGCATACACACTCACTTTGTGGTTGTTTTTGCTGACTTGGTCGCAGATGAAGTAAAACAACCTGAATGCAGCCCGCCTTATCTAGAATGTAGGGATTGCAGAGAGTGTTCTGGGGGTGTTCATGTTTTTGAGTTTAAAGCACTTTATGTTTTCTCTTTCATTTAGCTCTTATTTTGTTTGAAATTCTGTCAGGCTTGTAATGGTTAAAAAGAATTAACAAAAAAAAAAAACATAGCTGAATGGGAAATGCCAGAAAGATCAAATTGTGTTTGTATGTAAAGCAAATGTGGTGCCACACGCCAGCTGTTTATAATGTAAATTATTTATTGAATAAAAGAAAATGTCTTGTTAATGAGGTGCCCTCCTGTCTCATTTGCTGTTAGTGTGAGCCTTTTTTTGAAAAATCACCATGTGTTGTCATAATTTGTGTTGACTGGTGTTTGACTGCCCCCTGCTGTAGAGATGGTGACATGAACATAGTAAAAAATAAGACTTGAGAGCTTTGTATAAGGAAGTTGACATTCACTTTTAAGTTCAACATTAAACGTTTATATGCACTTTTTTTCTTGTCAAAGAATGACTGATGAAAAATACACTATTTCACAAAACCACTCACAAATGTGGTGTCTTTAACAAAATTATTGATCCTTCTGAAAATAAAATGTAATGGGTTAAGAATATACAAACAGCACAGCTAGAATTTGGTTGTATGTCCTTTTTCATCTTAACCGGCTGCTTTTTGGAGCCATCAACAAGCCTCTGGCACAATTTAACATCATGATTTTCTTGCATGGACTCATCTTTTTTCTGGTCAATCCTCATACATATGGAGTTGAGGCTTAATTTTAGCATGATTCAGACATCCCAAGTCCACTTTTGATGTGTGTTAGGGTCACTGTCCTTTTGAACACCCAGCTGTGTCCAAGATTTAACTTTTTTGCTGCTGGTTTAATGTCCTGAGTAATCCTCCTTCATTACTCCGTCCACTTTCAGTAATGCACTTGTGGCAAAGGTGCAGTAAGTGTCGAGGTTCATTGCGTTGTGCATTTTAATAAGATTTTCTACTCACCACAGTTGTAAAGAGTGGTTTATCTGACTTGCCATAGCCTTTCTGTCAGCTGTCACCAGTCTGGCCATTCTCCTCCAGTCTCTCAGCGACAAGGTGCTTCTGGCTGAATAAACTCCAGAGACTGTTGTGTGTGAAAATCCCAGGAGATCAGCAGTTTCAGAAATACTCAAACCAGCCTGTCTAGCACCAACAATCATACCACAGTCAAAAGTCACTGAAATCACATTTTTTTCTCTACTCATGTTTGATGTGAACACAAACTGATGCTCCTGACCTGTGTCTGCAGGATTTTATGCACAGCACTGCTGCCACATGATTGGCTGATTAGATAATTGCACAAACAAGTGCAGGTGTTCCTAATAAAGTGCTGGGTGAGTGTATGTGTTGTTATTGTCCTTCAAGCTCAGCAGCATTCTTGTATTTCATAGCTAATATAATTATTGAACTTTTTAGAATAATGAATATAGATGTGGTTAATGTGAACATCAGGGCGATTCACATTAACATCTTAAAATTTGACTGTATTCATACTGAATCCATCATATGATTAATTTTTTCAGGCTGTATAGGATGTGTGAGTATTGGAACAGATCTTTTATCTTCGAGCAGTTTAACATCATTTGTTTAAAAAACATGGTAAGTGTGTAGCTGCTGCCTACTCCAAACTTACTTAGGACACCTCTGGATGAGATTTGAGACCAAGTATAAGGAAATGAAAGTAAACAAACTGTCATTGTGTAACAAAGTTTATTACATATGTCCAAACATATGTACAGCACATTTCTCATGAAGAGTGGTTTTGTCACAAATATAAATTATTTAGACTCTTAAAGAACATATGATACAGGAACTGTAGCTTGCTTAATGTGGAAGAAAAGATGTGCTGGCTGATCACTGTAACAGGTCGGCTAAGTGCCCTGGACAAAACACAGATGAATTATGTTTATATTTTCCCCTCAAATTGTCAACTCTTTCAGAAATAACAGAACCACATCACAAATTACCAGAATACGTGGTCCCTTCACCAGTTTACACTGAATTATGATTTATCCTTTCAGAGCAATTTCCTTAAAATGTGACCATTTAATACTACATCCTGCCTGTATTAGACCCCAGTACTGTCCATGAACCAATATACAGTATGATAATACACACATAAATAAGGCACAAATGGAGAAGCTAAAAAAAAGAAAACAAAAACAAAAAAACAAAACCAAAGAGGGCCAGAGCAGGACCAGATTTGGCACAGGAAAAGAGTGACCAAAGGTAATAAACATAATGAAATGTCAACAGCAACTTTCTGATAACCCTTTAACCAACCAGCAACTGCACAACTGTCTGTGAATCAAAGTTTCCAAACCATAGATTAGGAAAGAAAATGTTATCGTGTAGCATTTTCAGACTTCATCAAGTACTTACATAGGTGGAAAGATGGGTGAATTAATTTAACTACACTGAAGTACCATTCTTAACCATCATAATACTGAAAGGCAAAAATCAAGGATTGTTCCAAGTCATAGTGTTATGAACCTTTCCACAAGTTGTTGCAATAAATACTGCTTACAAAGCTTCCATTTCATTGGGCCTACGAGGAGGAAAGTGATTAAAGTGAACAAAGCAACAGGACTGCAATGATTTATACAGATACACAGTTAAAGAAATAATGATTATTTGTACACATGAGAAATGTGAATTTGTTAAAAACCGTTTTCAAACTATCTGTTGAGTGTTTGGAGGAAACATACTGGCTTGACTGATCATTCAAATTTCAAAAACAACTAGGCCGTCCCGTCACACCACCATTTTAACCCACATGGTGAGACTCCATGATTCGGTTCAGCTACATGTTCAAGATAAACATTTTAAAGGTGCAGATGATAACACATTACACATTCTTTTGTACTGAAATCTTCTAATGACATCATTTGAAAGACATAAAGCTAAACACAAAAAAACATAATGTTCATGTCATGATTCCTTTGGGAATAATCCCATACATTTACCATTCAAAAAGGCCAAAACCTTCAGGCACTTTTAGGATTGAGATCAGTCATCAGTTCATGTATCCTAAAGTCTCTTTAGATAATAGTCCATGGGACTAAGCATCCATGAGCATTCCACTCAGTCTTACCATGTCTGACTGATCGAGTCCATTCATTTAAATAAAGAAGCTCGTTTTAGTATTTTTCCATCGTGAAGATGACAGAAGGAAGCAAACGTCTTCCTTCGGGGCACAAATCATTCACAGCCACAGTCACTGGGGGGGTGGGGGGTGGGGGTGGGGTGGGGCAAAATAGTTTGGTTTTGCTGGTAAAGAGGGTAACATGTTGATTCCCTTTCCAACTGTGAGCTTATGATTGGCGAGTCCAGACTTGTCCTTCAGCAGCAATATGTGGCTTTAGCCCTGGACAAAACACCCAGATCAGTCTTTTAGACAGCACTGGCAGACTTTATGTTTTCCTGTTGTTCCAGTTTGGGTCTGCCACAGCGTTGGGCTCTACAGGTCGCTCGAGTGGCGAGCGGGAGTCCTGGGGAGACTTCTGAGCCTGCGGGGAGCGAGGGTCCAACAGTGGAGGAGGTTTGTCAGGGTGGAAGGGCCTGCTGTAGTGCTCAGATCCAGGTGGACCTGCTGGCCTGTGCTCCGGCATCCTCCTGAAGTCCTGGAGAGGGCCTTCTCGTCCCTGGTGGTAGTTGGGACGGAATTCATCAGGACGTCTTCTTTTGGGGTCTGGATGCCTGGAATGTCAACCGCAGCAAGTTTATTAAAACAACAACCCAAAAACAACGAAAAAATGAAATCCAAAAATATCACCAGGTTTACCAGGCTTGAACAAAACCTCACCTGTCATAATAGGGTCTGTGACCCCTGTGGTCCCGGTCATTGCTGTACTGCTCATACGGCCTTTTTCGGGGGGAGCTGTTGTTGCGGTAACTGCCTGAGCTGCGATACGTGTCTCCATGTGGACGTCGATCACCATAGTGATCCTTGTAGCGATGCTGGTCATATGGATGATGTCGGTCTCCCTGCCATGACTGGTTGCTGTTACTGGGGTAATTGTATTTACGGTCCCTCTGCCAGTCTCCTCGATCTGCAATTAATTATGAAAGGTTAATATCAATGATTGATGTTTGTTTATTTCCTTATTGAAAAGGTTTAATTGTTTAATCCTGTGTAATGCTATTTATGGTCTAGATTTCACTGTTCAGAAAATGATACCTGCGCCTGAAACAAACCTATTCACACGTACCATCGTTGCCAAAGTGTCGCTTATTAGCCGCATTGTACGGTTCCCTGTGGTGTCCGTGGGGGCCTGGCTGGTTCGAGTGAGATGCGGATTTGGAGGATGGCTGTGTACCCATGGAGTCTCGACTAGAACCAGAAGGTTCTGGTCTGAAAGATTTTACCCTCCCAGCAGGATCATCCTTCTTCTTCTGCTCCTTCTGGAAATGTCACAGGAGAATTTCAGTGTTGGTTACACACAAGAGATCATGCTCACTCCAGGAGTCTTAATAAACCAGTGTGATATCAACCTGAGACAGAACGCAACTTACCTCCTCCTCATGCAATCGCTTCTTCTGTGCCATTTTATAAAGTTTGTGAAGCTTTCTTGCACCAAACTCTGTAAACTTTGACACAAAAATCCAGAGGTTTCTGCCAAAAGAAAAAAAAGAGGCACAAAATAATAATCATTAGCTGAGTTATACAGGTTGCCATCATGATTCACTTCACAAAGATCATATCTAATCACCTTACCTTCGCCATATTTTGACATGTTCTGGGTCACTGTAGGCTTTAAGGCACTCTGTGATTCGGTCTCCAATCTTCAACAGGCATGTGCGTGTGTGCTGGAGCTGCTCCTGGTCGGACAGACCCTCGTCTGGTTTATCCAGCTGCTTCAGGGCCTTTTTCACCGGCCTCATGCGCTCCTTACACTAGACACGTATACAAATTGATAAGATTACTGAAATACACTGCTTGTTGCACTAAAAAAAAAGAAAAAAAGACCATAACATATACACAACTCTGCAGCCAGGGTCATTTTACACATTACTGATCAAACTCCACTGACTTAATATTAGTATGAGAAACAAAGAATAAAGAGAGAAACTCACAATACTGAAGGTTTCCTGGTCGAGTTCATCATCCTCCTTTCCTTCAATGGGAATGGGATCAGACCCAGCCGTAATGTGAACTGGACCTTGAGTCTTCTTCCCTTTGGCTCCTTTAGCCTGAAAGGCAAAAATACCAGAAATCAAGACAATTAATCCATGTGCGCTTTTCACATCTTTAATAGATTACTCATTATACGAAGGCAGAAGGCTTTGATTTTTGAACCACTTTCTTTTAGCTGCATGTTGAATTTTAATGCTATAATAATGTGCAGCACAGCAAAGATTAATGTAAATTAATATTAATATATATCATGAATACTTTTCTGAAATACCTTTTCTTTTCTGGGCTTGGCACCTTTCTTTTCTTTGTCCCCGTCCTTTTTAAGGGTTCCCTGTTTTTCTTTGTTCTCTTTGTTATCCTTTTTCTTTTGTCTCTTCTTGGCGGGAGACTTGTCTGTTCCATCGTCCTGCTCAAACGTGAGAAAAGACAATGTAAGTTCAACAGCATGGTAAATGTGCGACTACTCTGCTACCTTAGAAACTGAATTACACCTCTCTGTTAAGGTGCTGCGGTGACTGCACTGTAGAACACTGTTCCTACAATGCAAGATCTCATTTACAGTTTGGTGTGTAACTCACACACTGACTGTTATAACATCACTGCAACACTAGATGGAAATGTGGTGCACTTCAAGACAATTTTGTGTATTCAATACACCTGAAGTGATACCTATTTTCATTTCTCATACCTGACACAGGTATGGGAAATAAAAAGATGTTTCCACATATCCCCGTATTTGTACTGTAGTAAACATCTTTAAGAGGAGCACATATGCTGCACACGTGACACTGCAATGGTCATCTAATGGCTGACCTTGACTTCACCCTCCTCTGATGGGTTGTCGGACAGGCGGGGGGAGGAGATGTCGTTGCCCTGCTCATCCTTGAGAATCTTGTTCTCCTTTTTCACTCGGGGCTTCCTCTTCTTCACTTTGACCTTTAGAGAAAAAAGGATTGCATGAGCGATTTGGTAGGTGGGGGGCCTCGTGTGTGGATCAAAGACAAACTCCATGTGTTGAAAACAGTATGGATTAATGGCTCTGTCATTGATAGTGGCATACCTCCTCCCCTGTTTTAGGCACGTCTGTATTGTCTTGTTCTTTTTTCAGCAGCTTGAGAAGATACTCAGCTCTCGCCTGCAACTGTTTGGCCTGAGGCTTCTTGCTCGGGTCATCTGGGAGAATCTGTACAGAGTATGTAAATGTTAGATTGCTTGATCTAAACACATTCATTTAATGTTAGATTGTGGCTGTGCTTTTATATTTCTATTTTATCTTAATTATCAAACAACTACCTCCAATTCCATGTTTAAGGTAGATTTTAGATATTTACCTTATCAGCGAGTTTAAGGTCAGGATCCGTCTTTATCAGATCCCAGTTGCTGAAGCCGTGCTCGTAGATACCGAGCAAGAGCTGAATGTCATCCTGCAGATCCCAGTCCACATCAAAGTGGGCTATCTTGACCCTGCAGGTCAGCTTGAACCTGTGGGAAACAGAGTCTTGTCAAGTTTAATCTGCGACACACATGCACCTTTTCTGAACCTCTTATCTTGAACATAATACAAAGCCCATTCTCCCCTTTATATTTGCAGTGGTATCTTACTTATTTCTCTCAGCAGGGTTGGAGGGCACTGCTTTGTGCAGCGGCTCAAACTCTTCTTCGTGCTGGATGATGGACTTGGCATTGACCTGCACTCCAGAGATCTTGATATTAATTCCTCGCCGTTTCCCAGGACCTTTGGCTGCAAAAATAACATGCATCATTTTTGTGCCTTGAAAATAGAAAAAATCTGAGAGAACTCTCAACTAGAAAAACCAACATACCTTCAACTGGGTTCTCTTTGAGGTGTTCCTCGTGCTCCTGCACTGCAGTCACACAGCTGCTATGAATCAGTTCACCAAGTCTCTTCAGGTCAGCTATGGATTTGTCCACCAGCTCAGAGTCTCGGGCGATCGCCTCCAACCTGAATACAGAAGAGAGCACTTGGTTTGTCAAACAACTTCATTGGTCGTACTTTGGCAATTAAATGATCTAGGCATACATTGATTATCAATATAGTTTATCAATATGCTTACCTTTCAAGTGGAGACCCAAATTTCTTGTATGCCTTAATGAACCTGTTGATGACATTATGAATACATTATTAATTGATTAATCATGAAAGGACTCTAGCAAATGCAACTAAGCTTCACTGTAACACAAAAAAAGTGTACAGAATACTCCTATACCTGCGGATCTCGGCATCAGTGAAACCCTCCACGTTGTTTTTGCGGGCTCGAGGTCGGCCTCTCTTCTTTGGCTTCTTGTCATCATCGCTATCGTCTGTCTCGCTCTCTGAGCCTGAAGAGCGGTGCTTCAGCTTGGAGCCCACATCACTATCACTATCATTGGCCTGAGCCTGAAAGACACAAGAACCAGAGTGGCACTTTGAAGAAATCGCTGTGACCTGATTGAAAAGCTGAGAAGCTGGTGGAAGATGGCGTTACTTAAATAATGGTGTTGGGTCATCACTGCTGAAAAATGATTAAAAAACATTTTCACTCTCTCAAATAAATCTGTAAAATCTCCTCTTACCCTCTTGTTAGAGCTCCTGCTTCTGGGCAACATGAAGATGTCCTCCATCTCTCGCTGCTTCTCCTCCTCCTCAATTTTGCGTCGCTGCTCCTCAGGGATGATATCATCCCATTCCCGAATGGGCTTATCTTCAAACTCTGGAGTGCTCTCTTCCATACTGGAGAAATTGGCAACCTGCAGCAACAAGCAGAGAGAAAAGAATAGAAGTTGAAGGGGATGGATGTCTAACATTGAATATAGATCAGGGTCTGAAATTAGGTCTTTATATAGTGAACTATAATTTAAAAAAACAAACTCGTGGATACCTTGAACTGAGAAAGAAGTTCATCTGTAGCACTCGAGCCCTGGTCACTTTCCCTTGTTTCGGCCAACCTCAGGATCTCCTCAATATCCATCTCCTACAGAAGCAGAGACATTGTCGTTTAATTTTCAAAAAAATGTAAAAGGCATTTTTAATGTGAAATTATTCACTTATTGTGATACCTGTGGCTCTGACTCCTCTCCTTCTGCCTCTTTGAAAAGTTCCTCGGCACCAAACTTGAGAATAGCGGTCAGTTCTTCTTTATTAAATGGGTTTGAACTGTGAAGAAAAGCGGCAATGTTTAACACACAGAGAGCTTCAGCACCTCAACATTAATTACCACTCCACAGTTGTATGCCTCCGCCGCTCAGACTAGTTTCTGCTGACATCCCTGTTTATCCTGAATCATATGAAATATTAACCATTTTTGTGAAATTATGTCATAATTGCTGTGTGAATTCGTACGTATTCACAGTGACCTTGAGCTTTGACTACCCAAATCTAATTAGTTCAGCCTTGAGTCCAAGTGAATGTGCCAAATTTGAAGAAATTCCCTCAAAGCATTACTGAGATATTGTATTCACAATGCCTCTAGCCCTGGCTGTTGCTGGTGTGGAGACATAAATAATAAATTATTATAAAAAATAATTTATGGCTTTTTTGGCATATTCATTTTAATATGCCAAAAAAGCCATAAATTATTTTTGACATCTTACTTAGTGTTTCCTGAGTTGCTGTCCAGTACAGTTCGACCAGTGGTGTCCATTCTCTGAATGACAAGATGGTCCAATACCATCTTCTTCTTTGCCCTCTCAATGATGTCCTCCTCCACTGTTCCTTTGGTGACCAGTCGGTATATATTCACCTACACAGGGAGCGCACAGATATATTCTTATACAATTATCTTACTAACTACGGAGCATATCTATGAGGACAGCCATGGATTGAAGATGTTGATTACCTGTTTCTTCTGGCCGATCCTGTGAGCCCTGGCTTGTGCCTGCAGGTCGTTTTGAGGGTTCCAGTCAGAGTCAAAGATGACTACAGTGTCTGCTGAGGCCAAGTTAATCCCTAAACCTCCAGCTCTGGTGGATAACAGGAAGCAGAAGTCCTACAAAACAGATGAAAACTGTCACTACAGATCTCAAGTTCCTCCTATTTGACTCTTTTTTAATCATTTATCAAATACACACCGGGCCTGCTACTACTTTGAAATAAAAAAAGGAAGCTGAACATGTACTTCATTTGTTTAAAAAGTAGTGCCATCCCTTTACTGTAGATGCTTTTTATAACATTGCAACAATCAAAAAATTGTGGGTTAGGGGATTTTACAATAATATTAATACTTTTATTAAAAAAATGAAATATTCTATTTACTGCAGATTGAACAAATATTTATGGTAAAATCAAATTTCCAGACTTTCAATCTCTGTTAGTATCAGTCAGTTGCATTAAATTATTAGATTACATACCTCTGAGCCTTCTGCATTAAAGTGGTCAAGTGCTTGCTTTCGGATTTCTCCCTTTATGGAACCGTCCAATCGCTGAAGAGGAGAGAGGCAAACAGAGATTTAACCTTTGAAGTTTTCCTGGGCAGCCATCTGCTCTAACCTCTGCATCACCCTGCTTTACATGCCATTGTACACTGTCTATATGCTCAGACTAATCACAGCCTACCCTTAAGACTAAGTCAGCAGAAACAACCCAAGTTGACAGACTTGCAGGACTCCAGCTGGTCTTCGGTCGAAAATAACTTGCTGATATAAATAACCACATGAACTCTCAGCCTAGCAAAGTATGTGTTCACCAACACTGACATCCGATCCGAGTCAAACTCCCCCAACACAACCACCCCACAAGCCCCTTCACTATAAACACCAATAAAAACAACAGTCAAAACCCGAGGTCTGACTTCATAAACTGTTGATGAAGCTGGTTACACTTACAAATAGATTGCTCTAGTTTATGTTCTGTCACATACTTCCTTTAATGCAGTTGATCTTTGTCCTTTTGATCTGTGATAACTTAATAAGCAGGAAATTGTGTGCACGTCATGGAAGGACATCATTGGTTTGCTTACCCTGAAGCAACCTCAAACTCATATCAGGTGGTACTAATTTTTAGGTGGTGATGCAGACCACAGCATCAGTCAGATTAACTACAATGACGCAGGAAGGAACCAAATGTTGCCCTGACATGACGTATTGTTGACCAACATCTGAATTCAGCCCAAAACTGAGGAAATCATACCTGGAACGGGTAGCGGTGCTTGGCGAGGTATTCAGCCAGAATGTCCAACATCCTGACCATCTG
Organism: Seriola dumerili; assembly: GCF_002260705.1. Lineage (NCBI taxonomy): Eukaryota > Metazoa > Chordata > Actinopteri > Carangiformes > Carangidae > Seriola > Seriola dumerili. The sequence continues at coordinate 2,118,107 of NW_019174474.1, read as the reverse complement.
GGAGAAGATCAGGACTCGGTTGCCTCTTTCTCTGAGTCTGGTCAGCAGTTTGTCCAGCAGCACCAGCTTCCCACTGCCCCTCACTAGACTCTGTGACATACAAAGTGAATGTGTGAACACTGTAAATAAAGAAAAGTTAGGTAACACTCAGCTATCTCTTGAGACTGTTATGTTCCTACCTAGTTTCCTTTAGAGAGCAGAGTTATCCTAAGGTAACGCTCTGAGCTACACAGGGTTCATAAAGAGACTTACCTGCATGTGTTCCTGTTGTGTTTCTGTCTCCACGTCCTCAGGCTGTTTAATAAGGAAACTATGGTTGCAGCACTTTTTGAGCTCCATAACAATGTTCAGGAAGCCGGCGGAGCTGCCTCGGGTGCCTTTGGAAAGAGCTTTGTAATTCCTTGTTAAAATCCACCTGGAGATATTCAGGAACAAATTAAGTTAATGGAGAGAAGAAATGCAGCTACTGTACAAGTGGTTTATGTGAAAGACAGATGCAATAAAAAGGTTATAAGAAAACCAGAAATAAAATCATACTTGTAAAATTGTTTCTGCTGTGCAGTCATGTCAACACGGAGGATCTGTTCCACTTTGGCAGGCAGAGATTTTTCCACATCTTTCTTGACACGTCGGAGAAGGAAGGGCTCGAGGACCTTGTGAAGACTCTGATAACCATTTTCTCTTCCTTTCCCGTGTTCGTCCTCAAAATCCTCCCAGGAATCAAACCTACAGTGCACAACAGAGATAACGAAATGTCACTCATCTCTGGCGGGAACTCAAACTGCTACTTTAGTTCAGTATCACATTCAACGCCTAAACCGGGACGTACTTGTCAGGCATGAGGAAGTGCAAAAGTGACCACAGCTCTTTGAGGGAGTTCTGCAGCGGAGTGCCAGTAATGAGGAGTCTGTGGTTGGACCTGAACTCCATTAATGTTTTGTACAGCAGAGAGTCATCATTCTTCAGCCGGTGAGCTTCGTCTACACCCAGGAACGCCCAGTTAATGTTCCCAAGTACACCCTGGAGACAAACGTTAAGACATTGTAAGTGATTGATTCTGTTCATGCAAACAAAGACTGTGTAATAAAAATATACTGTTAACACATAAAGAAACATTTGATTTATCATTGCACCTACCTTGTCTTTAAGTAGAATTTCATAAGTGGTTAATAGTGCGTTGAAACGGATTCTTTTTGTTTGATGGTTCACCCACTCGTAGTCCCGGATCTACACAAAACAGAAGTTTATGTAACAAACTCTGGAGGTACCATAGAAATAATACAAAAAAAAAAAACCCTCAAGACAAATCCATCTTACCGTTTTCCTGCTCATGACATCACCGAGGTAGACCACCACATTCATGTCCGGGGCCCAGGTGTCAAACTCCCTCTGCCAGGAGGTGAGCGTGGACAGAGGCACCACCAATAAGAAGGGTCCGTACAGCTGATGCTGGTGGAACAGGTAGGAAAGGAAGGATATGGTCTGGATGGTCTTTCCCAGTCCCATCTCATCGGCGAGGATAACACTATTGCACCTGAGGTGGAGGAAGAAGATACATGGTTCTCTTTCTTTCCCTTTCCATTTTCACTCAGTCTTTTTCAAATAAGATAACTGTGCCAACACATTATTAGATTCATTTCCACACTACCTGCACCAGGAGTGAGCCAGCCAGTTCAACCCATCCAGCTGATAATCTCTCAGCTGTAGGTTCTCATCTCCGATGTACGAAGGTTGCTTCTTCAGAGCAACAAACCTTGGCCTTTGCTTTAACACCTGAAATAACAGGTAGAAAAAAAAACATCTTCAACCATGAGCAGGTTTAACTTTGAAATATTCAATTTTGAGAGTAAAGATGAGACTTGTTTTGACTCTCACCTTGCAGTCTTTAGAGGGGACGGTTTTGTTGGAGTTTCGGTTCGTGAAGCTGTTTATGCAGTGCTCAAACTTCTTTATGACCAAAGCTCCATCTTCCCAGCTGCACTCAGAATAAGGTAAGCCCATCCACTTACATAGATACTCCGGCTCATTGGAGGATGGTGTCTTGTGACTATGAGCTGTTTAAAAAAACGCAGACAAGTTATTAGACCAACTATTCAAAAAGAAGCAGCAAACTGAAAAATAATGTGACAGTGAAAAATAAGAAAAGGGACTTACAGGGAAAGTCAGAGGATCCTGGTGCCTTTCCTGTTTTTGTTGCTGTTAATAACAAAATTAATTTTAGTGCAGCTCAAGTGCAACACACATTTGTATATATATATATATATATATATGCAGCACTAGCAGATATATTGACTTCTTACCTATGACACGCTCCACGATCTGAAACTGCTTGTTCAGGTCAGCAGTGAGCTCCTGTTGACAGTTATGAAATTCCACATCCTCAGGAGACGCCCTCCTCAACCTACAAACAAGGACAAGGTAAAAAATCAAACTCTCTATAAAGACAAACAATCAATCAACAACAAAATGTTGATGCAAAGACGAATATTTTCACCATGAATTGAGCTCTTCGCTTTTCTTTTTGTAGTTGTCCAGTTTCTTTAGTCCCTTGACCTTTTGCTGTGTCAGAGAGTCCATGCTCTCCCATGTGTTGTGGATGTAGGACCAGCCCTTCCACTTAATCAGATACTGAGTCTCACCCTCGTCATTCTCAGGGTCAAAGCCTTCACATGGGTCCCCATTTTCCTCTATAGAATACACAGTAGTGGACGCCCCGTTGGCTAGAAGCAAAAAAAAAAAAAAAAGTATTTACACTGTGGCAGCACGTAATTTAATGAGAAACATGATTTTTCATAATAGTGAGAAACAACAGTGAAAATGCTTCACCTCCTTTTTTGCCTATCCTGGTGTCCATAACTTTCTCAATAGTCTCACTGTCATCGTCCTGCTGTTCATCGCCTGCGTCCCCCGTCATTTCGATCAGGTCATCAGAGTCCGTTTCAAAGTCGTGTTGGTCCTCTTTGTAACTGTAACACAACAGAAAGACAGGGGATAAGTGTCGATGTACAGGTGATCGTGATGTATCAATAAAACGACTTGTTATTACCCGTGATGGAAAACATAAGTCTTTGTAATATTTGTAATACTTGAAAAGCACAGAGAAACAAATGTTTAAAAAAAATAAATCCTTGGAGGAAAAACAAAAACTGTTCAAAAATGCACCTTTTGACTTTTGTTGCGCCCCTTCTTCGAGTCTGTCTCTTGGGAGTGTCTTCCTCATCATCATCATCGTCATCATCATCGTCATCGTCGTCATCTTCTTCAGCCGACGACTCTGGTTTCCTGGACTTTCTTCCCTTCTGAGACAGCTGCTTTTTGACTGTTGATGATTTGGTCTGAGGTCTATAAAACACAGAGTTAAGCACACAAACAGGCAAACCACTTAGAGAAAAGGAATCAATCTCCTGAATCATTGATCATCAAGTGATTTTGCTCTCTGGCTGTCCAGTGGCCAATTGCCAAACTGCAGCCACATATCTAATAACTTGAAAAATATTTGCAACATGTTTTATGATTAGAATACATTTCAAATCAATTTCTAATTATAGATGTTATACTGTTTAGAACATCAGGCTGAAGGATTCAGGTGTGTACGTCACACCAAAGTAAGGGTAAAATGTGTAATCAAACAACTGCTCACACAATATGGAATGATTTCGATGACCAGTGGGTAGCTGTCTGATGGCCAGGCTTCGCTACACTCTTACCTTCTAGCAGGAAGTCGTCTGGATCTAACTTTTTTCTCTTCCTGCTCACTGTCTGTACTGTCCGAAGCCTCCTCCTCCTCCTCCTCCTCCTCCTCCTCCTCTTCATCATTTGAGTCATCATCTTTCCAGATATTTCTTACAACAAAGAAATGCCACAAGTTCACCCTCAAGGCCCATCACTGCTATAACCAATTATAATTTCATGAAATACTGGCCAGAGGGTGTTCAACCCAATTTAATCAGGGACAGGCCACTGATCTGACCAATCAAATTTGAAGCAAATGTATCAAATATGACCTGGCTGGCTGAAACTAACTGAGCCCATTCTGAGCCAAACAGATACCCATTTACAAATAAGCATTAAATGATAAGAATCACAATATGAACACAAACTTGCAGCAGAATGACGCGAACAGACATGAACTGTGAAAAAGTACCGTATGGATCAAGTGTTAAATAATAAAATCCTGTTAACAAAAAAGTTCTATAGAAGTGTCTCAACATGACAGAATTCAAAAAGATTTGAAAGAATATGGTGCTGCATTACCAAATAAATTATAGGGAAATGAAATAATAAAATAATAATTCAAATCCCAAAAAGATGTTCACACCCTTCATACTTACTCCTTTTTCTTAGCACGTGATGGTTTTCTCTTGGGACTGTCACCCTCAGAGTCACTGCTACCCTGTAAATACAGTCAACAGAGCAGATACACATTCCATTAAGAGCTGCGTTTCCATTTGAAGCACTTCCACATAACAGCCACTAGATGGCACAAGTGGCTAATTTAAAACAGCTGATGCCTACAGGGATATCTGTGCAGTCAGGCCACACTACATGTTTGTCTTTATCGTTTCATTGTTCGTCTTCAAGCTCTCATTCACATCTGCTCACCCCAGCTCCAATGTTCAAACGAGCCGGCTCCTGTCTACTGCGATTTGACCTCCTGACCCCATACACATCTGGATGTTCTTCCCACATCTGTAATCAAAGAGAAGCTGCTATCAGAGACTCACAGATTCTCTGCTCCACTATATGAATTTAGAACGTCACAGTTCCATTGTAATTTGTAAGTATGTATCATAGGGTTATAACTGAGGGGTTCATTAACAATTATTCTGAACATTATCTCAATTATTACATAAAAAACCTAAGTCTATAAAATACCAGGCAATAGTGACATATGTCTCAGTTTCCCAGAACACAAGGTGGTGTTTAGAAATGTCTGATTTTGTACAACCAACAGTCCACAACTCAAACATATTCAGATTTTAATTATATGAAACAGAGAAAAGCAGCAAATATTCACACCTGAGGAGCTCTAACTGGAGATTTTGGGCATTTTTGCTTGAAAAAAATGACTGAAACTGTTAATTATTATAATGGTTTATTATTTTCCTCTTGGTTGACTAATCAATTGCTAATCTTTTCAGCTCGAATGTGCTACATACTAATTGTAGTCGTATATTGTTTTGCAGTTGGTATATACAATTAACACTTTCTGACTAACAGAAAATTAAGCAATATGTGTGCCATGAATGTCAATCAAAACTGCAAGTTATGAATGCCATAAAGATTTAATGCTTACTTTTTGTTTTTCCTGGATGGTTTCTGTAGGTATATGACCACCACCCACAATCTACTATTATTTTTTTGGAACTGGGACACAGCTAGTCTCACAAAGATAAAAAAGACAATATGGCTGAAGTAAAACTTGCATAACTGAGGATGCAACTACAACTGTCAAACCTTCATAATCACATTAGCCTCATTACATGCAGTTAACTATTATTAGAGGACAGGAACCATAATCTGCTTTAGAGTAAGTTACCACTGAAGACTTAGGTACCTCTCTAAAGTTCAGTGACCTTTACCTTTTTCACATCTGCCAGACGCTCCTTCTTTCTGACTGGCTTGTCTTTGACTTCTGATGTGGTCTGCTGTGATTTGGACTCTGCAGATTCGCTCTCTGACTCGGAGTGACTCTCTGACTCTGAGGAGCTGTTTGACTCCGAGTTGTGGGATCTCCTCCTCTCACTGCCATGTTCACTCTCTGACTGACTTCCTGACTCCGACGCAGAGTGGTTGGATTCTTCTGAAGCTGAATTGCTACAGGAACAAGAAAATGTTCATTCTTTCGATTTTTCAATGCATATATATGCTGAGCTAATGTTTATATTAAACTGTACACCCTACTAAAAGATGGCAAAAGTGTGAGTTGATATTTGCAGCAACTTAAGAATGTCTTAAACTTCAAACTCAAACTGCACACACTCATGGAGACATGGAGAAACTAAATACAAGAGGTTAATACAAGGACTTAACACATGAGTAAATTGTGACTCTTAGTCAAGAGGAAACAGAAACCTAATTACATCATGCACCATGTTCCTTACTCAGCTAACAGTCTTATAATAACCTCATTCTCGCTAAGGCACACAAATCCTCTTAGAGTCATTTTGAAAAGCCTCAGAGGTCACAGAGACTAAAATAACAAGTTAAAACTGGGACAAACTGTAATTTAACAAGGCATCACTTTGCTGAGTGCTTACACCCACTGAATAGTTTTAAGTCTTTCTGCTTTGCTAACACACAAGTTATAAGAAAAGTTATATGAAAATAAGACCATAATTAAGAACCATAATTACTTATATCAAAAACTCATATCCTCATCAGGCCTGCTTCCCATTTTTTAGAGGAGTGAGTATCTTGAGATTGCTAAATAAATACACATCAGCGAGTCCAGAACCTAGGCTTCTGTTTCCTAAGCTTTTCAGCCCATCACTAAATTGAAGCAACGTCTACTTTTGACCCCTCATCACACGTCAAACATGAGTTGTGAGCAGTTTCATAGAACGTATGTTTCCTTTCAGATCGTGTCATTTGAGGGATTTTTTTAGAGGCCTGAAAAGGTGAGTATGTTCAATATGTCATGAAAAAAAAAACAGGAAAATAGAGAGAAATGTCAGGAGAATAATCATCTTGTGACCCCCTCAGATTTATCCTGAGTATCATTTAGAGGCCCCAATTTGCCTGGCTGGTGACCACTGGAACAAAATATTACTAATTTGAAAAACAGATAACTCAGTGTCACTATACACAAGTACCTTCAAATGTTTTAGGGACCCCTTTGAAAACAAAATGGTGTGTCTCGAAGGATATATCCTATTACAATGAAGTTCAAATTTGATACAAGTCAATCAATTTTGCATACAATAAGTACTACAAAGTTTAATTAATATTTTAAAATGAGAGTAAATTAATTTGATTGTGGGGGAGTCATCAATGGATAAAATTATCTTGGGATGGTGACCTCTCCTGTCTGGCTTTATCTGCATGCAGTATTTTGTCTGGGCATATGGGGGCGCTACACACATTCAGAATTAATCTCCAGGAATCACTGCTTTCAATGGACTGTTTTGCAGATATATGGGCTCATGTCTTGCAAAGATTGTAATTATTATTAATACAGGTTTTTAGTTATGTTATCTATTAGGTGTTTTTGTGAACAACACTCTTACTTGGAAATTTGAAAGGATTTACATTTGCCTTATTAAATGTGTAAACAATAACCACGTCTGTATTCTACTATTTATACAAACATGATGATGACAGCAATGATAATTAAGGGGAACATGAAAGCATTGCTGAGAACTAAATCATTATAAAGTAAGTGATGGTAAATGTTACCAATTTCACAGCCCCAACTGCCAAACTCGGAAGTGCATGGCTCCTTCCGCTTTAAGTGAGGTCACAAGTGGGTGGGGCGGGACATAATCTCGAATTACTATTGGTTGACATGTTACTAGGTGGAAATCTAGCCTATAGCAGTGCAGTGTGCAGGCTTTGCAAGGTCTGAACTCTTCCTGTTCCTCCTCCATGTAGTTCTGAGCTGAGTTTTAATACAGATAAGTGAGCAAGCTGGGCACACAAAGCAAGGGCCATTTTGTGACTCAGAAGAGTGTGTATACAGTACTTTACTAAGATATATTATGTTACATAAAGTGAGCAGATTTTCTGTTGCTCATTATACTCTGCTCTGCATGTCCACAGTGTTCAATTGTCTGAAAAAGTTAGGCTGTTATCAATGGCAGAGGACATATTTCACTCACAGCTAAAAATACTAAAATGGCTGCCACAAGATCACACACAAAAAAAACTACAAATGTGATGTAATCTGCTGCAGTGTACCATCAGTAAAATGATATGAGGGTGATTACCTGCATTTAGCATCCAAACTTCTCTGTGTCTTTATCTAAGAACACAACAATCTATTGAGATCAGGCTGCATTATTTGTTGAGAAAATGTGGAAAACAGAAATTCTAATACTAAGAACCTAAGCTGGGATACAGCATTAGTTAAATAAATACAAACATCTTTCTTTTTTTAAATAATGGCTAGCCACTTGTTGTTTCTGCATTCCTGTATTGTCCTGACACCATGCAAATGATCTGATTAGTTTTAAAAATCATCTTTATTGATCAAAATGTAATGTTTCCACTGATTCTTATATATGAATAGGATAAATTGACTGGGGTTGATAAATACACAAATGCAAATGTTAACACTTTATAATAAGAAAGGCAGACAATAGTGTAAAAACAGTCACCACATTTGAGTGTCCAGTCCCTTGATCACAGGGCCTTTATAAGCTACCTGTCAAGTTACACAAATTTAGCCAGATTTAAATAGAAAATTAACATTGTTTAGCTGTAACATTCACAAGCATTAGACATGATCAACACACATGCTTCAATAAACACACCGATCACCATATAGCTGATAACATCTGATTAATACAAAAGTGCCTTTTAAATTTAATCTGATATTGATATTTAAAAATCACAGTAAGTTTATGTGATCGGTGTAAAGTAAAAGCAATCATCTAATAATTCTAATCATAAACAATCATTCTGTGTCAGATATTTAAATTGAAACCGTCCATTCATAAAAGCCCCCTAAAACCAAAATAAAAATAACCTTCCCATGGGAACAAATATAAAGCTGAAGGTTAACGTTCTGTTACATAAGCATGTGCCACTGACATAACTTAATAATACACAAGTAGTTTTTAGATAGTTTTACTAACCTTCCACAACAAGACAAAATTTATTTACAAGGCATTAACTCTTAAGGGGTCTAAAAAGCAGAAATAACTGGGCATAATCAAACTTGTATTTCCTATAACTTGGTCAAAACTTTAAGTACAGGTTCAAATAAAAAGTATAGATTGGTATAAAAATAAAAATTGCAACCACAGGCAAACTGAGTTCAGGTCAAAGAACTAACGACAAAGTACATTATCTGTAACATATCCAAAAGACTGGACATATCAATGACCATGAGTAATGCCAAAGCAAAACATTGTTTCTGAACAAAAACGAAACAACGTTGATAAAATGGTGCAATGCAGTACCAACTAGTAAGACAAGGTCATATTACATTATAGGGACAGGACATTAAACATTTGTGACAAATCATTTGGAACATAATACAGGACAAATGAGTTTTCCTGTGGTCTAACACATACATCTTGTGGGCTATGATCTCTTAACACAGGCCTGAAACCTCAGTAATGAGTTAAGAAATGGTAGGAAAATCAGGGTGTGGCTATTAAACAATAGCAAGGTCATTCGTGACACTGGTGCACTTCATCAAAACCACGTCGCAAATGTATACACAGGTGATCAACCATGCTTGACAAGGTAAACAATCAAACCAGATATGGAAAAGGTAAAAAAGTATAGTGATCATACCTTGATGCATTGCTTTGAGCCGATCCTTCATCATCTTGTTTTTTATTTTTATTCTTCATCATTGTAGTATCCTGAAAATCGCTGATAGGATGATCTTTTGTCCTGGTATTTACTGTCAAAAAGTTACAGGAAGCATGAACTATCATACAAGTCCCACAAGATTGCCTTAGCTCAGATGGCAGTTAAAGCCCAGGCGGTGCGACACGAGTCAAGAAAAGGCATTAAATCGAAAGATTTGAGGATCATTACTTGCATCGTTAATTTAAATCCAAGTAAGAAAAATGACAGGTGCTTTTACAATAAGTTAAATATCCATCGCATGTCTTTCAATATAGTCCACGGATCAAGCCGCATGCAATTAATTCTAACTGCGTCATCAGATGAAGTATTAGAAAAACAACATTTACGGATGAGAAAATCAGTAAATTATGAATTACACAATGTAAACATACCAATTCAATGTGAAGAAAGGTGGTAGCCTATAAATGAACTATTTGATTCACGTTCGATCTATCACAGAGTTTAAACATTTATCCGACTCGAATGAGGATAACTATAAAAAATAATAACTTAACAATAAATTACAAAAAAGAGCCTTGCTTCGAAAAGCTTGTAGGCCTTTACAGTCTTCATCTACTGTCAGACACAGAGCGACAGAGTCGAGCAGCACACTAAAAATGGAGGCGCGCCATGGCTGCCAGAGCCCAGTATGGAAAACAACGACAAGCACTCCCTCAGCACAGACGGCTCCTACGGCTCGACAAATCAGCCCAAAAACCACACCAAACGCCAAAATTTCCGCTAAAACAACGATCGTACAATCACAAGCTTCAAGTTTTCATCAAAATCAAGCGGTCTCGGTCGAAAAACGGACAAGAGAAACGGTTTGACGAAAGCCCATGGCACCCTTCCCAAGGCTCAGCCGCCATCTAGAGCTCCTTCCTAGCTCTGAATGCTTTGCCTTTGATTGACGTTATTTCCATTTACCCCACACTCAGGTGATGTTTAAGTCCCACCCCTTTTATTATGTTTAAAATTTGCTTTTATATAAACTTACATACATTGTCAGCCCGAGGACAAAAGCATGACACTGAAAGCTTTCTTACCACTTCATAAAAGGGTAAAAAGAGGCTGTACAAGTATATTAATGTTTTTTTTGCAGCAGCAGCAATTGCATCACTTCCTGCTCAGACAGGAAGAAGGACAACCAGGAGCCATTTTAGAGAGCCTTTGGAAACCATTTCTGGCCAGACCAAAACCATTTTATGTTTCTTACACAGATGGGTGTATTCTCCCCCACTGTTTTAAAATTAGCTTACATAAAGATTTTACAGTGAGACCGATTAAAGCACAAAGGTGCATTTTAACTAACAATGTTTCCATTAACTCGTCAATCGAGGTGATAGTTTCCTTTGTGGAGAAACACCAGATAAAGAAAGAAATCATTACTTCAAGAGATTCGTCAACCCAGTACACAGCTTAAGCACTTATGCTAGCTCATAATTACGTGATCAAACTTGGATGATTAGTGACACAAAGTCAATGCAATCCAAAGCCATTTGTTGTATGAATTAACTGAAATTTTAAAACCCAATGCCGAGCTAAAGGACTTCAACGTTATAAAAATATTACGCCAAATATCCTCCATGATATTCTGGTTAAATAGCTAATGAAACAAAGCCAGGAAAAAATACGAGGACATACACTTTATTTAAAAACAACATTTGAATATCAAATGTACAATGGCTGGTTTTGTGTTTCCCAAAAACAACAGTGTAACTTTTCAACGAGTCCACTATTCAGTCAGCAACGGTGTTCCAGTGTCCATGTTGTTGTAAAAAATAAAAATCCAAACGCTTAAGTCCAGTCAGAAAAAAGGTTTCATCTTGTCAAAATTTGGCTAACTGCCAAATCACTTGCCATCTTCACGTTAAACAACGCTGTCTCCACTTCAGCAATATCCAGTTGAATGGGGTCTTGATAGGATAAAAAAAGAAGGAAAAGTTGTAAGCCCACAGTGCAACTGAAATGAGTAATGATTCACTGTCCAGCAGTTAAAAAAGGCATGCTAAACTAGACTAAATTTAAGACAGTTTAGTAGCATACGTGGCTAGCTTTCAGTTGCGTTAGCTAGCACTGCGCAAGTGCATGTGTTACGCTGAAAGGAATGTTTGTAAGAATACATAATTGTTAAAAAAAAAGTTAAATTTTTTTTTTTTTTTTAACAAAGTTGCCATTCCCATAAATTTTCATGAAAAGTCATCATATCGACATAATGTACAGAACGCAAACTGAAGATTGGGGTGATTTTGTAATCCAGCCTCACTTCATTTTAGGATTATTGTTGTTGGAAGTATTCTCCTACAGCCAAACTTTGATGTACTAAACTCCAATAAGACATACACAATACTTTTAATGCATCGAATGGAAGTAAATAAATAGATTTGGCTGAAGGTCCTACAATATAGAATGGTTAGCATAAAGTTAACAGTGAGAAGCGCAACAAGCTATACTGATCCAACTGATCAAATTTTTGTTGGGTCCTGAATTAATATATTGTTTGGTGAATTTAAAGTTATCGGCAAAATGGAGTCTGAGTTGAGCAGATATTCCAACAGTTTGCAAAAAAAAAATTCATCAGCTGACCACCAGGGGTATGATTGTGGAGTTAGCCTAATTCACATCATGCATTATGCGTAAAACTTAATTACGCAACAGCTGTGATGTTCAAGCTAATTAAGATCAAAACAACAAAGCACTTGTATGTGTGCAAACAATGGTGTATGCAAAATAAAATACATAGCCTGAATTGACAGAATGATTACCAGTCATCAAAGCAAAGACATGACTGACCCATAGATGAACATAGTAGCATCCAGTAATTATTAATGCAACCTTCAAACAATGGTTATTTACTTACATCCAAAAATGCTCTTAAAAGCTTTGAAATACAGCAGTAAAACAAAAATAATTGTGACATGGTATTGCTCGTGTTTTATCAGGTTTTCAACATAGGCAAAAAACCTATCAGAGCAAAAAAAAGAAAAAAAAAAGATATTTTTAGCAAAAATGGGGAATATAGCAACTCCTGGAGAAATGTGGCTTTTTCTATACAATGCCAACAGGTGGCAACACAGCCAATGTCCACATAAAGCCACAGCAAAATCAGCTTATATTTTTGTTAATATGAAAGTAGTCACATAATGAAAATTGTTATTCATGGACTACCTTAAAGTCACTTTTATTGACTTACCCTTTTGTTTATGCCTTCTACTTGCTGACATCTAGGTCTTATGCTAGCCATTAGAACTTAAGTGAATGGCAGCAATAAATACATCAACTAAATGTGTCAGTAAGCTCAGCTTAAAATAGGAGGGAGGTATCCTCAACCTCTTTAGGAATCCAAATGGCATACTGTGAACATGTGGCAACTAAGTTTTCTATTCATTATATTCATGAGCTCAGAAAGAAAGTGAATAAATACTGAGGTCAAACATGAACTTACAGAGCTGTCTTCTTTCTCTTCAAAACCCGGAAATCTTCACACCAGTCAATGCTCCCACTGTAGAAAAGATAAGGAACATACATGTATTACCATAAACCAGACCAACACAAAAAATAGCAAACAAGTGGACCACTCAGAGTGGCTCGCTTTAGCTGGTTTGAGGCATTTTGTCAATACAGCTGATTGACAAAAACTACTTTTTGCAGCAACCATCCTGTGAAAGTGAGGAGGATTGTGTTAATCTTAGAGAGAAAATACACGGTTTTCTCCAACCTTCACAGTGATAACTATTGATAAGTAGCTCATGTTCTATACAGAGAATGCTGGAAACTTAAGGCCAAGAGAATATAAAGCTATATTCTAACTTTTTTTTTTTTTAATATTATAATATCAGTTAACAGTTATTTTTTCTAAGGTTTTGCTCTTCAAGAAATCAATTTTCACAGACACCTTAAAGCCTATATGACATTTTTCATACCTCTACATCTTATTATGCTTGTTTACTACTGACAATGGATGTTTTCATATCTTACTTAATTAAAACCTTCAATGCTGAAATCTTCTCAAGCACTGTTACTAACGCGACTTATTGAAAGCTAACTTGATCAATATTGTGTGGTTTAAAACATTGTATAGGAATTTATAATGTGTGGGAAGCCAATAAGGCAAATAAAGAAAGTTTAACTGATATTATTTCACCAATGGAATTGGACTAATAGTTACAACTGATTATGTTCATTATTATCATAGTAATTACACCTGATCTTCAAGTTTTTTGAAGGGTTTTGCAACAGACCGACTCTAGCACAGATGTGTCAGAAAAAAACAACACCTATGGTGCATGTCAGCGAGGCACACTACATTTTTAACTAAGGTATGTGTAGACGTAAGCTAAACATATGTTGCTCTGTGCAGGGTTAACAGTTCTTGTGCTGTATGGTGCATTTAGGTGCTCTTGGGAAACGTGTGCAACTCAGAGCTGTCAATTGATTGGAAAACATTTTTTAACATTAAAAATCCATCAAATACATATTATCAAGTCAAGAAATTACTCCTGCTAACTGCGGTTTACCTTTATGTCCTTCTTGGCAAATTTCGAGCCTTATGCTTTTTGTTGTAAGGATTCCTGTCTGTTTCTACAGCTACTTCTTACTTTCTGTGTTCAGACCAACTTACTATATGCATTTTATTTGGTTAGGCTATATAAAATGGAACATATCAAATGATGTATCTTTAGACAATTTAAAGTTTTTTATCTTACTCATTAGCTATGGGCTGTAAATTCATGTAAATATTTTCAAGGTGTTAAATGGTCACATTATTGGCTATACGTACTGATTACAACAAGTAGATAATTACTGCTTACGGTTATTGTTCCAGAAATGCCATTTTGTTGCATCACTCATCTCAGGAAATTGTTGTTGTTGTTGATATGTTGCAATGTAAGACATTCCTCATATTTTGCAAATGTCCCCCTATGGAACTAATTAAATTCATCTGATTTTACGACTGGCTGGTTAATCCAGATTTTGGTGCAGAAGTATTTTGAGTGACATTCCTCTGGCAGCAAACATATTTTAACTTTCATCTGGCTGAAATTTTGTGGTTCTGATATTTTTTCCCCAAGTGTCACCTACCAAAAGCAGTGGAATGAGGAAATAATGAAGTTAAACAGCTATAATTTGAAACACATGGGTATTGGTAAAATTCTTTTACCCTACATGACGCCCTCTACGGGCCACAATTAAAGTTGTATTTCTACAGTGCAATTGTATAGCCATATTAGCCCTCACAAAATTTCCAGTCTGCTAACTTACAAAATGGAATCACAACATATAAATGTAACAAAATTTGGAAATATTTGTGCAGGTTTTCAAACTACTAACTACTAACGTGGAAGAACGGGCAAAGATTTGCATAATGTGAATAGAGGTCAACATGTTTAACATTGTCTACGTCACCTGAGCTAAACTGCGTGTTTTCGTACAACTCTAATGGCAAAACGCAACATCCAAGTTTAAAGAAGTAAGTTGGTAAAAACACTTGAATGAAAATTAAGCTGTACAAGTGTTCGCACAGCTGGTCTTAACACCCTAACTATTGCAAAGGCATGATTGGACGAATCTTAAGGGATCGCAAACCCACCACATTCCCTTCTTGCCTAGCAGCCAATTTGTTTTGTAAAATGTCATTGTTTTAAATATAACTTGAAATGTGATTATTGTCAGTTGTTTCTGTTACACTGGACAAAGGTAATATTCAGAAATCATGAACAGGTTAGCTAGCTAGTTGAATATGGACGTATTAAAAATCGAATTGTCAGTTTAAAATAATTGAATGTTTATTGCAATAGAATATAAGGAATCTGTCTTTAAATGCTGAAATTGGTGAACTCAAACCATATAAGTAATGTTAACACTTAAAATATAGAAGAAGATACTGCACAGCAAGAAGTCAACATAAGACATACTATGATTTTTGTCGTGTTTTAGCAGGATGATCACTTGTAAAACTCTAATGATATGTCAAAAGAGACAGTACTAAAATTTATACGAGTTTAGTTTACATATGCATTTAAGTCAAAGAGAACTTATTTTAAACTCTCTAACCACAACGCATCTGTCACACAGTAAGGTATTTGATTATCTACATATATTTTAAATCAATGTGTTTATCGTCGCCACATCATACACTAGGGGGCAGAACTAGCCCACCATCAAACATAATCGTCACTGCTTTTAGTCAAAACAAACTGCTATAATGAACAGAAACGATGCAAGAAATTATATTTAGCGAGACTTCCTAGTAATGACATTGAAGTGAAAAAATGCACTGTTCACTTAGCTTTTTATTAAGTTATGTTTGTGTGGTCAGTAAAAACAGTCAATTTGATGTTCAATGCAAAGATAACATGCAAGGAATCTTCTGTAAACATTTAGCCTATCTTAAGAATGATACTTACAAATCCCCATTGCAGTGTGAATCACTTGAATCCCTCTAATCACGACTCCACGATGACTAAATGTCAACCCTTTAAAATAGAAAAGTACAGGTTCAGAGAGGAAATGTGACAACAGCACACCCTACTGGCTACATGTATGTGGCAGTACAGACAAAGAACCTAGTAAGACTGCGAAAAACACAGAGCCTGGGCTGGTTACTAAAAACATACCATTTAGCTCAAGTAAGAGGATCTCCTTTCTTCTAAGACGCAGTTTGTGAAACATCAAGGGGAATACCTGCAAAATATAAAACATGTTTACGATCAGTTTTGCAATCACAACTAACAAAATCACAGCTTACTTTTGTAGAAAAAAACTAATATAAATTGGACATTTGTGTTAAAAGATCTATTTAAGATTATTTCCAAGAATGTTTGAGAGCTCATTAACATATTAAGAAAATTAATAATGAGTCGTTGCATATTTAGTCATGAAAATGTTTCATTTTTACATGTCTTGGTGGCTCCAAATGCAACTAAACTGGTCTTCAACAGTAACATCCTATTGAGAATAGCTTAGAGAGGACATTTTGTTGTGTGCAGGGTGGTACTAATCCTTTGGATTGAACAATATAGTTTAAGATGCAAATATCTAGTATAAAAGATTGTACATCATCTGTTTTACTATGTGTAGTATTTGTCTTTATATGTAGATAAATCAACAAGGTTGTTCGTGAGACTGTGATATTAAGATGATTTTATTTCTTTATTTAATTTTAATGCAGTATTTAAAGTTTCCTCAAATTCATACTTGTAGTGAAGCTTTCTAACATAAAATCTTTATTTACATGTCTTGCAGGTATAATGTAACATGGAAAAACAAAATTAATGTACATATTTAAATTACCTCTCCATTCAGTACCCCAAAGGGTTAAAAGCCAACACCCTATTTTGTATTTCGAAGTATATCTGAGCTTTTACAACATATAGAACCTTTATTTGACAAATAAATCAAGTATAGTTAAGTATAGTGTCTACAATGTAAAAGTAGTTGTCAATAGTCATATTCTGAGCATTTTGACAACTTGTCACAATTTATTTAACTATTTATAAATAATAAGTTTTAAGCATCTAACACTTACTTAAATCTTGTCATAAACTACATTTGTACACTCTGTGGTAAGATCAGGCGAAAAACTATTGATTTTTAAATATTTTTTTGATTTATAATTCGATGAAAAACCTCAAAAAGCATATATACTGAAAATAAACAAAAATATGCACGAGCTTGTTGTATTGATGTCAATCAGTCTCAATACATCAATTAAAAAACGAAACATTCGCTTATTTTTGGTGTTTTCGTCGAGCAAATTCAGACAAGGGCATTTGCCCTTTCAAGGACAAAGCAAATTTTAAATGCGTAGGTTGAAATAACTCCAAACAGGTCGAGAACAAATGTGCTTGTCCAAATATGAACTAAGTTAACTAAAAACAGAGCTAGCAAACATATAAATTTCATCAACTAAAACACAATTATATGCAATTTACACTCTGTAGACCGTGTTCTTTATTCTTCGCTGACAACACACCATGGCCATTTTTACAACACTGCGTCTAACTGTCGTTCTTTCCACCATATTGCCATACACCCCTGGCTCGTATTTTACAGCTATTAATGCACGATTACTGTTAAGTTCTTACCCATTATCCAGGCCGTGTCTATCCCCCGTCATCTTCCCCGGTCGGTGCCACATTTTTGGGCGATTTTCGTCGTTTTGGTGGGTCTTTCGGCCGCATCATTCCGCCCTTCCTCTTCTCCGTCCTCACCGCCTTGCTCCTCTGTTGTGTGTGTCCTCTCCGCCTCTGCCTGAGCTGATATCCTTCAGCGGCTCTGCCCCCTTTCCTCTCAACGTAAGCCAAACTCCACTTCCTCTCCAGCCCCATCTAACTAGCGTTAGCAGCCCACTGAACCCGTAAAAAGCACTGAAACTCTTCTTGCTGGAACCCGAACTCAAGGAAATACATTTGGAACCATTTTTAGAAAACACAAAGTAACGTTATCAAAACATGTTTTATATCGTTTTTTTTATTATTATTATTATTATTATAAAGGTATAAAAAGCCACGTTAAGCCGTAAAATCAAATAGTTAAGATTTACCGGTTATTGTCAACAAGTAACCTGTGTGACTTTCCAATAATTGAAATTAACTAGTTTTTAAGGAAAATAGGTATAATTTTGTAAAATCATAGTGGCACCTATGTGTCATAGTAAGTGGTACTATACTACTGTAAATATGCACATTTTCACCTGCTTCCAACCTTCCCTCTCATCAGCCATACAGGAACACTGTTAAAACACAGTTAGGATTAGGTATTATATTATGTGTATAATAGGCTGTGCCTTCTTTAAACCTTTTCCTTCATTTGGACCTTGGCAGGTGGTGTATAGTAAGTGCAGGGCTTCTAATAAATGATCAATAGCATGTTAATTCACAGACACCAGACTTGGTTCCTAATATAGATGTAGGCTACCTGATCGCCATACTTAGCAGTGATGAAAGAGTGATTAAGGCCATGCACCACCCCATTCTAGAGTAAGATATGCCAAGCACAGGAGGGTTTTTCGTTTGGTTGGTATTAATGTTTTTGTATTGAACTGAAGAATCATTTTTGTTACAGATTTGATTTGTAATAGTGTAACTGGAAAGCTGCTTCAGGGTTAAGACTGGTTTTTAAACCAAACACAAAGGCAATGTTAGATGCTTTACAGAGACCTGCCTTGACTGTGGCAAATTGACCAAATAAATTAAATGGATCATATTACTAATCTTATCTGAAAAAGTTTGAACAAATAGAATCAGAAGTCTAATGGGGACAACCAAACTTGGCAAAATTTGACTGTTCAGTCAGTGCAGCCTTTGTTGAACAGTGTATGGAGAGTGTGGTATGCACTCCACCCCCATTGCTGGCCAATGAGGTGTTGGTCTCAACAGCGCATGCTCTTTGCAGTGGAAGATTTCTTTAAAAAGATCCCCAGCCTAGCAACAGGAGTGCCCTGCAAGTGTATTACAAAACCAGACATTACTAGTGAAGTGAACATAGTTGGTTGAATCCACCAAATCTTAGATCACAAAAAATCTAGAGTCTTTCACCTTTATCAGTTTGTTCACCAGTCACCTGATTGCTGAAATATAAAACTATTTTTAGGGATTGGAAGTGTACTATCTGTCATTGTTGTTGCAGCAAAAAGCTTAGTGAAGTTCTCCCTCTTCATTTTTTTCATTTCAGTTAAGGCAGATTGTTAATTGTGTTGAGCAAATTATTGTTATTGGTACTGCATGAAAGAACAACAGCAAAGGTAAATTCAACCGATCTGTATAGTTCAGACAGTTTTTTTGTAATTACGCTTGATAGTATTTTTATATAAGAATTTAACTGTAAGCAAATGTGTCATTAATGTATCTTACAGGTTGCCATTTTATATAGAAGTACAGACTTCAGTCAGTAGTCAGCAGGGACAGCTGTTACAGTACATGGACTTCATGTTTACAATAGTATGATATCACTTACTATCAGATATCTATGAACTATGAACTCACACTAACCTGCAGCAAGATTAAAGAAGGACCAAGGATTTATCATGAAACACAACACTGTTGCAGAAGGGCGTGCCTTGACACACCGCAAAAACAGCAACAACAGGAAGGATCGCATTCATAGGTGATGAATTTCAGATAAATGCATACGTGTTAAAGTCCCAAATAACCTTTCACAGTTGACATAAGAACAGGGAGGCTGTGTTCTTATGTTTACTTTTCACTTAGCAGGACAAATGATTCTGTATGCTGGTGTGTTTATGTTGTTCAACAAACACCCTGAGAGTCAAATTGTCAGAGTGTGGAAATTAATGGTAAAGCATGTCTTACAAAAGCAACACATTTCAAAATCTCTGTCAGTAAATTCTGTGACTGTTTTGTCGTCTACATTGAGTTTTTCTAAAATGTATGTTTGATAGCTAAACTGAAACTTAGGCATAAAAACCAGGAAGCTGTGTGTTGTTTAAAACAATGTAACATGATCACTGTAGTCAGAGCTGTTTCTCTGTGCAAAGGTCAGGCCGTCCTCTCAGAATGTGGCAACCACATTCAGCTAAAGATTAGTATCTTCCTTTGTAGAAACCAAATCATGCTTCACAGAGGGAAATTCTGCTCAATGAGCAATCAATCTCCATGCAAAATCGAGATATAGCTAAGGCACAGGTATTTTATGGCAGACTATGACTGTGGGTTTGTATGCATGTTAGTCTGCAGTATATTCCTCCCTAAGAAGTTCATCGGTCTTAATACTGTAACATATCTCCTCACAAATGAATTAAAGCTACAGTTTTATTAACTGAGTGATGTTAGGAGATCCTTAAGGTCTACTCAAACTAATCTGAGCTGAATTTCAACCTGTGGTTGAAGGAAAATGCTGGCTCTGTTGTTACTTTGTGCTGCCATCTGGTGGGCTTAGATCAAACCAAATAGCTCTCACATACATGAGTGCAGTAGAAGGTCAGCACTCCCAGTAGTGGGAGTACAGAAATGAGACTAGACATCATAACCAGACAAAACTAAACAGGCTTTCTCCTGTCGTTATTTTCAAATAAATGGAGCCCCTACATGTTTGCACACTACAAGAAATGCTAAATGAGTCTGATGTCGTTCTAAAGTAGTTTTTTTTTTTACTGCAAATTCCCTGTAATTACTAACCATCTGAGGGATTGTTTGTAGTGATGGTCTACCAAGTTCAGTAACCTAATGTCTAGTGAAAATAAAAATGGGGACAAATAATAAAACTGTGTCTGTCTGTGTGTCTAGACAAAAGACAGAGATTGATTTTGTGTTGTTGTTTGTGTTTATACCAGTGGATATGCTGAATGATTATCACCGTCACTGATCAATTGACTGCTTAACACTGTCTTGTCTCGTCAAGATTTTATTTGGAATCTGCGGTCTTGACCCGGGAGTCTGCTGCCCTTGGAAAATTGTGTCTGCTATGGCCCATGGGTAAACAGAGAAATGCTGCCTTCAAATACTGTCGGAAATGTGTTAACTCCCAGCTGACCCTAAATGTGCAGTGAAGTGGTAAAGATCTGTGACACCAAGTGTTTCAATGTTTTGTCATTAGACATCTTTATGTAGATGTAGGATATCGACCTGTATCCTCTAGATGTTGCTGTATTCATAAATAAGATCGGACCATAGGCCCTTATGTCTAAGAATACCAAAAATAATGTGTTACAAAACTGTTGGTTGGTATCTCTTTAGGGCTATGGCTCTTCAGCAAAAGGATCAATTCAGTGATACGCAAGAAATTTAAGTATAAGGTTTACTCTAAACAGGGCTGTCACTACCATTGACGACACCATGGCCGTGTCCTCTGTATTATTCTAGTGATGTGGGAGACACGATGTTGACATGATGCAACATCAGTATAAATAATAAAACACTTAACACTTTATATCATGTGTGTATTGCCAGCCAATCATATCTGTATATGTGATAAGTGCACATAGAGTAGGCTATGTACAATAGTTTTCATCACTCACTTTTTTTCTTCTGCTTTTAAACTGCTGTAACACGTGAATTGTTCCTGCGGGGATCAGTAAAGTTTAATCTCTCCACCTATTACAAACACACTTCAAGAAAAAAATGTGCCCTTCAGCACAAGCTACCAAACATCCGCCCCTTTTTAATGACAGCAGGTCTGTAGCAATTAGGAAATACGAGGCTGTCTTGAAGGCAACACAAGCCCACATAATGCTCCTTCTCTTCAGCACCAGGAACAGTGGGCCAGCTTGCAGAGCTCTTCCTGAGGCGGATAATCCCCATTTCTACACGAAGTCTAATGCAATCAGGAAGGAATTTCTATAACTCACCTCAAGGAAAACGGGTTTTGGAGGCAAATGCGAGTTACGACGTAGAAGTTCACCAATAGGAAAAGCTTGGACGGGTAGAGACATGGATATTTGCGTTTCATATTTGCTTTATTGTGTATACAGCAAAATCTGACACTGATAAGCTGATCCTCTATAATGTAACAGCTGCTGTCGCATTTCATCTAGTTTGGAGAAACGACTTATTGAACATCCAGCTTGCGTTTTCATTTTTCAGCACCATGGTGACATACAGTCTGGCTTTAACTTTTATTATCGCGGCTCTTTGGCGGGTTAGCGGCGAACCTCAAACTAACTCCTCACCAGCGATGCAGTTAAATTCAACATCATCATCATCCACCATCAGCGAAGATGAACTGACAAGTAATGTCACAGATGCTGCCGTGGGATCCCGGATTTCATCTCTAATGACGCATCTTCCAACTCTGAAAAACATTGTTATTTTCATCTGCGTGTTAACAGCTGCTCTCATCACATGCCTGGTCATCAAAGTGGTCAGGTAGGCAGGTTGATACAAAGGTTTTCTATTAGGCTAGATGGTTGTATGTCCCTAAGGCCCATAACAACCAGCCTCACAATGATGCAGTCACATTGTGATCGCTCTTTGAAATCTGTTCCTGGTAAATTAATCGATTGGGAGCATGTGGCTGTGTTAGGTTCCATGTGACGGTGGAAGCCTACAGGAAAGGTCTGGGCCTATTAATGATGTGCCTACAGGGAATTGTATTGTGAGTAGTAGCCTAACCTGATATAATGCCTCATGTGGGTTGTTTTTCAGTCTTATGTGACCTGTGAATCTAATCAGTGGATATCTAACATGAAGTATATATTGTTATACATGTATGGTCTTCACCACAGTATTAAGTGCATTGATCACAAAGAACTTATTTTAGGTTTTCAGTTTACATTGTAGGCCTATATAAGGGATGCAAATAATGCCTATTTTCATTGTTGATTAATCTTTTCGATTAATATTCTCATTAAACAAGTAATCATTTTGTCAATAAAATGTCACTACACATGGAAAGTGGCAATCACAAGTTCCTAGAGCCCAATGTGCTGTCTGCATATGGCTTTACAGTGAAATAAAAGACATGAGAAAAATGCAAATGTTTACATTTATGAGGCTAGCTCTGGAGTATTTCTTGTATTTTGGTTGATAGGTAACAAATCGATCATCTCAGTTGATGGTGATTAACGTTCTGTCGATTTAATAGTTGCTTCAGTATTTCATCTGAGGAAAACATTAGGCTTTTAGGACTGTACTAACAGCCAGCATGAGCATTAATATGGTTGTATAAGAACTCAGAAGGTACCAATTAAATCTACTCCAGCTGGCAAAACTAAACTAGGTTTATAGCTAAAGTTGGAGGCATAGTCATCCTAAATGGTGTGATTTTATTTCTTGTGCTTGTCTCACGTTTGGCACTGTTCTCCTTCCCACAGATCTGGGAGGCGAATCAGAAAAACACGAAAATATGACATTATAACGACGCCTGCAGAGCGCGTTGAGATGGCCCCGCTTAATGAGGAGAACGATGATGAGGATGACTCAACTCTATTTGATGTCAAATACAGGTTTGTTCAGTTTAAATCCCCCAAGCAAAAGACGTCCCTGCAACAGATATCCATGTCATTCGTAGACCAAAGAAAACTTTGGTCTCAGTGGCCTATACCCACTGAGAATGTTCTGCACGTATCAAAGAAGTTAGGCCTATGATTCCCTATGGATTTGGTGCACACACTGTAACAGTGGAGGTACTGACCACTGTGTGTGTAATCAGGTCATTATAAACTACTCTGTCATGTGCACTGCACAATAGCTCTTTATTTCTACAGGGACGTATTTATATTTGTCCTTAAAAATGTTGTAGTGTTTCTTTGTAGGGGCTTGACTCCATCCAACAAATTAAATTTAAAAGGTCAGTGCAGATTATTTAAAAAAAAAAATGGACCATTTATATTTAGTACTTTTATATTGCCTAGTATTACCAGTCTGACAGCCTTTTTCTCAATGCCTCTACTTATCTTACTTGTTACCATTGTGGTCATCAAACATTTTAACCTTTATTTGCCTATGTAAAGCAACTTGTTACTCTGTTTTGACTATGAGACTTTGTCGGGTGGCACCAGAGTTGTGCCAAAGTCATTGTTCTTGAAGCAGCTGCTACAGCTCTTACTGCTGCTGAAGTCTGAAAGTGTTGAGATGCAATACAAAACCACACCTACTGAATAGGAATAATTGCATTAAAGTATAGGTAGTGTGTTTCTTGGAGAAGCACACTATTTTAAAGAAACATTGTTTTACTTTAAATGTGATGTTGACTTTAGGTTTCACCCTTCCGTCCGTTCAATTGTTCTTTAACACACAACCACTTCCTCAAAGGAACATATGACGTCCTGTTTTCCTGACTTTCTTGACTTCCAAGTCAGACAGGACACGAACATGTTTTCTCCTCACCATATGCACAGTAACACCAGATTGCCACTTGCTTGTAAAGTAACTCTTTTAAACTAGTTTTCACTTTTTGTTTTTTTGGGCAGGTGAATCCCAGCGTGGACGTCATTATTTGATAACTCCTGCTCTCCCCGGGACAACTCAAGTGATTTCCTATATTTTCTTTTTTTTATTGTCAAGTCTTACCAAATCAGCAACTTCACCCGCTGCTTGTGCATGGCTTTTTATCTGTGTTTAAAGGACTGGATGTCATTGTTTGCTGCTTTATAGACGCGTCTATCACGCTGCACAAATGTCCTGCCCAGTTCTTTCCAATATTAAAGATCAGGATGTTCATCCATGTCATGACCTCTCCTCAAAAGTCATATAGCAATCAGGCTGTCGGCAGCTTGGAGTTCAGTCATCTCCATAACAAATCACTACATGGAAATATTTTTATTTCTTACATTGTCTGACTTTTTTTTTTTTCACTTGAGCTACAGTACTGAAGAGTTTATGTAGGAATCAAGGCTTTAAATCTATTATCCACCCTTGGAAGAATGCAGGGTTAATCACATCTATTTATGATTTAATATGTAATACTTAAATAAATACTTGGTGGCCACTGAAGACCATCAGTTGATGCACAAAATGTTAGCATCCAACAAATATTGTGCAGAGAATACTTTATTCAGATATAAAATTTGCACACTATGAAGAATCTAGTTATATACACAGTAATTGATATTTTTAACTCAAGTTTAATACCAAACATATCTCTATCTACTAACCACTTTATTGTGCATATACACTGTCAAAGGCTTTCTGTCCTTATGTATGGAGTAAGCGTATATATTTTTTTACTGTGTTTTGAGACATTCCTATTTTGCTGCTATCTCAGCTGAAGTTTTACATTTTCACATTCGATTAAAAAGCTAGAAGAATATCGTCAGTATATATTTGTAAGGTATTTATGGAATACATCCATCTGCTGTGAATGTGAATGCTGTACTCTGTTGTGATCAGGTGTGTTCAATCATGTGAGAGTTTCATCTGATCGAGTAACCACTAATCATTATCAACCACAGGTTTAAAGACTGTAGTGAAGTAGTTACAGTATCTGACATGCACAACGCGCACCCAGTGTCTTACTTAGAATCAAAATGATTTTATATCTCCATATAATGTCAAGTTGCTTAACTAAGAATGACCCACAAAATCTGGTATCTCTTGTTTGAGAGAGTATGTGAACAGCTAGTCCAGAATTATGTCAAATCCCCTGCAATAATTTCCATTAATGGCTCACTGATTATTGTAATGTTTAACTTGAAAAGGGCCATTTTTTCCTGAAGAGTTGCTTCTCTGTGCCACACAGACTCTGGTAAAGAGGGCCTCTATTTCTTCAATTGGGTTTAATACTTTGAATATTTTTTCAAAAATCAGCCATTGTCCTCAAGCGTGATTTTCTTGAGCTCAAATGTGGACGTTTAGATGCAGAGGAAGCTGGCTGAGACAAATCAGTACAAACATTAGCTAAGTATCTACAATAAGTAAAACCAAAGTAAGTAAAGGCAACAGTCATAGGCTTCTATGCAGTTTGTAAACACTGGTACTGACCATCTAAAATGGAGGTTTTACCAAATTCTGACAAATAATTAAAACATTTTCCCTATTAAATAAGTATGAAGTCACTCTTATGAATAATGAAGGACTGCTTTGTCATATTTGTTATGTTTAATTCAAATACCAAATACACAATAATTAACCAGAGGTCCGATTCAAAATAAATGAAAGGACTAGCAGAGGAGTTCACAAACCTCGCATGTCTCTGTCTGAACCCTAAATGTAATTACAGTAAACTAACAATAATGCAGAGTGCCCCTAGATTAGGTTTCTGCAGTAAATGTCAGTGTGGTTGTTGTAGGTGACCTTCTGTTTTAATCCAAACTGTGATTTGATAGTGCACCGTGGCCTACAGGTGCAGCTGTTTTCAAATGACCTCCATCCCTGCTTAAATAAGAAAAAAAAAGAAAGAAAAGAAACTGCATTGGCCAATCTTATACAACCTATTCAGCCACTTTCTTTCCAGGAGAAAGAACATTGCGTATTTCCTCTTTGTTAAAAACAAGTTCTTGACGTTCACAGAAGACTGGATACATGTTGTGTCTTTGTTTAATATACAAGCGGTATGCAGGAGAGTGTGTAAATGTCTGATAAGGTTCTTCAATCATTCTTTGAGTCATATGTGAATCAAATTTTAAACCGTATTTTTGATATAATGTTCTACAGTACAATTATCAGACTGTTGACTATTTTATGTGCGTTTTCCTCAGACAATATGACCACTGTTCACTTCACTATTGTGTGTCATGTTTAACTTGAGTCTTTCACTGTCCGTGCAGAAAACTGCAGATCCATTTTTTGTGCCTCTGCTAAATTTGTCTCAGGCGACTATGTCACCCTTGTACTGTTCTCCTCTTCCATCTTGTCAACATCTTTTATTTTATCATTTGTTGTGTGTGAAATTGTGGAAAAACCCTGCTCATCAAGATGTTAATTCTGGACTTTTATTAGAACTGAATCATCTGCTACAGAAAGTTCCTCTTGTAAAATGAATCAAAGTCAGTGTGGTGCCTATTTGAAGATTGTAGCTAATTTCTCTGATCCCACATTTAAACCAGAAACAGTTAAATGTTCAAACTGTTTTCGAAGTTTATTGGCAACACGTCCCTGCTTGGTTTCTGTCAGAGAGATGTTATGTGTACCCACGGCTGTTTCCTCAATTTCCATTTCTTTGAAACACTACTGAAATAAAACTGCTTCCTTTGAAGTGTTAAATCATTTTAAGGATGAGGCTGAAGTGTTATTTTTTTCCACTCTAATCTTTTGTGTATTTTTTGCTACATAAAAGTACATTCACTTTGTCATAACTGCACAATTTAAGTGTCCTTGAGTCATTCAGAAGATTTTGAAAACAAAATTTGAAATATACACTAAGTGTATGCATTAAGACAAGACAGACATGCAAAAGGTAACATTTGTTTGCTGGAATATGGACATTAAACACGTTAACATACAAGTATACATGAGAAAACGTGAGATTAAACAACACAACCAGAGTTTCACAACGGAAACTATAGATGGGTGACAGATTAAAGGAAAAAAAACAGCATTAAGTCTCTTAGTGAGGTGTTGGGCCAGTGCGAGCCGCCAGGGCAGCTTCAGCGGCGGTGACCCTGACATAGATTCCTCAAATCTGTGAAACTCTCCTGGAGGGATGAACCCAGTTCCTCCAAAATATATTCTCTCATGACAGTGGTGTGGCGTGCTGCCAAAGACGTCAATCTAAAATCAACCACAGGCCTCAGTTGGGTTGAGATCTGGTGACGGCGAAGGCCATAGCATATGATTCACATCATTCTGATTTAGTGGCCCACTTGTGCCCTGTATGGAAGCATCTGCATTCACTGCATCTCTCCGCTCATTTACTCCCATTTTCCTTGAATCTGTCACCTACCTGTACGTGTCAGTAGAAAGTTTTCTAAACCGAGGCAGATTCCAGACTCTGGGTTAATTAACTTAGTAGTGTTGGTCACAGAATGTTTCTATTTTTGCCAAGCTCAGACGAGTTTTCACAAATAAAGCTTTCATCGCTTCAAACTGCTGACGTCTCTAGTACAACTTTCATGTCTATTCTTAACTTAATTGGCAACGTAATAAGGCCAACATGCAAGTCAACAGGCACATCCTGTCAAAACAACACTTTCATGGACAAATCACATGGCTGGGAGCACATGAGAGGCGACTTGTTTAGCTACAGAGCGCTTGGAATATTTCAAATACTCCTGTTAATTTTTATTAACAGAGGCATTTTGTTGCAGAAAAATACCCACAATGTTTGGCAAAAGGCCCAGTGTCAAGACAACCCAAAAAAACTTTGAGATTTTTACTGAGGTGGAGCTTGGAAGCAAAAAAATATTAACCAAACTAGCATTAAAGTGATGTATTAGTTTGAAAAATCAGTGTGGTATTGGCCTCGTTTCTTTCCTGAAGACAACTACATAAAAACAAGTCTGCAGACCTGTAATAAAACAAACTTTTTTGCACATTCTGTTCTGTTTTTTTTTTTGTCTCTATTCATATCTGGGTTTCAGAAGTGAGTAACACTATTAAGACAATCATGTAGCTCTATTTTTCCATGTTTCCCACCCTGTCAAGAATAACTTGGATAAACATTTTTTTATTTCTGGGCATGTGAATGTTCCAATTTAAAAAAAGGTCTAATTAATTTTTCTACAGGCACAAATACTGGCAGCTTCATCAAATTAGCAAATATCTGCATCAACCTATATTTGAATACTAACTCCAACACACTACATGTATAATTAATAAATCATTTCAACTGAATAAAGGCATACATACTTATCAGCTCTTCCTCCTCTCAGTGCACTGAAACCACTGATAACTGTTACTTGGAGTCCATTTAAAGCACATTATGGGAATCATTTCTTACAGCATTTTTAAGAAAATCACCAATACATTCATTACAAATTTTTTTTTTTTTTTTTTTTTTTTTTTTTTTAAATGCAAAGCTCCTATTAATACCACCATACAACTACAATCTGACCTAGATACTAACATTTCCAGTGCAGAAACAGGGCTGGTTTTCTTTGAGAAAAGTTTACAAAGTGGGTTTACTGAGTCTGTGTAAACATTTCTATGTGAACAGCTGCTACACTCCTCCTTTATCCTCACAGGGAGTTGAATACAATTCAACATGCTTGCGTTTCTTCATTTGGCTCTCTAGGTAACCGAACATTATCACACAGCTGTTCTCGGTGGCTGGGCTTTTGGAATTTTTGCTTATGAATGACCTGTTTTAAAAGGTACTTTATAAGAAGCTACAAAAGCATACATGTAAAATGTTCTCTATCAGGAGTTATCACAAGTTAAATATATCAACTCTTTTATAAAGAGCCGAATCAAAAGGGTTCTTCACACTAAAAACAAATGTTTTTTTGTTTTTTTTTTCCTTTATCATCATTCTCCCTCAGTATTAAGTGCTTCCATCTTGTGGCCCAACCAGTGACCCACAGGAACAATTAATTCAACAGCTCTTCATGCTGTTCACATTCTGGGTAAAATAAAAACACACAATTAATGAAAGCCCTATCATATCATAAACTGAGAATATTAAATTTATGGCAACTCATGACTCATTTATGAGTTGCAAACAAATATGTGTTTGGAATCCTTAATTCATAACTTATAACCATGCTGGGAACTGATAACCATGCTGGGAACTTAGTTTTAAGGTCGTTGGCTGTCCAAGGAAGGGGCCAACAGATGGACATGACAGCATCTCCTGTGAACATTTGGGTCACACCAGCAAAAGGGAGCTGGACAAAAACGGTCTCATTATTTTTAAAGGTTGCCATAGAAATCTCATTAAAAAGGTAAAACACACCAGTGAAATGAGTCACTACAAGAGCTCAAAATAGAAATAAAGTTCATTCCAATTACTGAAAATAAGTTAATTCAAGTTTCATAAAAGTACAGTAACAAGTAAACTGTTTGTATAAAGTCTTCTCAGTCAAGAGAGTAGTTCCCATGGTGATCTTCCATCCAGCTATTTGCTCTGGAGCTCCCTCTGTGGTCTCCTCTCCGCATCACAGGTCCCAGTGTGGAGCCGGAGCGCCCCCTGTCTGTGCAATGTGCTCAGGGTCCTGAATTCCAGAGGCATGGTGTGAGGACTGGAGCTGGACGTGTACTCGTATTTCAGAGTGTCGTAGTAGTGGTATTTAACTGGTTTGCCCTGTGGGTCGAGTGCAAAGGGCCAGAAGCCATAAAGATGGATCTCCTCGCAGAAGCGAGTGGCCATCGTGTACATGAGGAGGCCAGTGGTTGGACGCTTGATGTGGACATTGTTGGTGAGCCAATACCTGTTGACAAAGAGACACAGTGTGTCATTAGCTAAAGTAGAAGGACAGTAAAAAGTAGAAAATGTTCAAGGTCCCCAGAGCTCTTTTCTATTTAGCACACTGAAGTCAGTATTCACTTGGAAGCAACACTCATCTCCTTGAGTAAGACCTTTCTCCCTCTGGGTTTTGACATTAAGTCAGATAAACAGGATGCCGGAGCAAACAGAGAGGAGCTGAATTCTAAAAAGTCACAAGTAAAAATTCAGAGCATGTTTCTGTGTTGCAGACCGACTGTCCCTTCAAAGATCTGTCTGCTCACAGATCAATACGTGACCTTTTTTCCTTCTTCTTCTTCTTCCTGCTCAGTGGATGCACTGCAAAAAAAAAAACCCTTAAACAAGTCATTTAGTCTTGTAGCCGTAAAACCTCATGTCTTAACTCATTCATCGAGAGGCATTTGTGACGAAAAAAACAATATCTGGTTGCTGCTTCTCAAATGGGAGGATTTGCTACTTAGCATTTTTTTTTTTTTAAACTGTTTTCTTACTTTTTGTTTTTCCTTTTGGTTCAATGATTAAATCCACAGATTGAGGCTTCAAATAATCGTCACTCACAGCCCTATTCTAAAAGCAGAAAAACAAGGTCATT
The DNA here is from genome assembly GCF_002260705.1 of Seriola dumerili. Taxonomy (NCBI): domain Eukaryota; kingdom Metazoa; phylum Chordata; class Actinopteri; order Carangiformes; family Carangidae; genus Seriola; species Seriola dumerili. The sequence goes on along the minus strand of NW_019174474.1, from coordinate 2,087,251 downwards.
CCACACATTTCCAATTTAAAAGATACTGGCTCAAGAATATTGAATCTAGTGCAATTTCCTTGATATCAGCGCAGCCATCAAAGAAACAAATTATTTCTGATTTATATTTATATCTGTCTAGTGTCAAGACAAAAGACACACAAGAAATAATGGAAACTGTTTAGTGAAGAAGAACGATTTATCTCTCCACACTGGCAGAGCTTTAATTGTAAGTGAAGCAACCCCTGAAGGCTACACATTTGAGACAGGTTCAGGTGGATTTTGTTTCTGCGGGCTGTTTGCTGAGCATGTGTTATTTTACTGCCACACGTCGAAAAAAAAAACTGCACACACTGAAGCTGCTCAGCACAATTGCTTTCTTCTACTTTAGGTGACCTATGAGCTCCTATGACAGGGAGACGCCACATGTCTCCCTTGGGAGCCACTTCAGGTGCAGGTGGTCAAACGCTCACTGCTCAAACTTCATTTTCCTTTCCAGTCACTGGCCAATTCTTTTCAGGCTCGAGGCTATCGCTGCCGCTGCCGCCCCCCCTCAGCTTTCCTAACATGCTCTTTGGTAAGTGTGGAAGGTCGTATTGAGATGTAGAGGTTGTTCTATTTAAAGCAGTTCATGTGCCATGAAGGGCAAATAGTGGGCAGGTTTACAATCCAGCCACACACACACACTACAGCAGGTGATCAGTATCCCAACAACCAGAGCAGAGAGCAAGGTCTAATTAACAGTGGAAGGATCTGATATGGTGTTTGGTTGGAATGAATGTAGGCAGAACCTTTGTCTTCTACTGTAGACGATGGGGATTTAAAGTTCAGCCTAACAGAGAAAAGGACAAAGTCAGAGGGAGCATTTATCAGACACCACTAGAAAAAGGACAAAGACATGTGTTTTCATCTGTAAGAGAAAGTCAGGGAAATCATTTCCTCTCTGGTGAAATCAGATCTCACAGACTGTGAACTACATGAATCAAAATCATGGCCCAGTTCTACCCTTTTGCAATAGCGAGTGTTAGTTGGGGCATATAAAATGGCATAATTTGGTCACTGACCAGCAGTGGTTGTTAGGTTTTTAACGAGGCAGGAAAGATCCGGAGCAGAGTCTGGTGGTGATGAGAGGGAGGCAGGGACAGCAAAAAAAAAAAAAAAAATAGCAGAGAGGGATTTTATAAAAGCCTGAAGGCAGTGGAGGCTGGATTTGACAGATATGCAAAAAGCACAGCTCAAGATCCCTGACCGGCTCTAAACTAAATCAACACAAATAATAAAGATTAACAAAAAGTACACACCAAACAAGTCCTGTTATACCACAGCTTTAAGAACTTTGCTTATTATCTGTGCTATTCCTGAGCCCCTGCAGAGGCCTGTCAACAACAGAATCTAAATAATTTGGAGCTGACGAATGAGCATGCAACCTGACACCTAATGATCTCTGCAGAAATTCATATTTTCATTAGAAAGCATTTTCATAAAATGTTCAAATCAGTGTCAACATCAGTGTAAAAAGTCAAGGATGAACACCTGGTCAAACAGTGGAGAAATAAGCCTCAATTCAAAAGGAGTAGTTTTGTTGTTTTTAGTCACGCTGGTCCTAGGAAATAAAATATCTCATCAAACACTGGATGAATTGTCATGGCATTTTTATAAATTCATTCATTCTCCTCAGGTGATAAATCCCACAAACTTTGGCAAACCCATTTCCTCTGGCACCATCATTAGGTTGACATATATTCATATCCTCCTCAGAATGAATTCAGGACATGAAAAATTGTCCAATACTTCAGTTTATAACCAAATACAAATCTTGACATTTCCATCAGCCTCAGCTGTTTAGTGAGAATTGGGAAATGTTAGCATGCTACCATGCCAAGCTAAGATGGTGAACACTGTAAACATTATACCTCCTTTGTCACATATCACACCCAACTATGAGATTTGTTAGTAGTTACATTTACAGCCTCAGAGCTGTAGACCACTGGTGTTGTTACATTTCTAAAACAAACATGACACAACAATAGCTGTTGGTAGGTATAATTTAACATTTTGAACAGAGCCAGGCGAAGCTTTCCCCCCTTTCAAACAGTGGGAGTGATATTGATCTTCTCATCTAATTCTCTGCAAGAAAGCAAATAAATACATTTTCCAAAATGTCAAACTATTCCTTTAAAGAGAGCCACAACTGATCCTTGTCTACAAATAAAACCTGAATTATGCCATTTGTTTTAGAATCAACACACACATTTTATACTTCATTAAGACGGATTTGGTGAGACGATTCGGGTGAGGAGACAGAGTAGCCTTCTCACATTGGCTGCCCCTGGTGATCAGCCTTAATACTCCTTTTAAAAATAGCCAGCTGAGCTGCAGATTAGACTTTGCCACCAGCCCCCTTGATTATGCTGCTCACAGGTATTCTTATGGGACGCAGCACACCGGGAGCCTGAGCTGCATCTTACCCTCTGACAGCGTGGAGAAGGCGCAGCGAGGGGAAGGCGGTGCGCACGTCCACAGTGTGCAGCAGGATGAGACGGAGGGCCCACTCCACACGCTCCTCTCCCCCCTTGGCCATGAAGGCCGGGATCCAGAGCACGCTGCCGCTGAGGCTTTGAAGCCGCTGCAGGAATCGATCCCTCCACTCTTCACTGACCAGGTCCATGAAGGCCCGCTGCACCACCGAGGGGTTCATGGTCACCAAGTTGGTACGCCGCCCCACATCCCGAGAGTACTCCTCCACTGGCGCCAGGTTACACCTTTGGACAAGCAAGCATCGGTCACTCAATATCATAGACTGCAAATGTGACCTTATTTCCTACAGGAATGCCTGGTTTCTTTTGATCTGAACCTCCCTAACCATACACATCTGAAAGCAAGTCAGCGGGCAACTGAAACACAGCAAATTCACAGTTCCCCAATGAAATGTGTTTCATTGGAGGAGACAGGTCTCCCATAAAATGAACTTTCCTAATTCTCCCTCAGGATTCCCTTTCAATTTACACTTAGTGACTGATAAAAGCCAAGTCATCCCATTTAGGGTGAGCTCTCACATTTTCTTCTTACATTTTTCTACACACACAGACACACACACACACACACACTGATGAAGGCAGAGGTGGAAATATCAGTGTGTCTAGTGGACTGTTGTTAATGAGCTAATTAAAAAAAAAAAAAAAATTAAGAAGAAAATTTGTAAGTGCTCATCATCTTAAATGTGATTTCAATTGATTTTTGGTCCTGGCAGGGACTGTAGCATCCTAAAGAATTTCAAGAGGCTAAATACAAAGACAGCGAGTGGAGCCTGTTCCCGTCCTTTGTTTAGTTAAAAGTAGGACATGTAAAGATGGGCGACAATTTAAAGGAAAACCCTGAATAAAAGATTAATGCAGATGGTTCCATACAGGACATGAGGGGGCTGATTGGTACTAAAATGATGAGATGATGAGAGACATATGCAGTTCATATCCTGCGGTCTTCGCCGTCACTTAAATGTTCACTTTACAAGGATACCATCATACTATAGTAAAACACTGATAAATACCAATAAGGGAAATTTCAGGAGCGGACTACAGGGTAGGAGGAGGACAGACGCTGTTCTAACGCCTCATGTTGGCCCAACACCTTTGTAAGACACATTTATTTGACTTTCTCCAGTAATTTATCATCCATCTGTACCTCACCAAGGTTAGTCACAGCATTTGTTCTGCAGAAACTTTAACCAGGAGTGAAATACAGCAGAAAAACAAGTAAAATTCAGCAGAATAGTGTTTAGTTTACTGATGTTAACCTCAGCCTCTTCATAAATGCCAGAAAACACAAAGCTGGTTATTATCTTCATGGTGGAGCTTTTCTACTCTCGTAACGCGTGGCAGGAAAACACACCGGGAGTGCTTTTTTGTTAAGTATCTCCTCGTACTCTAATTTACACTCTGGTATCAACTCGCTCTCGCTGTCCAGTGAAAACCACACATCTCCATCTTTGCATGCATTATCAATAGACTACTTCTTGGTATATATATATATTTTTTTAACCAACAAACAATTTGCAAAAATACACATTTCATTTAACAAGAGTTCAATGTTTAATCACACGCCTGTTAAAACACTGGACAGTCTCTAATAGTGAATAACGTATATTTCTTGTGTGAATTCTCCGAACTAATTAGGTGATCGGTGTGCGATACTCAAAACAAGACTTAGTATCGCCAGTATTGATACGATCGATCCGCCCTCTGGACAGGGACATTGGGTTCTCTTACAGGTTAATGGAAACTGTCAGTGAAGCACGGCTGCTAATGTACCTGCATGAGGAAACAGTTTGTCCAGAGATTACAACTGAAAACGTGACAAATGTGCACCATCGGCCGACTTAGTGCTGTTTCTTTTTTTAAGTTCTACTAAACTGCAGGAGTGTACCCAATTATCCCTGAGCTAAAATCATCTATAACGAGCATCCCAAACACTGTCCACCTACTTTGTGAAAACCAAGCACAGGGCAGAGAACTATATTTAGCTGAGACATTAACTCCCTATCTGATATGTGAATGCCAAGAGTAAATTCCTCAGCTTCTCAAAATGCCACATTCCCTGTTGTCTGCCTTCAGCCCGACCATTACCGCCGAGCCTCGGCATTATCATCATGCTGCTACAGTCTAGGAATCATGACCTCTCCTCATCAGCATAACATTGCAGCACTTAGAAGAGACAAGATGCGAAGATAACAGAATCAATTTCAGAATTACAAAAAAAAAAAGAAAGGGACATGCCGACATTTTGAGGTCTATCCAGCTATCGATCAATCAGCTCAACAAGGTGCTACCACAGACAGCTTCCTGCTTGGTTTATACAACAACAGCACTGATTTATGAGTGGATGTTTTTCACAGTAAATACCAGTGCACATAGCGTTTGCTTTGTTCGCCTGTCCCTCCATGTACACAGACTCCCAACCTGAATACTTATACTTTTATACTTTTTTTAAAAAAACTTTTTTGCATATTCCATCATAAAATAACTCTCGACAGATTTCATGCAATGACAAGTATGAATAGTGATAAATAACCCACTCAGTGGCTCTTTTGCTTACACCCAAACACAAAACACGGCTGGCTGATGGCTTCACAGACAGAGCTCTCTGGTAATTGAAAGCAGGACCCCTGAGAGTACCGGTGTCTCTCTGCAAAACACGGTGTGTTGCCGCCGGATGCAAAAGCTTTTTCAAAATGTCAATTTCATGTATAATCATGCATTTAATTGCTCTCAGTCTGGAAGTTTGTTTCCAACTTAAAATCATTAAAAGGCTTTGACAGCTCTTTCAAAAGTGCAATTAATATATTTCCAGCTGTGTGAGCACCGACTCCAAACCTGAATTAAACCGAGAACTCGAGAAAGTGATTATCATTCAAATGTGAATTATACCCTTAGTAGAAGTGAGATAAACCTAAAACTGAAACTAATTTACTAATCCATTTCAATTACAGTCTACTTTAACTTGCAGGTTTTTATCATTTTTTTTCAAGTGGAAGACTTCCAACCCTGAAATCACTCATGCTGTTTCTATGGAAAAAGAAAATACCTGATAACAAAGTCGTGCGAATCAATCTCTGGGCCACAGCTGCTGTTCAGCAGGATCCCAGAGTTTCCCACAATGGCACAGCGCCTGTGATGTTGGTTTTTCATGGGGGATACAGTTGGCAGAAGACGGTAGAGATTTTCTGAGATGTTCGTGGTGCTGTGGCGATCAAAAACATAATGGATGATATCTCCTGGTTTCAGAGTGCCCTTGAGGATCGAGATGTCTCTCTCCGGGTCGAAGAATCTCAGAATACTCTTCCTGTCAAAGGAGAAGATACAGACTGGTTATGAAAGACTTCGCTTATTGAAGTGTAAAGCCTTGCCGAGATAATTGTGGAGAATTCTGATTCTGCCTGATGAGGTTGGAGAGGGTCTTGTTGAAGGTCCAGTTGTTTGACGAGAGCTTGGCAGTGTGATTGTAGCTCGGCCGATGGTGGTTCACATCTATGCTCAGTCTTGTCAAAGCAGTTGGATCCACGTGTGCCGCCGCCTTTCTACATGAGGATGGAGAGTCATGTTATTGACACACAATGCTGATCTTTCAAATTCTCATCAATCAGAAATGAAAAGCTTGTTATTTGTGTGAATTTCAACTGAAGGGTTTTTGTATGAGTTGCTCCCAGGGTGTCATATTTGGGACAGATCTGTGATTTTGGGAATAATTTATATAGTGTTACTTCAGAACTGTACTTATACAAGTTCAAATTTAACTTAGTATTATTCACCATTTTATTCTTTACATTTTCACACCAGTACCTCTTAGAGAGAAATATTGAACTTTTTACTGCACTACACCATTTTGCAGTTTAGTTACCAGTTACATTGCACATTAAGAGTTTACACACAAAGATCTACTTCAATATTAAATATAATGCATTATTATAGAACAATCTATCAGTACTATAATGTAGTTCAAAGCTGTAGCTCCATCTCAACCCATCACAAGTCAAATGGTATTTACACTTATTTACTGCACCACTGATATACTAATAGTAATTTAATAATGAAATAACACCCAGAGATGACATATTTTACTTGATACTTTGTGAAACTCTTATGTCCTTTAATCAAGTACAATTACGCATGAAAGAGTTTTTTTAGGTTAGTTAGTGCTTCTGTTTAAGTAATGTATCTGAATGCTCCCTCCACCACTGTATCTACAATACTGACTTCATTGGATATGGCTTCAGTGACCTTTAGAATAATTTAAATGCAATAAAGTGACGTTATTTGAAATACAGGATTCTTTAACTTTGAGTCCATCTTTATTCTTATGACAGATGTTCCCATCATCACATGGATACCTCCACACTGATGCGTATTTATAGCAGCTGCCTTCTTTCTGTGAAAAGTAACAAGACACTCACTGTGAATGACTCACTGTGTTATCAAAGCTGCAAAGGAATCAAATGACCAATACCAGTTGAAAATTATATGGAGAGACCAGTAAGCTTCCCGCTAGTGGTCTATAATGATACAGTATGTGTATGTACTGTGTATATATGTGTGTGTGTGTGTGTGTGTGTGTGTGTGAAGATAATTGGATTTCCGACCTGTGTGGTTTAGGCAGGAGCTTCTGCAAGTTCATCTTCTTTGAATGTCCAGTGTTCCTAGAACAAAAAAAAAAAAAGGATTTAGATTGAATTAAGAACCATATGCTGCAGCCTGGATTCTTGGTTGATAATGGACAAATGCTTCAAAACCTCCCCGTAATCATATCTTGTAACAGTAATGCTCCCAATGTATTCACTAGCAGGCTTGCTGTACCTCCATCTTTTAAGATAGAATGAGGGTGAAAGGCACACATCAAGGTATTTTTAGAGCAATCCACTGTGGGCCCATTTGCTGATGTAATGAGGAGAAATGTGGCCTTAATGGAGCCCCATTATACTGAAAGGAGGTTTTCTTTTCACAGGGAAGTGAGCAATCTTTCCACAGGGGTGTCGAATGCACGAGCCAAAATGCATTTACAGTAAACATACTGTATGTATATCTAGATTTTTAAGCATCAGTCAATATTGCAATCATGACCTTGGCCACATGTGATAAAATCATGACAAGCTGCGAGCAGCTGTGTGAAACTGAAACTGGGGAGTGCTGCTCTGACAGACAAGTGGGCTGTTCTCACTCATTCTTTCAAACCTGGTGGCCTTTAAATATATTCCTACGTTTAAGCTGCATTTATGCAGAAGTGCAATTGGTTCTGGTTCTTCTCCCACGGCACATCACAAACCAATATGACCTCATTACAACGTGAGCCACAGCCGGGTAATTGCATTCAAAACAAAATGTTCTTGCTGAAAGGGAAATATGAAAATCCAAAAGATTTAGAGAGGGGTCTTACTTGCTGCTCAGGTAGCACAACATCTTCACAGCTTGTGATGACAATAATGAGACCAGGAGGAGGATGTTGCCCTGTTGAGGTCTGGTTTGGTTTCACATGTGACACAAGTATTTTGATGCTAAATAAAGAAGGTATTTTCTTGCAGGTCAAATGCAAGTGGGGCATGTGTGTGTGAATTGGAACATTTTTTTTTTTTTTGCTGCACTGCTCAACATTTCAAAGTCTGAAAAACGAAAAAGAAAAAAGAAGAAAGCCTCTTTTGTTCCCAATCTGTTGCCCCCTCCCCATCCATCTCCTCCTGTCTGTCTTTCTCTCTCTCTCTCTCGCACACACACACACACACACAAACAGACACACACACACACTCCCTCTTATAGTGTAAATGTATCCTATCCCGCATGCAGGCTGCTGCAAGACAAATAGCCTAATCCTTGGAGACCCAGGCAGGCTGCTGTCGGAACAGCTGCCACTGCTGCACCCAAGTGTTACAAATGAAGAAACAAGCCACACACGCTCCACATTCAACTCCAAACTTCTATTTAATTCAAATAAACTCGCTTATTTCACTCATTTATTCCCTTTTCTCCACTTCATATCTACAACTAAATCTTGAGAAAAAGCCTGAAGGAAAGAACCTCACTGGACAAGAAAACAACCCACTACACTACAGACTCGCTCTCACACCTCATGCGTGGGTAAATTACGGCGGGCTACTTACGCAGTTTCTTCCTCCACTTCTGCAATATCATCAATTATCAAAACCACAACCAGCAGCGTTACAAAGCCGAACAACAGCGTGCGGAATACGAGCGGCATGGCTGAGGGGCAGGCTGCAGCCGGGAGTCCCTCCTTTCAGCAGACCCTGTGTTACATTAACCTCCTTGTGTTTTCCATTTAGAAATCGAAAATCCGCTCAGTCATTTTTTTTCCCCCCCTTTGTTCTTATCGCCGGGGTCGGACACTCCCAGGCGAGCTGCGATCCTTCCTCCCCCCTCCTTCATGGAGATGATGATTGCCGTGTGTCTGTTTCCCGACGGGGCGACGCTGCTGCCGTCTCCACTGTTACCTCTATTCCCCAGTCAAACTTTGAAAGCGTGCACTCGCGCAGCCTGCCATGGGGACAGCGGGATGTAGACCTGACCACATGCAGTCTTAAAGGCGCAGGGGCCAACTCTCCGTATGTACACGAGCCACAGTTTGATTTCACTTCCCAGGTGTTGTTGAGCTCTCCGAGAGAGGCGGTGTAAGACTGCGGTATGCAGGAAGCCAGACAGGTGTGTGAGGCAGGTTTGCATCCAGTAGACTCACATCCAAGCACAGAGGGGTCATTGCCAGTGCAGTAATCAACTGGAGATGTGTGGTCTGATATCCTACATCTTAAAATAGAGGTCAAAGCTTCAGTGAATCTCTTGTGTCCACTAAACAGAGCCAGTGAGCCCTGGATCAGACCCCTACTGAGGCTAATTGGGACATCTTTTTTTTTTTTATATAGTTTTGGTTACCAGTGGTGGAAAGTAATGAAGTACATTACTTGAGGGTAATATTGTCATTTTTATTCCACTATATACATTTGGCAGCTCCAGCTTAGTGGTTTCTTTGCGGATAAAGATTTTACATAACAAAGCATAAGCTATGATAACATTGTTAAAGATTAAACCAGTGGGCACCATCTCTCTCTCTCTTGTGGTTCCTTCCAAAAAAGCAGTGTGATTAAGTTCTCTTGTTACATTTCAGATGAATTTTCCCCTCATCACGTCTTTCTTCTTTGAGTTAAAAGTTAGTCATTATTTCACAAAAGAGGAAAGATCAGACAGAAGTCCAAAAATGAATATTAATGTGCCTATAGCAAACTTTGTGTTTTCATCTTTCCAACAGCTCAGATTTATTTTGTGACCCTTAGAGGGAGTCTGACCCTCAGGAGCACTGCTCTGACCAAATTTAATATGAAGTAGTTAAAATTAGTTCCACCTTGAACAGTTATGACTAAAATACTGCTTACACATTGATGCATTAACAATATAATGATATATCATGTATAAAGATATATCAGTCACAGGGGCAATTTTATTGCACTTAATGCCATACTTTCAGTATATTTATGCCTCTGCGCCGACAACGGCCAGGACAGTAGGCATTATGTTTTCGGGTTGTCCATCCATCCCATTCTTGATTCAAGATTGAGGGAATTTCTTCAAATTTGGCACAAACATTCACCTGGACTCAAGGATGGACTGATTAGATTTTGGTGGCGAAAGATCAAAGGTCAAGGTCAGTGAGACCGCACAAAACACTTTTTCACACAGCAATTATGACAAAATTTCATTTTGTCATCATTTTTCTCAGAGTGGCGGAGGCATACAACTGCAAGGCGGTAATTCTACTTTGTTCATGATATTTGTAATTTTATTTATGCGGGATTTTGAAAGCTGGACTTTACTTGCAACAGTATCAAATTTTACATTGTGTCTAGACTTTTCTTTGAGTATACATTTTAAAGCTCATGTTTATCCTGAAAAAGCTAGCTGGGCATGTTTGGTCTTTCTTGCTGTTTGCCACTATGTTGTTTGCTAGGCTACACCTTTAGCAGATAAAATATTAGTGACGCCAAAGACCCATTTCACTCAGAGCAATGATTTACATCACAGTTCACTATTTGCCACTTAATTAACTAGTGATTAAGTGCTGAGTTAACACATGTTAACGTTTTGATTATGTATAAATTACAAATGTTTGTCCATTGGACATTTTGATTACAGCAGCTACATTACACTGGAAGCTATCAGTTTAGATAATTACAGTCTGTGGGAATATTTTAGCCACATTTTGGGGGTTGTTGTTTCAGTACTCAGTACATTTGTTCATCATTAGCATCCTCACCATCTCTCAGGTCTTTCCCTTAGTCCTTCTAGCTTGGGGGACATTGTATTATTATCTATTTGCTGACAATGACTGAAACATACCTGATAGTCTCCTGCACGCATAACACATGCTTAGTGTGGTGTTTAATTGCAAATGAAGTATTACACTCTGTCTGTCTCTGTCTGTTGTTTTTTTTTAAATTTCATGCATACATTATCCACACAATTGTATTTAATAGATACGACTAAAGGGCTAATTTACATAAAGTGAAAAGTGCAGCTGGAGCCTTGAGAGTGCACATAATGCTGAGAATAATCATAATCATATTTACCCTGGTAATAATATCTAATTCTAGCTAATGCCGATTCATGATTAAAACTGTACGCGCTGCATTTTATATACAGAACTGTGATTTGACACTTTTTTGTGATGTTATTCTTGAAAAATCTGCATCCAGGCATGAAAATCTAAATGTCAGCAGTCTGAACTCAGTCACTCCATCAGATTCATATTCACTGAAACATATACAGTATGTCCCTGAACGTAAGTCAAAGTCCTGCACTGAGGATTTATTGCTTTATTTCTTCTGCGAGAGTTGTTGCGTAACAGTTCGTCTTACCGAGGCACCCATTAGGCTAATTGATGCATCTTGATTAAAAGAGAAAACTCTTGCCTGCAGCAGCTTCTATTTCAAGGTTGGTGGCTTTTGTCTGTGTGTGTGTGTGTGTGTGTGTGTGTGTGTGTGTGGTTTTGACTTTCCTCAAGAACAAACTCCCGGTGACTTGCAGTTGTATTTTGTGTTTCTTTGATGTGACGAACATCAGGAGTGAGTTGTGTATGAGAGAGTATTGTTAACTGAAGCAGATGCTGCTGATACTGTTGTCAAGCACAAGATTTTTTTTTCCTTGTTGAAGATGTCATTGTGCTATTATTAGACTTTACAACCACCTAACAGCCACACACACACACACACACACACACACATGCACAGATTAAAGACACTGGAAGAAACACACTATACACTTTCTCATTTTTCAGAGCATGTTACATTTACTTTTACAAACGCTTATAAGTGATAGTAATGATGACATGTTGTTTTCATAAGAGGCTGTTTCTGCAGCTGCTACATGAGCCAAATGTTAACATTTTGAATAAAGTTATAATTTATTATTTATCGTTTACATGGCGTCAATTATTTATTTTAGCCCAATGATATGATTTCATGAAAATGTGAAATTCACTCCAGTGCAGCAGAATGTATTTTGTGGTATCTGCTAATGTTTGAAGATGACAAGGAAATGAAATGTGTGAGCTTTGTGGGTGTTCTGCACTTACCAGAAAAAGAAAAGGTTATTTTTGGCTGGGTTTCTGTTGAACTGCAGGGGGTGGGCTTCAACTTTGGTCATTTCTTTGATTCATTTGAAGATTTCAAGCACAAGCTTCTCTGCTCACTCTTCAAATTCACAGCACATAAATTGTGCACTGTGTAAAAACAACATGCCAACGCGCAGTAAACCAACCAAACCAAACTGCCCTTTGACTCATGTCAGCCATTAATTGGCTGTGTGCAGGTGTGACAGTGTCTTTTGTTGAGACCTGGAGAGCGACCTTTTGAAACATTTCAGGGATGTGATTGCTGACTGCAAAGAAATGTCATCTGTTATTTCTTGCTGTTCGCTTGAATTTAAATCACCGCTCCTATGGTGAAAATGTTTGTGAAAACTTGCACTTAAAAGGAACATGTTCAGATTTCTCCTCATGAGGAGCACTACTTTGTATATAAACTAGCTGCATGATGACCTCTGTTGTTTTGGAAGGAGCTTTCAAGAGATTGAAAAGATGTAGCTGCATTACAGAAAATGTAGGATCCAACATTTCTTGAGCTTGACCCATACTAGTGACTAAAAGTCGGGATATTTCAGCCTCCGCTGACCGTCGGCCAAGGTAGAGGTTGAAAATAAATTGAGAATGCTTTTTTAATCCCCCTAATGTTTTAGAAGGCTGCTATTTTAGGTTTTTGTAGTAACTCAGGAAGGGACATTACTCTTGAAAATGAGAATGTATCTGGTTGCAACTTGGCTGCCTTGTATATTTTCAGTATACAGCCATTTGAATTTAGGATAAATTTACAGTTTGTCCTCCTCAGCAGTGTTTGCTGTTAGAGAATATATAACATGTAGTATATCAATATCAAATATCAGCCTGATCCACTTTTCATGCTGATGAAAGTTCTACAGCTTTTAATAAGACAATAAAACAAAGTAGCAATATGATAAAACTTTCAAAAAAACTTGATCCATGTCACGCATTATTTGTTGTGTATTGATTTAGTTGAGAATGCATTCAGTGAATTGTTTGATATCTAGCATCACATTGTACAGCTTGAACAGCTAGTAAGTGACTGTTAAAATCTAAGAGCTAAACCTGAAGCTATAGAGCTGCTGGGCGAATCAAAATATGAGAAATCTTGTCCATCAGTCCATTAATTTCTCAGTTCAATACCTCACATCTCACTGAATGAGCACTTGGTACAATATTGAGAATATATGATGAACCTTGAATAGAGACTGACAGTTGAAAACTCTGTGCTCTTCACTTTATGGTGCTTCAATACTTAAATGAGAATGTTCAAAGGTTGAAGAGAGAATCTGATGTAAAAGAATATATTCAGTATATCAAAGTTGTGAGGAGCTCAGATTCAATTTTCATATCACTGGTAGGAATAGAGTATTCGAAGATGTATATTTTTTATATGATACATACAGGACATAGGCAGTTGTGTTGTCTTTTGGTTCTTTTGGATCTAAATCATTCCCCTAAATTGGAAAAGTTTACCAGATAACACGAGATTGAATTTGTTACAGCTTTTAAAAACAGCTGCAAAAAACTTTTATTAAACAAAATGGAAGGAGGTGAGAGATGGTAAAAAGTATTTTATCTATCTCTCTATTTGTATAATTAGTCATATCTACCATAATTACATCTGCGTGTCACAGCTTTCATGTACGTCTGCATTGTAACAGAGACAAAGCAGACCTGTTATTGTTATCATGGTTTGGGATTTCCAGGACCACTATGAAAATAGGTTATATTAACAATTAGTGTTTTTAATCCTGTGTGACGCTTTAGTTTCATGGATCACATCGTTTGTGTTATAAGTTGTAAATCATTGGACTGAGTTTCTGTCTTTCGTTTTCATCATTTTTTTGACTTGTAAATATATTGACAAGTGTGTTTTGCGCAGGTTGTATGAGAGAATAAAACAAAACCAAATATAATGCAATAACTCTGTACACAGCAGCTCTCTAAAATGAAAAAGTCTGTAAAAGAAAGGCAAAAACATTCATATTTCAATTTATTTTCTGAAAAATAATTTATTTCCAGAGTAAAATAAATGATATGTTGCCATACAAAAAGTGTAAGAAAAGGGACTATGTCAAAACTGTAACTGCAGAGAGATCAGTAGAGAAGCAGGTCGTATGTGCAGAGTCACGTCAAAGAGTTCTTCAAAACCACGTCCAGGAATAATTTCAGTTGTTCAGTTGTTGTTTGACCTTGAACTCATCCTCCTGTAGCATTTCTGAAAACCTCATCCCAAATATTACAGACCTAGCTTGAAGACACAGTTTGTGTGTTTTTTTTTCCCAATGATGTAACATAGTATTTTCATTGCCATGAATTGTCCCAAATCTTTTGTGACCTCAGACACACACTTCTCAGACAATTAGATTATATGTAATTTAAACTTTCCTCTCAAACACACTCTAATAAAACATTCTGGGCCTAACGAAATAAATATATTACTCCTAATCTTTTTTACTTGAAAAATATTAATCTTGATTTTCGTCTTTGCTCTTCCACTAAGTGCAAAAGTCAAAAGAAATTAAATTAACATTCTTAATTGAATAATCCCTTATTAAGACATATTAGGCTGAATAAACTCTGCAGATGTAAAAAACAAACATGGAAATGAAACAAACTGTTATAATGAAAAACCAACCCGCAGTCTGACACAAGACTAGTTATAAACATGGACGTATCAGATATGAATTGCACATTTGCACCTATAAGACAAGACTTCACAGTCTAGTCCAAGCAGTATCAAAAACAGTGTCTATCATCCAGCAAGAGAACAAGAAACTGAACAGTGCATGATGACATGAGAACACTATCTTTTTTTAAAGTTATTAAACTTGATTTTCTGACAGTTAAAACATCTAATAGGCCACTATAATAACCCAGTCAGAGTGTTTCTGTTCTCTTTTAATAAGAAACCTTTCTGCATCAAAATAAAATGCATTAAGTGATGAACTATTAGTTTGTAAACACTTGGCAACTTTTAAATATGAATAACTGAAGAACCACCCAAACTTTTTTTTTTTTTTTTCTTTTTAAATCATAAGAATCTCATTTTTGAGAGTGACGGACAGAACACACAGTGCACTGAGTGAAAGGAAACTGTCATTTTGTCATACAGATCACTGGGATCATGACAGACCTAAAACAATATGGCAACTATAGTTGTAGTAGCATCATGTCCACTCACTAATAATCAACTAGGACTGAGCCAGACAGTACTGTAGAGGTCTTCTACCACCAAGTCAACACAGGAATTCACCGGCAAACACTGGACAACACCTCGCTGATAACGTAAACAACTAAAATGGACCCTTTCGAAAGTTTAACGTGGAGCGAAGTGGAGCGCAACGTCTCCTATGACCTGAACGGGCTGTTAAATAGATCGCCTTTATCAAAAACATTTTGTTTCATCCTTTCGAGAAAAGAAGAATAAAATCATAAAATATTATTCCTTTGAGAGAATATGAATGTCCACATTGTCCTTTAGTCCTTTTCTTGCTTTACGAACTATAAAACTGACTCCATATTTTCACAAAACTCATGGTCCTCTAGGTTATATATAAACTTTGTCCTGTCAACTAGTTTGGGGCCTTCTGTGAGAGACGGGTAAAACTCAGTCGGCGTCATGTAGCCCTCGTGACCTTTGATGTACTTCTTGTAGTTCCTGCGTAAGCAATACCATGTGGTGGTGTAGAGGAGGAAGGCGATGCCCTTCAGGATGATGGCAAGGCTCACGTACAGATGTCTGTAAGCTATGTTGTCGTACAGCAGGCAAGCACCCTTATTGCCGCAGTCTGAACTCCAGAAAAGGCAAGTGGAGTCGATCCCAGCACCAAAGATCAGAGGAGGGGGGATGAATCCTGTAAAACAGCGAGACAACAAAACTCATTCTGTTTCCATAAAAATGACTTTATGTGCAATCTGGGTTAATACTGAATCATTAGTTGGCCATTTTTTCTTTTGATTATTTCATTACTGAACCCAAACACATTATACTTGTGCCAACAGCCTCAGTATACCACTTCAGTTCTCAAATTTAAAGCCTGCTCACCAGGGTGGATCTCAAGTTCCACTCTAGTGAACACTGATCTTGGGAAGACTACTTTCCAACTTTAGAAATGGAATCACTTACAGAGGATTTTAAGAGTTGAATGTCTCATCCCACTGGCTGATTTCAAACTTTCAATTCTGGATCCACTTAATGATGCCTGTGACTGTCAGTAATGTTGCATGTGCTTTTATTATGTCTGGCTCTGCTGGTTTTTCTTTCTCTCTGCTGTACTCACATCTCTCTTACACAAGAGATCTTCATCTCGATGAGACTACCCGATTAAATAAAGTTTATATAACTGCTCTACTATTACACATAGATTTTAAAGTGTTAATGTTCAAACCATTCTTAAAGGAATAGTTTAGGGAAATTTGGGGAAATATGTTAATTAGATTTCTAACTACAAGTTAGATGATAAACTTTATACCACCCTCATGTCTGTACGGTAAATAAGAAGCTACACCCAGCAGCCTGTTAGCTTAGCTTAGCATAAAGACTGGAAACAGAAGGAAACAGCTTGCCTGGCTCTATGTCAAGGTAACAAAAATTTGCTTACCAGCACTTTTGAACATATTATACCTATAACTGGCCGCTGGTAGTAGCTTCTTCTTTACCATACAGACATTAGAGTGATACAGAGAAATACTTTGACAAGGAGCAATAGCAGAAGAGTTACAGGGCCTGTTCTAATAGTCCAAATCCAAACAAAACACAACTATAGCAGAACCTCCACGAGTGCTTATTACTTAATATCAGAAATGTATTCTTCTTCATGACATCCCAAACACAGACATCCTTAAAATAATATCAGGCTATGTCTCTTTATGTACAGAATGCCCACGTGCTTCTTGATAACACGATCTAGACATTCTTAGTTCAAATACTCCACCCACCTCCATTTGTTTTTCCACTGTCATCAACTTATGCTGTATGGTTAATTCAGTTTATTTGTTCTCTGTGTGGAAATAAATGAAGCCAATAAAGTCTCTGAGGTCAATGGAGCCCTGTGTTTGTGTGAGCGATGAGATTATCTGAGTGTGTCTCAGTCAGTGTGTCACACTTGTACCGAGACAGACCCAGAGTGTTTAAAATTAATAATGTGTCGTCTGATAAAAGCTGTTAAACAGTTCTTACCGAGAAGTCGTAGCAAAAGAAACAACACTCCAAGTGCGTATGATTTCAGTTCAGGGCTCACGGTCCTTCAAGACAAGCAGACAGAATAAATCACTGTGTTTTATTTTCAAACTGGATTCTGTGAATGATCAAACCTATTCATGTATTCTTCACAAACACTGCACTCTCATACGTTTCCATCCACAAAACATACCTGATTAGGATGATGACAGATGGAGTCTGGGCCATGGCTCCGACCAGGCTGCAGGCACAGATCACACACAGGAAGATGAGAAAAGCCTCCTGGCAGCCCGGCGTTGGACATTTCCCTGGAACTGCTGTGGCGGATTCAGTGTCAGCGGATACACAAGTACATCCCGTCAAGTTCTGTAAATGAAATTACGGGGAACGCATGTTACATCTGGTGTGCACTATTTTCATATTTAGGAGAAAGCCTGGTATTAACATGGTGGAACCAAATGATCTGCACTTTAAAAAAGTAACACGACTGCTAAAACTGCTGCAGTGAGAGAGTAATAGTAAAAGCAGTTACAGTGAGATTTTGTGCTGCTGAGCAGAGAGCATCTGATCTCAGTAAAGCGACAGAACCACTTTATTGCCCAACAAGTGCTAGTTGATGACAGAACTATGAAATACTGGGACTTGTTTTACTTTGAATATTAAAAAAAAAAACAGAACATAGAGAAATGTTTGGAAATGGAAATGTTTGCATCATTTGTAATTAAAACGATAGTTTTCCTGCAGTGCAAGGTGGTAGATAACTATAGCCTGCAGAGATTGTGATTCCATTTTCAGATTACTCTCATTGATCACAAAGTAATTGTAGTGTTAAGACCTGAGAGATATTCGATGTGGTCTGAGCACTTCCTGTTCGGGTGCAGCCGGCGAAGCAAGCGGACAGGTAGGTGACACCGTTGGAGCCGCACACAGGGCTGATGGAGGAGGTGAAGCAGTTGCAGTGACTGATGCATTGAGCCTCTGGTTTCTCACCCACTCGAAGCGTCCTGAACAGAGACACACAGAAAAACCTGAGCACCCCTTTCCCACTGAAAGTACCAACTATATCTGTCCGAGGAACAAACAAAATTGAAGAAAAACTCTCTGCTCTTTATCAGTGACAACATGGGTCTCTGGTTCACTTTTAACATCTCCATGGAAACTGCACTGCACAGCTGCACCTGCTCTGGAGCAGGCTGGGTTCAGGCTAACAAATCGAAAAGTAGTAAAAGCCTAAAGTCACTATTTCTACATGATCATCATATGGACAAAAATCCTGCTTTCATGTTGAAGTAACAAGAAATAAAGGCAACAATAAGCCTGGGTATCATATCATTATTTTTAGTCTATTTGTATTTTATTTCATTTTGTGTACTTTTTAAAATTTGTTTTTAAATTTTAAAAAATATATATTTTTCTTCTGCTTATGTAAATCCCTTTGAATTGCTTCTGTGTTTGAAATATGCTGCACAAATAAAGCTGCTTCTAATATTAGAAACTTTCAAGTGATTCTCAGCTTTTGAAAAAAAATTGGCTACAGTGAGTTAACTAAAAGTGATACAGTCTGGGTGATCCATCTTCATTTATGAAATAATAATAAATAAATGCCTCTGTATATACAACAAGAGCAAATAGTTACAGTTGACCAGTTATTTAAGCCATTTAAATGTCCAGTTACATATTCATTTTGCATTTAAACTGGTGACTGGTTCGGTGAAGTCCGTTCTCGTTCAGTCTGTGCAGCGCTCAGGAACATGAGGCCACTTTCTGCATAGAAAATATTAGTCTCCATGACATAACACAAAGTTGTCTGAACAAAAAGTAAGCCCACTGTGGCCGAAAGACTGTCAGTGATAAGAATTTTTATTTACACAATTAGACTCTCAATGAAATCCTCTAATCTTGGCAGCAGTGTTACCTTTCTCTGTTATACTGTTGTTAGCTGCTCATATTTATTTATTAGGATAACTGGGTCATAAGACACTAATGTTAACTATGCATTTATTTCACAATCTAGGGCATTAAAACACACTGAAATTTTCAGTTGTATTCTATAGTTTGTTCATTATCATCTAAAGTGTATCTTTGTCTGCTGAATCATGTTGGTTTTTGACACTGAACTGAACTAATTTCCTCCTGGGCAACACTTGCATAAAAACTCTACATACAATACAATACAACTTCCTCATCTGCTGAAGCTGCATGTGATTGGTTAGTTGTTCCAATGCCCGCCTTGTCATGAAAATGGACTCTCAGTTACTATTTGAAACCAGGGAACTTTATGATTAACATCTCACATACTCACTTTAACTATGTAGTTCAGACTGATAATAAGAGCAAGAACTACATTTTTGGCTTGTAAGCCTCTTAAAATGAAGAACTGTGTACTTGTGACCCCTCGTCATCCCCCTTGCATACTGGTTACATACTAGGTCTACAGTGATTTTTCCCCTTTGTTTTATTTGAAATTTTTTTTTCCTGCTCTGCTTTTCTGTTAAGTTTTCTGTTTTCAAAATGCCTACCCTGCCCTATCCTGTATTCAGCGTTAAATAAACATGGCTGTCAAATATTCAGGTTCTCTCTTACTCGTTGCCATATGTGACCGTCACTCCTGCGACGGGACCCGTGTCACAACCCAGGAAGAGGAAGGAGACGTAGCAGGCAGTGGATATCAGGTTGACCAACATGGCCATGCGGATAGCTCCCAGCGCCGACAGGTTCAGCTTCTTCACCAGCAGCCCGCCCATGAAGATCCCCAGACATGCACACGGAATAGCTGTCATACCTTCAAAAAGAAAAAAAGATTTATCATACTGGTATACCCAAGTGCATGACGATGCATGTGTGAGCTTGTGTGTGCGTGCTCTGAATACAGACCTAACAGCTGGTTTGCTGATGTGGTTGTGAGGTTGAACTGCTGCTCGAGGTACTTCCCCAGAAAGGCTGCAAAGCCGGCCACTACAGCGATCTCCATACAGGCTGCCAGGATGATGCAGGTGAACACTGGGTTTGACAGGAGGTGCTTGGTCACCTTGGGGATCACTAGTCATAAAGAAATAAGGAAGGGATGAACAGGACAGACAGGCTTCTCTTGTTGCCTTCACCTGTTCACCTGTTCTGATCACATATGATTAAATTTGGTTGGCAATCAAATGACATAAATAATAAATCAATGAAATCTCAATGGAATAAAGTGCAGAGCTTCCAAAGCTGTTTTTCTTTTTTATATATATATTTGTGTGAAACAGACACATCTGAGCTAATTCCAGTGACTGAAAACTAGTTTAGCTTGATGAAGTAGCTTATGTAACAGCATTTTCATTATGTTGAGTGCTTCTACTTTTAAAACATGTGAGCAGCTGCCGTGGTGGAACAAACTGCAAACTAAGTACATTTATTCAAGTACAAGTACTACTTTACCAGAGTACTGGTTACTTTCATACAACTTTATACTTTTACTCTAACAGATATCAGAAGGAAATATTGTACTTTTTTACTCCACTACATATATTTCACAGCTGGCATTACTAGTGACTTTGCAGAAAATGATTTTACACACAAAACCTGTGACAAGTCAGTAAAATATGATTTTATAATATGATTTTATAAATGAAATCCAACATGATAAAAAAGTTACATAATTAAATGCTGCTTACTTACTAAAGTAAAAATATAATATATTATATTATATAATATAATTCTGAGAGGGAAAACTGTGGAAAATGTGTTAGAAAGTTTGCTGACAGTACGTTTGTACTTTTATTTAAGGTACAAGCTTAATGTAGAATTGTTACATGTGCTGGAGTAATTTTACTTTTTGGTAGCACAATGTTTATTTAATTAGAGTTCCTTACTTCCTCTTACATGAATCAATATGTGACATGTATTTTATATTTGAATGTGAATGCTCCTTGCGTACAAACACTGCAGTACTACACTGGATCTTGCTCGCTCACCCCTGAGTTGCTGACAGCAGGTGGGGCTGTTGGCAGCCTCGTGGTTGTGCACAACCCCATTGCTGGGCTTTGGAGTCTCATAGTCTGCATTCAGAGAGGGAGGAAGCATAACTTGCTCACTGTCTGCCCCCTCCTCTCTCTCCTTGGTCGGCAGTGACTGTGGGAAGCCAAACATCAAAAGAGCTGAGCAAAAGAGTAAGGCACCGCACAGGAGGAAGCCTGCCCACCAGGCCCCGATCCACCGCGGGTCATCTGGAGTGATGCCCAGCTTACCTGTGGAGAGGCACAGGAGTAGTCGATAAACCACACGCACAGAGAAACACAACATATAACGCAACACTGGAAAAATATGAAACTCACTTGTGTCAATGAAGATAGCGTCCACATAGAATTTAGTGCAGAGGGAGCCAAGGATGAAGCCACAGGCAGGCCCAAACACCAGCGTAGAGAAGAGGATTCCTGCACAGAACAAACAAACACCAACTTTAATGTTTGGTTTGGTCAGACTTCATTCACCTTTCAGAAATAATTATAGTGACAAAAACAAGTAGGACAGTTTTGTTAGAACATCCATGAATGGATGTTCTAACAAATTGTACTGTGTAGGTCGCAAACCAAAATTGGATTGGATGCTCTGCATAATACTGTTAATGCTTTCTGGAAGATGCTATAAAACACCACTGGTAAAAAAAAAATTGTATCATGTGCAATCAATATAATGGACAGACAGAATTAAAATGTACCCCTGCCAGGAGACTTCAAGTAGTATCAATTTTTGCACACATATTGCTGATGATTTGTGATGTTTGTTGTGTTTATCATTTGTATTGTGTTATGTTTAATTTGTTTATAACAAATTTCCTTCTGTGGTGGAGCCCGTTTTATTCAATTTCTAAAATGTACGAATGCCTTAAAAACATTCATCATTCATCATTCATTTTATAATGAAGGCAGGGCAAAGAGTCAATTTTATAAATGCATCAACATCAAGGAAGGCCTGGTGACATTTTAGATTCAATGTAAGCATCTAACTTGCGAGTCTTATTTGCTTTTATGTGGCTTTTCCAGAAGGTACGGGCTGAAGCATGACAGCAAACAGGGGAACATTTTGGCTGTCGTGAAAGATCAAATCAGCCAGTTAAAACCACAAGGCAAGTGCAGCAGTGGCGGCAGCAAAAACAGTGACTGTGCTTGTTATGATCACATGGCTATGCCTTCTCACCCTCGCTGGGTAACATACTGAACAAACAGATATGAACACACAGTGTGAAGAAGACACCTGACAACAGAAACCAGTTGTTTTGTCCCAATCTGCTCTGGTGGGCAGCTGGAGATAAAAATGTGGAGCTTGATCCAAAAATCCTCATTAGAGTGCTGTCAGCGGGGTGAGACTCTGGCACTGCGACTCAGACTGCAGGCAGATAATGAAGACTCAAAGCTCAATTTGGGAGACAAATTTCTCCTTGTCTGTATGTCCTGTGATCCGTGGTATTATTAGACTGCAGTGTGGAGTGTTGGACCGTATCTTGGCAAACAGTGACAAACCAGATCTTGTTCTAAGTTTGACCACTCACGAATGGCAATGCTAGCTTCAAATTACCATCAAAATAAAATGAAATTATCTCTGATATCGCTGCTTCCTCCTCCTGCTTTGGATCATTAGTAACATCCCCTTTTACTGGCTGCAGGTTGGTCTGAGCATTGTTGCTATCAGCACGACGTCTCCCTGTAAGATGTTGTTCGAATGCCAGGAGCAGCCACTTAATGAACAAGCGTGGAAACTGTGACTAAGCTCTGTATGTCTCTGCAAGTGCTCAGAGTGAATGCATGGTCTGCTTCCTGCCTTGACCACCCACATAGGAAGGGAGTCAACAGATTCACATAATTGTAGCCCCATTCACATCATAGTTTATTCTTCACATAAAGGAAATGGCTCACAGATTCGTTAGGTGCGGCCCAGGACCTATAAAGTGGTATAAACAGGCTCATTTAGGCCGGGAGGGGAGTGGAACAAAAGAACAGAGGCTTTCATCATGGCATGGGAAAATAATGATTTTTTTCACACAACTGAAACATCTTTGCGGTTGACTATCAGGCCAGAGCGGAAGTGAATGAAGACACATGTGTCCATGAGGCGTCAGAGCATGATGGATTTCCTTCTGCTAGCTTCACGGGTTTGTAATATGTAAAGAAGGCAGGTAGCAGGCAAAGGCTAATTTCCTCTGCTGACAATCTGCATGCAAAACTGACAAATCAAAAATCAGAAGTTTAAAAACAGTAGAAACAACAGCTTTTAACCACATCCAACACATACAGACAGAGGAATTCACATCCATAAACACACACACACACACACACACACACACACACACACACACACACACACACACACACACACACACACACACACACACAATACAGACAGACGTTGTTGCGGCACATCAGGATCGGTTTGCACCAGTGAAAATGTGCAATTTAACAGCGCTTTCATGAAGAAAGGCTGCAGTCACTATGTGACAAGCAAATATGCCTGTGGCGTTGCAAATGAGGCCTGTGCACTCTCTGTTTTGAGTGTTTCCTTAGAAACTGAGTGTTGTCTTCTCATAGCAACAACATCACAACTGCTTTAACCACAGGAAACCTCAAAGAGGAAATTCAGTTAGTAAAATCACCTTCCAGGAGATGACGGCTCAGCTATAGCCCACAAGGCTGCGACCACTGAGGGGATAAATGTTTCCACTGAGATCCGTGCCTATCCCCAGTTGCTTTAAGAAATGCTGTGTCCTTGATGATAACACTGTACTAAAGCACAAGTCTCACATGTGGAAAAGATCACTAATCTAAGAAAGACCATGACTCCTTATCAATCTGCTGCTCGTGAACAAGAAAGAGGGGGCATGCGATTTTGAATTTGGTGATAATGTCCTCATGGAAGATTAATTAAAAATACTTTTGATAGCTTTTCTCCTTTTTGTCTTGAGCTCAGAGCCAGCAGAGGAAAAGCATGCAGCAAGATGAGTCTTTTACAATGGAATTAAGCTGGCATGAACATGAACTGGATCTTGTAGTCAAAACATAAGCAAAGTATCAAGTCCACCACTCCTTTCCCTCATTTTTTCCCTTCCATCCTAATCTACTTAATGTGAGATGCTAAAGATAAAAAAGCTATTTCTTTTAAGTTGCTACATGGACAGAATAGACCAAATCTTTGTAAAGTGATTTAAGAAATGAAATATAACATATTAATCAGTGTGCTTTAGAGGAGCTGGTAGGTAGATTTTGTCACCTTTGGACAGAGGCTAGTTTTTCTGTTTCCTGTATTTATGCTGTTATGCCGTCTAGTGCTACGCAACTGACCGGAAAAGTTTAGAAACTCTCACTGACTTAATCTTGCTCATGACAGTTAATTTGGTTACTACTTCCCCCAATGCTGCGTTCAATGAACTGCCCCCTTAAAAAAATACTACGTTACCTCTGTGTTCACTCACCCTTATTTTGGCACATTTTGGCTTCAGTGACACCGAATAAAAAGAAGTCGAATGCAAACACGAAACAAAGGTAACACCATCAATCGGTTTAATTACTTGGAACACACTCCCACTGGTGAATATGAAGAGTGCAGAGCTTCAAAAAAAAAAAGAGAGACCAATTGGCACCAAAGCAATTGTTCATTCATCGTAATCGAGGTAAAATTTTGAAATAATCGTGATACTGATTTGAAGTCATATTGCCCAGCCCTAATGCTTTTATGTCTTAGATATATTCTTCTACGCACAGGCAGACTTCTGTGTACGGGAACAGAGCAGGGGAGTTAAATGACATGTGACCATGAATGTGAGCTGATTTGGTCTGCTTCATGCAAACGATTCCCCTGGGCATATATTGACAAGCTTGGTTACTTTACTTTACAAATGTCTCTTTCACATCCACCTCAGTGCTTCCTCCTTATCTCATTTCAAATAACCAAATCTGACTGTGACTGGAGACCTTTGCAAAAATAAAGAGTCAACAGTGCCTGTACAAGCTGTAATGGGACATATTTCATGTTATTTCACAGCAGGATTAAACAGAAAAAAAAGGAAAACCTAAGTTAAGCACATTAAATCTCCATGAAGGACAATACACGACCAGAGCCACGGGTGATCTTTGTAATACACCACTTTTCCAAACTGCCTCTAAATCCCTTTTCCCTTCCAGCAGTACTGTTACGAGATAAGTACAAAACAAACTAATTTGTTCATGTTGTAGTTTGCCTGAGCCTTTTAGTATCCTGTGAATTATACTCTCTGGGGAGCATGTCAAATGTAATTCAATTACAAAGCTCGGCTCTAGTGTTTTTGTCTCCCTCTAATTTGTTTAGAGACCAAGAGAAAAGACTGGGAGAGCTACTGTCCATGAGGCTTGTCCGTTCCTGAATATTAATTAACCCACATGCATCCCATAACCTATACGCTACATTTGAAAAGGTGACTTAAAAATAAATGTTGAAGATACAAATGGCCACGTATTCCCTTCAAAGAACAAAGAGCTTACGTCATATCCTGTGCAATACCTGTAGTTTAGTGAAAATGAAAGTTAATTGATGTCACGTTATCTATCTTCACACTTGGACACAGCATTTCCACGTAAGTACATGACATACAGGCACCTGCATCTTGTAGACTTGTAACGGCTGAGTCAAAATACCACGCAAGGACCAAGCAATAACAGAAGAGATAAGAGAAACAGCCTGGGCTGCACTTATCATAAACATAACTCCTGAGATTAACGTGGAGCCAGGTGAAACCAAGTGAGAGGCCGATTTAAAGCTGTTCGACACAGACAAAAGGTCCTCCACATTTAAAAAGCCCCCAGTCGCAAAGTTTTGTTTCTTTACACCATCCAAACCAAAGCATTTGAGATTATAAACCAACACAGCGTGAGGTTAAACAGAAAAAGCTCACGGCAATCCAAATGTCAGATGCATTACGGCTGCACCGTCCCCAGTTCATTTCCTGCTCTCACTGTACAAAGGGAATTCCTTCTCCTCCTCCATTAATCCTGCTCAAGTTGGCTCAGTAATCCCCTGAGCTAAATAAGAGCAGAGGGACACTGCGATGTGGGAGGCCAAACAACAGCTTGTGCCACTTTCACGTGGGGCCAGACTGAAACTGAGAGTGAGCTAAATGATTACTACAGATCAAGCCAAGAGCCCATGTTTCAGCTTTCCACCTCTGGGGCCTAAACTCGAGTTTATGTCAGAGGGTCTATCAAAGAGTTTTGGGACAGAGGGACTGCAAAAAGCAAGCACAAAGTTTTAGTAACTATATCATTTTAAGACCATGAGATTTATAAAGCTTTCAAACAAAGGGCCTCTGTTCCTCCTCTGCTGTACATCAGGTCATAACATCCTTTGTAGTGTGACATTTTTTTTTTTTTTTTTTACAACTGAAGAGACTCAGGAGAAACACTCAAACGGGCCAGAGATGTCAGATTGAGCACAGGCTGTTTCCTGAAGAAGGCTGGTATCATTCACACTGAAAGTTACACACAAGATTCAAACAATTATGAAACACCTCAACTTAGAAAAGTCAAGACTCCACGCCTAACAACCAGCCATCTGCTTCCTGGCAACGTGCTTCCTCTGCTCTCATCAACTGCACAGAAACAGTGTGCTGCCGTTTACACTGAAAATAGTTTTCTAGTTGGTCGAAGAGATTTGCCACCATGCAGTGGACTGGGGTTAATAGGTTACAGGCATTTTTATTTCAAGAAGAGAACAAACTTCATGTGTAATATTGTTATGCTTACAGTTTTCCAGTGTTAAAAATGAATACAGAATCTCTTTTCAGGATTGTGTGGCTGATCAATAACACTGATTAAATCCTGTAAAGACACAGTAATGACACAGGAGTGAAGCTCTGCCTATTTACACTGCTGCCATCTCTAATATGAGTACTTGAATTAATGTTGCACATCTGGCATACTGTATATCCAGTGTCTGGTACATGCCATTGTTACTGTTGCAAACAGCACAACAACCATCAAGCTGCTTTAGCGCTATACGCTCTATACGCTTCTATACGCTGTTATGACACTGGGAAACCTATAGTCTATTAAGCATGGATGGATACGCCACCATCATTCAGCCTTGCTGCCAAATTGTCACAGAGGCCTTACACAGTATCGCCATGAAAAAAACAACAACAAAAAAAAAATAAATAAATAAAAAAGCATTTTCCCCATAGGAGAGTTTGTAAAACGTTTGACAGGACATCTCAAACTGCAAACAAGACTGATTATTACTCTTTGAATCATGGATTTTTATACCATTAAAATTTTACATTGCGTTTGTAAACTTTAGCCAGACTACTGACTACAAGCAGTAAATATGTCTGACTGTGACAAAATCAAACATGACATGTCAGATAATTATCATAGAGGGCTAAGGAGTGTGAACCTGACAAGCCTGATAAGGAAATGTATGGTGGCCTCACCTAATTACACGATCTGCTCATGTCATCTCCTGCGTCAGTACAAACAAGCCGCAATGGGAAAGAAAACGTGCTATATCATCGATGCTCGTGTGTTAAATTCTTTAAAACCACCAAATGAGATTTGTTCATTTGTTTGCTGTTGACTTGTTAAACCTAACCCATACATCGTTGGTCTGTGGGTTTATTTCAACAGGTCAATGCATTCTATTTTCCTGCTAAACAGGGACTCAACAGTAGACTAAATATCTACACAAAAGCTGTTAAAAAAACCACGCGTCAGTACGCGTCCCATTATCACTGATTCACAATCTGCTGCAATTTCGCGCAAGTATTTCATTAAGAAAAGTGCATTTAGACATCAGGTCTTAGCAAGTCATTCATAAGTAAAAAGCTATTCAAGTGGCCCATTACATAATCTCTCTGGTTCTCAAATTGCTGCTTGTTAAATCAGCTAATAACGAAGACAGACTCTGCTAAACACACTGTGCCTGCAGGATGTTATCAGCTATAGTGCTCAATTTACCAGGACCAACTGTGTACATTTCAGGAAAAATGAATGGATGAAGTGACTCTTTAAGTTCTCTGAGAGTATTTTATCTGCTTGTCCGCTCTCTGTAAAGTTTTGTCTCTTCCCGTTTCTTTTTTGTACTTTTTTTGCTGTCACATCTGTTCTCCATCTCAGAGTCATTTGTTCTCAGGCGCTCTGAGGGAAACTGACAAAATTCTTATCTTACATTTCTCAAAGAATATGTAGCTGAGGTGCCACATCCCCTTCTATCTTTGGACAGTACTACTGACTCTCTAAGCCTGCAGACTCTCTCGCTCAGTGGCTCTGTGACATTTGGTAGATGCCTGAGAAGTCAACCCATGAACAACAACAACAAAGCAAACTTGCTGACAACAAATTATCAAATTTAAACATAATAAATCCCTTTACAGAGATCAGATAAGATTTAAATTCTGTGAATGTTAAGCAAAATCCAGATGTCAGACATGATCAGAGTATGACATCAGATAGCTGTTATGTAAAGTCAGCCCCTCTCACGGCAACAGGATTAATAACAAACAGGTAAAAGTCAAGCAAAAGTGGCCTCTAAGGTGAAGTCTATTTTGATGAGGTACAGAGGAGATTAATGGTTACCAAATCTTCAGTGATCCGTAAGTAACCACTAACAGCATTAGACAGCAGCTTTCACCCCAGGAAGTGAACCCTCAGACCACCTGAGTGGCTTTTAGTATCAACGTCAAAATCAGTTTTTAGGGAAACAGTCACACTGACGGCAGGAAGTCTTACTGTGCTAGAACAAATGTTTGTACCATTGTACATTTTACAAAGCTTCTCTGTCCTATGAAGGACACCATGTATCTCCAAAATGACAACTTTTAATGAACTAAAAATCAAACAAACAAACAAACAAACAAAAAACTGTTTTCAGCTTTGCAGTGTATTTTTGGTTTATTTTTGAGAAGTTTTATAAACCATAAAACCCAAAATTGCCAAAATTGGAGCTGAATGAATAGACATTAATTATTGATTAATTTGCACCTTATATTCTCAATATATCTTCTGTCTATAAAATGCAAGAAATTTGTGAAAAAATGCGTACTGTAATTTCCCACAGCCAAAGGTAATGTGTTCAGATTGTTTATTTTATGTGATCAGTGGGAAAAAGCCCAAAAATATTCAGTTTACTATCAAAGAAAAGCACCAAATCTGCAAATTTATGAAGCTGGAAACATTAAACATATTGCATTTTGGCTTGAAAAATGACTAAAAATAATTATCAAAATAGTTGTTGATAATTTCTCTGTTTATTGACTATTGATTACCAACTTATTGATCCAGCTCTAAATTAATGAGTGAGAAAAAAAATGGTTGGGTTGGTTTGTTGGTCAGCTGTGCCCTATAGTAACCCTGTTGACTCCACACGGCCATGACCTAAATAACAAGCCAAAGCTTAAAGTAGGCTCTCGACTCACATTCAAATGCCATTACATCAGGATCATCCTACTTTAACTTCCGCTTGCGTCAAAATGTATAAAATTTGAACCCGGCTCTCTGCACACGTCCAGCTGTGATGTGACATTAAAACAGCATCTTCTCTACCAGTTAACTTCTAACTCGCACTGGAACAGACGAGCTTTGAAACGGTTTCACTAAGGCCATATGGTTGCAGTATAAAAAGTGCAGCTTAAGGACACGTTTAAAACTATTAGCATTTTGACCCTGAGGATGAGCAGTGGGGTTACTGCAGAGCGTCGTCCAGGATGCGGCCGGCCGACACACCGGCTTCTCAGCAGCTCTCCTCCCCTCAACACCCTGTCATGTTAAGCCGAGCTCTGGCTCAATCTAAGCCTCCGAGAGGTCGCGGCCTGAAATGGGAGGTCAAAGTCGGGCCTCGCTGCAGGCTTCACTCCCTCATATCAGCAGCCTGTTTGAACAGACTCCTGATACAAGTCTAGACTTCTGATAACAGAGCCGACTGTACATGCAGTTTGTGCTGTACTACATCGTCTTCTGTAATGCAACACAAAACACACCATTGTTCTATGCAGACGCCTGCATCACCACTGTTTCACATCCTAATGTCAGGCACATGACGATTGTTATTGCTGTAAATAAGATTTGGGAAATGCCACTTGAAGTAACATTTAGTGTAGAAGTATGACACAAATATATGATTTACACATTTACCATTCTTTTCAGGCAGATGGAAATACTATAATACATGCACATTGAAACCCCTGAAACATTGATGCCAATTATATTTTCATTTTGTGAGTACATTATATTAATATTAAAAATGTAGTATATTATCTGACCTTTGATTGATTTAAAAAACTCCAAAACCCAATATCTATTCAATGTAACTGCCCTGAGTAATACATTAAAATACAAAAGTAAAACAAATATCTGTTTATTAGAGCTCAAAGGATTAGTCAATTGGTTGATGGACAGAAAATCAAACAGCAATTATTTTGATAATCCTTCAACTGTTTCACTAATTATAATATGAAATGCCAATAAGCTTCTAAAATGCTGTTTTAAAAAAAAATCATTGTAAACTGAAAATCTTTCGGCTTAGACTGTTGGTCAAACTAAACAAGACATTTAAAGATGTCCCATTGTGCTCTGAAAACTATTTTTGACATTTTATAAACTAATTGAGTAATCTCTTACGTAAATAAGCACGAGTTGCAGCCCTACTGTTTATATCTGACATTGTTTCGTTAAATTCACATAAACTGTTACATATGAGAGGTAAGAAACTGTAAATGCTGACTGAAGCTCTGTCGTGCCCAACACATCTCTGTCCTATTTTATAATTCAAGGGCTGCGACAACCGAGCTGCCACATCCCATGACTCTTTGGATGACAATACAGAGAAAAATCACTTAAGTAAAACACGCTGCCTTGAGATGGGAGGAGGAAAAAAGGTTTTCTAAAAACAGTGAAGCCCTGTCATGGAAATAAATGCTTTTTTAATCTTAAAAAAAAAAAAAAAAAAAAAAAAAAAAAAATCCACATCCGGCCCTCTCACATTATGTAAGATAGAGTAAGGCCATCATATTAAACTTTGGGAAAAGAACACTGAATGAGAGTGTTCATATCCTGTGTGTCTCCTTACAGATAAATACTAGATCCTGATAATAAATGCAGAGAAAAGGTCAAGTCAACAAAGGGACGTGAGGGAAATTAAAAATTGGAATGATTGTTTAAAAAGCTCCTGACTGTAAATGTACACCAGACAGGTTCACAAACCTCCCAGTATGGAGGAAGAGCTGCCAACCCGCTCTAAACCTAGACTTTTCCATTTGATGCGATTCATGAAGAGTTTAATATTTCAGTAATGGGTCTCATATTTTCCAGCTAATTTCTTGGATATTTTACTCAGAAATTACTCAGCTATTTCCAAAAAAAAAAAAAAGAAAAAAAAAGGGGAAGGCTGACACAACTTTGTCTGATCACAAGGGAAATACTGCAGTTATTACGTACACATTCATTACATTCAAGTTTTTAAGAAAAGTCTAGGAGGTTACGTTCATAAACAACTCATAAACAGAAATTAGTATCCATGAGAGTTTTCTAGTCAAATAAAAAAGCACCTGTATAAAGAAACATAGTAATTAAACCTTGGCAATCATCCTACTTTCTTCATCTATTAGTTAAAGTAGCTTACACTTCAGAATATTATTTTGTGGTATATAGGGGTGTTGTGATATAAATCTGTAAAAACGATAACCGTGAGATTCAAAAAATGAAATACTGATAAAGTGTTAATAATGCACATATGATAATATTGTGATGGCAGATGTTAGGCCTTGTAGATCTTTTGTCTGTCAGTTGATCTTGTTTCCTTTTCGCTCTCCATTAGGTGTAACTATTGTTTTTGTATATATTCAGTATGGTAACAGACTCTTTCTACTTCCCTACAATTTCACCTAATGGATTTTCCTACAAAGAGACAAAACACACAATAAATAAAGTTAAAGATTATTAAATATATTATTATTATTATTGCTATAAAAAAAAAAAATTCTATAGATATTGCAATAATATTGTTATTGTGAATTCCTTTGGCTCTAATAATCGTGTAATGAAAATCTGATATTGTGAAAGCCATAGTGGTAAATTTGATATTTCTGTTGAATATTTTTTTATCATATGTTGAGGTGTATTGTTGCTTATCCTACTGTTTGTCAAATAAACTTTATTACACTGCAGAAGTTGTAAATGTGCCTTGTGTGTACATATGTCTCCGTGTAATCAGATCCTTCTTCTACCTTGTAGGTCAATGGCATTAGGCTACTTTAACCTGACATGCAGTCACTTAATCTTTGAGTCCAATTAACCTTGTGTCATCACACTATTCCAGGAGGCAGTAAAATCCCTCATTAACCTAAATGGCATCTGTATTAGTTTGCTCTAAGTGGAGTAAATTTGTTTTTGTTTCATGTCCTGTAGATTTAAATCCACACTCCTAATTAATGAACTGATCGTCATTGTAAACATCGTAATTCTCTGTTTCTATGAATCAGAGCTGCCAGATCTTTTCTGTGCACATCTAGAGATTTTCAAATATTACAGTAATGCAAGCTTGGACTGATGTTATAATAATAATGATGGTGTTTTTGCGCCATAAGATTACATAAACAGACCAGGCATGTTTTCAAACAGGGCACTGATGCGATGCTGGAAGCTCAGAGGACTCGGCCAGACTGCCAACTCTGTGAACGCCGGGTCAGCAAAGTCGCGAGAGAGACACACGCAGACAGACAGAGGGAGGGAAGGACGGATAGACGGTGGGCAGGAGTTAATGTAACAGAGCAAAGCCCTGTCATTCTGCCTTGCTACAGTGATCTGTTTGTAATCCTGCTTCAGATGTTTGTTTGGAGCAAGGACGGCCCTACACACAGTCTCCATTGTTGGGCAGTTGGGTGGTAGGATGAGGGCATGGAGGAGAAAGGGCACAAGACCAGAGCCTATATGTCTCTCCACTGGAGAGACGCAGCTGCTCTATTGAGGACGAAGAGCTCAGAGAGGTTTGGGACCGTTTGACAGCAGCTGGTAACAGCTTCTACAGCGGGTGGCTTGGCCTAATTATCAGGATAGAGATGCCAGCAGCCTGATTCCCCGCTTTCTCCATGAACATGTTAGAAACAGGCGCACATTATACAGCCGATTGAACAACACCATGTCTGCCACTGGTTATAATGGGGTGCTAATTACGCAGCATCCTGAAGAAGAGGAGAGTTGACTGGGCAGGCCAAGTGTGGGATGTGTTTTGAAGAGGAAAAAGTTGAATGAGACGGAAACACCCATGAGCCTGGGTGATATGTCTGAAATTAGAATAAAGATATTAAGCTGAATATTTCTTCTGATATTCATTTATATCACAATCCGGCAAATAAAGGAAATATCACTTATGTTAAACGCAACTGTAAGTAACTAAAAAACTAGAACTCAAAGAATCTACAATCACCATTTGTTTATTAAGTTAAGACAAAAACACTACAATGTTGAGTGTTAGTCTAATTCATGTTGAAGCTACAACCTGAAAATCAGAAAAACAGCAGATGATGCAGTATGAAGTGTTGATAAAATGACACGACGCACTGCAAGAACAGCAGCCTCAGTGCTTTGCACACAAGTCACAAGCTGTTCACCAGATTCAGAAAATATGAGCTATAATTGTTTTTATGATGCGCATAGAAAGCTATTGTAATGCATCATACCGGCCTTGATGCCCGGCAACATGTTGACATTCCCACTCATGAATACTCAGTAGTCATTACTACATTATTACTATATTATTACATGAGTACTCAGTACTCATGGGACAGGCCACAGCCATCTTTGAACTCGGCCTTCATTTTGATCTCAACTACACACCTGTAAAGTTTTATGATGGCATCATTCACGGTAGTGATGCTGATGTAGTGACGAAGTTTAGGTGTCTCCAGGACTTATCTTGCCATGATCTCACACACACACGCACATGCACACGCACACACACAGAGACAGACATTTTTTGTGATACAATGATGTGATTTTGTTTGCTCACTGAGTGAATGAAAGTTGACTGAATCAAAGAGTTAATCATAAATCACTGTCCACCTATTGATCAGAGTCCATTTAATTAGGCGCTGTTATCCCTCACCCTCCGCCATCAGTGATATGGGGATTAAGTGCTGAACATGCTTCTGAGTAATCCTAGGAGCCCACAGAGCAACCACTTACACACCACTCAATCAATGAGGCTTGGGATTTGTGGTAAAGCCACAAGCACAGTGTGATTCTGTATTTCCTGGGCAAAGTCCTTGTCCAAGGTCAGGACTGTTCATTTTTCATTCTGAAAAAGGAGTAGTTAAGTGTATGGCAAGTCCATGATTGGAGCTGACCAGCGTCCTGAGTCTCCATCAGAGTGACAGCTGCATCCTCCACAGCAGGAGCAGAGGAAGGATGAAGCATCTCAATTCAATAGTAACAAAAAGCAGCCCAACAACCCAGCCGTTTCTCTAGCAACGGCTTGTTGATGCTGCTGTGTTTATGATCTGTCTCCTCCCACCTCTTATCCCCATGCTCCTCCCCCAGTGCATGACAAAAAAATCCCCTTTTTAATCAGCAGTGACAGAGCCTGACCCAGATTGCCTCGAGAAGGCTGCATGGTGGTGTGGCGAGGTTTACTGAGGCCACAGGGTTTCATGATAGAGATGTAAAAGGTGCCATAAGCATGTGTAGGCCAAAATAAAGACGATTCAGCAGGGTACTACACAGAGCACCTTTCAGGCTACTGAGCCTTGACTGCACTGCTACAGATGGTGATCTGGGAAAAAAAAAGAAATATGCTTGTGGCAGTAGCCAGAACTTCAACATACGGCTCTGCAGGCTCTGGTGAGACGGCCTGTGGGTTTCATATCTGATATCTAACACTGATTCATTTCATACAGAGGTCTGACCTATTTACCAGCTTCCAAACTCATGCTTCCTCTGTTCTCTGATGGTCCAGCTGATGGATGAAGGGTTCGTCAGGCCAGAGAAGTTGGCCTCGTTGATCAGTGGAACTTTAAAGATAAACTTTAAAGGGTCAACTTCTCCAGACGTGCTGTGCTGGGGCTGGTTTCACACTGGCCTGGAGTATTAGATGAGCCTTGATTTTGCTCTTAGATTAGTTTAATGCAAGTTAGACAGTTTCACAAAAATAAAGAGTGGCTTATTTTAAGCCTATAAAGTTGCCCATCCTTTTCCCAGGCTAACTCAGAGCTGGGAGCCAAGTTTACATGGTAACACTCACACCTGCTGACCAGTGGCACCAAACAACAAATAAAAGGAGTCCTACTTAAGATAGTCAAGAACTAGATAGCTTTGTGCAACTGCTGAATACAGTCTATCTGAGGTCTGACTATTAGTTTGCTCTAAGCCATAGTAAAAGTCTATCTCTGTTGATGATTAAAGCTGCTCTCTGCTGCTGGTGGACATGATTCCTCCAGCAAGTTAACCAGTGAACTTCAAGCAGTGGCCACATTTAGGCTGAGGAATACTAGTTGTATAAGTAGTAGTTGCAGGTTTCAACAGTGTTCACATCCTCAAAAACATCATTGACTGTAATTCCTTTTCAATGCCTTTAACACTCTCTAGAGCTGAGCAATATGTACAAAATGAATGTTACTACAATCCAAAGAAATTCAGATGTGAAGAAATAAAGTATCGGACTCATATACAAAGTGACATGATAAAAGATGCAGGGCTGAAACTACCACTTATTTTCATTATTGATTGATGTGCTGTTTTTTGAATAAAAATTGATTCATTTATATAGTGCTCTTATCCAAAAAGCTTTTTTGATTTGCCTCTCATTCACACATGCACATACACACTCACCAATGGCTACCATACAAGCTATGAGTGTCTTGCTCAAGGACATCTCATCATGAAGACAGGGAGGGATCTAACCCCACACTCTGGGATTACTGGACGACCCCCTCTACCTCCTGAGTCACTGTTCCTCAAGCTTCTCTAACAGTCCCTCTTTTTCACTTCTTATTTTTGTTTTATTTTTTTCATTCATGATTCCTATGACATGTATAAACTGTAAGCAACCAAAATATCATATATAAATTCCATGTCATTACTAAC
The DNA here is from genome assembly GCF_002260705.1 of Seriola dumerili. Lineage (NCBI taxonomy): Eukaryota > Metazoa > Chordata > Actinopteri > Carangiformes > Carangidae > Seriola > Seriola dumerili. Next base: position 2,050,879 of record NW_019174474.1, on the reverse strand, counting down.
ACCGCCACCAACCCTCAACCATCTCTACACAGCAGCACTTTTCAAATCTACAGAACTTTATAGAAATTTATAGCCAAGATCTATGTGAGGAATATATATTCATGAAAACTGGTTCACATGTGTTAATTTGCTTCCCTCTATGTTGACAAACACGAAGCATACGTCATACGCCATACGTCCAGCAGACAGGACTGGACAGACCGTAGCAAAACGTGAACTGACATTATTACAGGGTCTCTGCCATACTATCCCACAAAAACAGCAGATTGACCAGGGGGAGGTGACTCACTTCAGACGAGTGGCCAGATGACGAGTCCTTCTGAGGCTACTACACAACCTGACACACAACAGAAATATTGGAATGTAAAAAAAACAAAGAAACAGAAAAAACAACCTTGTGTCATGTCCACACCATCTGAGGTTAAATTAACACACAGATATTTTTGCACACCCACCCTATCTGATTCATATCAGATCTATGTGTAAACAAACTACTCTTTAAACCAGCTCTCCTCATCTGCAAATAGGAGCTAGAGAAAAATCTAAAATTATTAGCAGTGGACAAACACACTCTACATGTTTTGCCTCATCACTGCACAGGACTGAGGGATGACCTTATTAGATTCAAGGAAGGAAGGCAGACTCAAATCAAATAACTCCCTGTGCTTAAATTTAATAAAACTTTCACTTGGGACAGTCACTAATCAATCAATACGACTTCCCATTTTCCAAAGCAGAAGCGCTATGAAGTGTGCAGTCTCCCTCTGCATAGCATTATATCGGCTCAGTTCCTTTCTGACTCCTTTACATGATGTGATACTCAGAGCATTTGGGGATAATTACTGATTAGCTTTGAGACAGCAGCAGCATGTTGTTGACCAGTTGGATACAAGCTAATCTCATGTTTACTGTCCTGTCTACCTCTAGGACCAGACTAAAAGTAACTGTGCAGGGGGCGGCCGCTGCATTCGGGCCTACAGCACAATGTCAACGCCTCTGGGTCATCCAGCTCATAGCACTGCTCACTGTTGAGCCTACTGTCACACATGGTGGAAAGACAAGCCCACACAGTTCATTACAGTGATGCAGAGGAGCAGCGGCTGGCTGACGAACATTTTACTGCAACACCGTTTATCATCTTGAGATAAAACAAACTGGTGTTGCTAGGCAAACTCAGCATGCAGCTTATGGCAGGGACGGAAAAACCCATTTAGAATCTAATCCTTCAAGATGACATTAACATGCGCTGAGTTTAAGTAGCTTATATAAACGCCCTACTGCAGCAACTGTTTGGAGTCAGAGCATTTTAACAGGAATGTTGACAAGTCTCTCGAGGATCCTTCTGAGACCTTTGTCTCTGCGACTACTGCCATCGGTTTTCCTACCGAACCTGAAGCTAACCTAAGCTTTATCCCTGCATAGCAGTGATAAACATAAAATGATGGAATATAGCATTAGAGGATTTCTGAAATATTTAGATTTGAAGAAATATACAGTAGATTTGGTTAAAGACCGTGCTAAGGCCTGAAAATAAAATACAAACCAGTGGTTGGCAGCAAGATAAGTAGATATGGAAGGCAAATTTTTTTATACTTCTACTTTCCAGGTAGAGGCAGTTATCTTGTCTGAGGCGAGACGGAAAAAAAGGACCTTTGTGTTTCCCCACACTCGTCTGTCATTCCTAGTTTGGTAGTTTGGCAGAGAGAGAGAGAGAGAGAGAGAGAGAGAGAGAGAGAGAATGTCTTCCACAGAACCTCTGACAGGCTTGTGTTCGCCAATAAAACTCAGAGGCTCTTCATACTCTCGGCTGCTGTGCAGCTGTATCCAGCAACTGCTGTCTGTCATTGGTGCATAAAGTTGTAAAGTCCAGCTGAAATTACAATTAGACATCACTTCTAGTAGTCAAAAATCACAAGTGATTTCAAATATGACATTAGCAGTGCACTTTTTTCCCTGGTGGATGTCTGTTTGGTGGCTTGTCCAGCAAGCCAAGGTGAAACACAAAATGTGTTTTTATCTGCAGAAAGCTAAAGTGGGTTGTTTACATTAAGTGGCTCTTTTTTGTGTGTCAATGGCTGCTGTCTGGCAAGTAGATAATCAATGACAGAACACTGACGTTGGTGCTTTAGGCAAACACAATCTAAGATAAACAAATCTGACAGATATGCAAAGACATTCTGATCTTATGTAGACAAAAAAACAAATGATATTGTCCAGACTGAAATATAACTTTCATTGATTGCTGCGAGACTTTGTACCGACATTCATGTTGCAAGCAGGAGGAATCCTAATAACTCTCCTGATCTACCTCCACCAGCAGGTCAAAATTTGACTTTGTCCAATACTTTGGTTTATGGCCAAACACCTGCAAAACTATTAGACTAGTAATAAACTACAATGGTGTACTATCAGCATATTAGCATTGTTAACAAGATGATGTTAGCAGCTCAAACCATTTATGGTTTTGTGACTCTAATTTTACCTTATCTATAACAGCTTAACCAAGGCTGTGTCACTCATGCCAGTAAAAGAAGTTGCTTTGGGAAATTACACTTTAAGCCACAACTCCATCAGCACTTTTGAATCTGTTCATAAATGTATTATACTTATTATGCAACAAGCAATGTCCACATGTCCATAAAAAGGCATGACACTGATTAATTAATCAATGTCATACTTTCAATCTCCCCCATATGTGTATCGTACCACAGGCACTGCATAGTGTACATTACAGATTAATGAAGAAATCCAAGTCTGCCTAAAAGCTTCTGAAACGTGCAGAGGCAGCTGGGTGGAGATTGTGCTGTACGACACACAACGTCAGCTCTAAGCCCTTCTCTGTGTCTCCTGTACAGTATATTTATGCAGTTGGGGGTCCTGTGGGAAGAGCCAGAATTAGCAGTGGATAGTGAAAGGTCATAGAGCAGTGGGAATGGAGATCCTGTTGACGCAATCTGTCCAATCATATTTGTTTCCTTCGGCCAGACACAAGTGCCTACGTCTAGACTCGAGGAACAAACCAAAACAACACAATCCCATAAAACACATGTGTTTGCGTTTGACCCTGCTTAGAAAAGCTGCTTTTTGACGGTGGCGGTGACAGCATTCAAACCAGTTTCATAACAACACTGAAATACTTCCTTTTAAGAAGAACACACACCACTTAGCAGGCAAGCTCCTAAAAAATCTTAACAATGACAGTGAACATATCTTAACCAGGGAGAGACAAAGAGCTCTCTAAAGTGTCAGAGCAGACCTTGCCTGAGTGTGTTTTACAGTTGTTTAAACAGCAGTAAGCCATGTCTGCTGCTGTATACACAGTAAATGCAGGCAGACGGAGCCTCTGGAGGAGTTGTTTTTCACAGGCCTGTGTGGTATGCATTTGCGTCCCAGCCCACTCAGACCTACCTCATGGCTGGCTGGTTGGCATTCCTGCCTCACTCTGTAATTATGGCTCTTCTCCAGGCCTCTAAGCTCTTCTCTCTCTACAATGCCGTATTCTGACAGGGCAGGGACCTGCCTCTGTCAAAGGTGCACACTTTTCACCTGGCCATATAGCTCAGGCTCTAATTTTAACAATAACACATCACGGGGTGAGAATGTGCTTTGACAACCGCGGAGGCCAACAGTTGCAGCAGGGAGAAAAAAAGAAGCAGCTTCAATTACACTTGTTGTCATGGATCATAAGTCAGGGTTAATGATGATGTTTTTAACCTTGGGGTGAAAATATGTGATATTAAATACGTTAAATCAATTAAAGAATTAAAATGAAACAAGTACTTTGCTTTAAACCCTGTCTCCCAGTGTGTGAGAAAAAGTATTAACACTTAAACACCTGTGAAAGAGTCTACACACCAAGCAGCACATAGATCCTTGTAATCTGGTGATGTGATACTGAGGCTGCAGTGAGAACAGAGGAAGTTTTACTGTACATGCTCATATAGCACATTCATTTGAAGCCATTGGATGTATCAGCAGAAAGTTCCTGGTCTCTGATTTGAGAGGTGATTTCCTTTCTAATTTCTGTCTAAAATGTCTCTGCAGATACAAACAACCTGACAGAGATGATGGATGGATTCACTTTCATCTTCTGAAAATCCCACAATATAACTACATTTATCTGATCTCAAATTAGATAATTGTGATGATGACATGCCAATTCTACTGGACTTATTCACAGGTTTGTTTACAGAGTTAAAAATGAAACCTAGGACTGAAGCCTCAGCCTACAGAACTTGTAGGAAACCTACAGCAAATAAGCAAATATTTTTGACCAAATGTTTCAAAACTCAACGTACTGTTGCCACTTCAACAATGTGAACTTGTTGTCGTAAACTGATGAATAATCCAAATGCATTATCAGTATGTGAAAGGAAATCTCACAGAATTTCAGACAATCTGCTCCATTCATGCAGCTGGGGGCACATGACATGCCTGCAGCAGAAGGATTAGGACGATCAGCTGAGTGCGACTCAATACCACATTGTTCCTCGCTGTTCACCGCTTGTTTTTCCTCCAACTCTCCTTGCAGCTTATCAGAGGAGGACAGAGCCAAATCTCTCTCCCCTACGCCTGCCAAACTTCAATCATTCGCAGTCCACTTCCCCCCGTAAACTGCTAACAAGCCACTATGGTGGTGCCAAAATGTCAAAGCCTTTTGTGTTACTTTTTCATGCTCTTTATTGTTTCAAACAAAGCTCTAGGTGTTTTTTTTTGTAAAAACAGCTCATGTTCAGGACAAATAAATACAGCTAATGGCAGTTAACAAAATCAGAAAATCAGCTTTGAGCTTCAGATTACAGACTACACACTGATGCCTTTGTTCGTAGGTCACATCTGTATTTGGGTGACAAAAGGCAGCCACACAGCGTGCTGCTGTGTGAATGTATCAGAAAGGGTGTGTGTCAGCCTGAACTCATCCTCCATTCAAGCTCTCATTGTCTCTGCTCCATGCTGATAACAAAAAACACACACTATGCAAACAGATCTCATCTACTCCATCAAAGGCTGATGTGGCAGTCTGGACAACAAATTAAAAGGCAGGTCACAGACAAAACAATGAAACATACTATTATATGGATTTGTGGCTGTGGTTCAAAGGGTAACTGTGAAAATGTTTATCATGCAGGGATGCTAGCAAGTCACTGTTTTAACTTTCAACAAATAGTTTTGGGAAATATGCTTATTCTCTTGCTTGCCAAAACTTGAGGAGAAGACTCATGTCTGAGAGTGCCAAGAGTTTGAAGAGAAGACTGATGTCCCTTTCATGCCTGTATGGTAAGTATATGTTGTTGGAGCTTGCAGCGGGTTAGATTAACTACGCATAAAGACTGCTGCATGCCTCTGTAATACAGGGAGTCGTCATTGTTACACTTTGATTTAATTAAATTTATTACACTTTTTACTAATTAAAAAGGCAAGATATAATATGTTGATTAACGAGCTTTAGAGATGCTGGTAGCTGGATTTTGTTTACTTTCAGACAGAGCCAGGCTCTTCCCCCTTGTTTCCAGTCCTTATGCTAAACTAGGCTAAACAACTGCTAGCTCCAGTAACATATACTTACCATACAGGTATAAAAGGGGCATCAATCTTCTCATCAAACTCTAAGCAAGAGCGCAAACAAGCATTCTTCCCAAATTGTCCAACTATTAATTTAATAGCTGTTGGTTCTTCAGAGCAATGTTCAATATGCATAATATATGGTTATTAGCACAGTACCACATCTCACTCGGTGGGTCTTCCTTTAAAATATCTGACATAGATTCACAGAAAAAGCTACAGAAGTGAAAATCCTCTGTGGCTTAATGATAAAAGTATTAAAGCTGGAGTTTGTATCCCAAAATAGCAAAATAATTACATATCACAGCAATTACATATCCCTTGACAGCCACTGTGCATTCAGAATTTTGCCCAGAAAGCAGTTTGAATGCACCTTTAAACCTCAAAGAGCCACATCAGCAGCATCTTGGCTTTGAGAAGGGACTGGGCAAAGCAGAGACATTTAACCCGCTGAAACCTCTGTAATGGAGATTAAAAAGCTCCAAGATGTGCTCACCTGGCACTCATGTGAGCAGGCCTGTGCTTGAACAAAGGGAGATGGTGTGCAGCAGAAGAGCACAAATATAGTGTACGGATATTCTGTGTTGACTCAAACTATGCAAACACTGCACCTGATGGCGATGAACAAACACACTCACGGCTGACTTTCTGCTGTACCAGTTTCAGTTGCCTTGGGAAATCAGTGTGCTGCAGTAAATAGATTTTTACTTTCCAGTGTGATAATCATCTGTTTCCTTGAGCGCTGCTTATCTTTAACAGTAATTTCATTCAGCCAGTGATCCTCAAACCTTCCTTCATTGTGGCCTTTGGCAATCTGTCTATCATTTTTTTTCCCACAATAGATTATGTGCAATCTGGATTTTAAACATTTTGTTTATACAGTTTTATGAATAGGGCTCACCTATATAGAGTGAGGAGTCTTTCTTCTTCACATGATCATCGATATAGGACACCCCTAGAGGCTGTACCGGCGTGGCTCCGATACCCAGCAGGACCTGAGCTCCGATCAGCAGCAGGTACATCATGTTGGTGTTGGGCTTGTGGGCGCACACAGGGTCCACTGGCACCTGGGCGTCCCTGCTGGTGTTGGAGCAATCATCCCGACCCACGTCAGTCCTCCACGTTTCGCGTATCTCATACTGATTTGTTAAAAACTCCGGGAGAGCTGAGAGAAGGGCGCCGAGTGCCATGACGATGCCCCCGCAGCCTATCAGACGGGGACGATGTGCTTTGGCCCCAAAGTAGCTGACAAACAGGATCAGCGCCAGGTTGCCTATCTCAAAGCTGCTGGCTATCACTCCGACGTCAGCACTTTGCAGGTTGAACCGTCGCTCCAGGGTGGTCAGCACACTCACCTGAAAACAACAACAGAGCACAGACTCAAACCAGGGTCATGGGAATGATGCTGAACAAAGCAAAAAATGTGGCACAAATACAAAACCAAGGATGTCGTGGGAATCTCACGTCACCAACAGAGAGAGAGAATTCATCATATGATTTATCAGAATACATATAAGCGGGTGAAAATGCACACAGAAGATACTGTGATCGGATCGGCCAGTTCACATCTTCAGGTGACATGTAAATGCAAAGTGCAGAGTGTGATTCTGCCCAGCAAGTTGAGGGGGCACCTAACTCGACCTCTTCCTGCTAGGTTAAGTAAGCCCAGCAAAAACTAGTAGTAGCAGTAGCTAGCAAGTGATGAATGATGCCTGTCTACAAGTCTGCCAGCTCAAACCAACTAATTTGTAGATTAAGATCTGATCAGAAGAAAGGGGATAGCAAGAATGCTTAATAATACCAGGGGTAAATGCACAGAACAGTCATTATCCAGATAACACATCCAGATACAGATCACATATTAATACCAGGTGTAAACAGGGGCCTAAACTTGAGTCTTCTGGATGTGCTCTTGGAGAAATCATCAGTCACGCTGTTTGAAACTGTGCCTTTCCATTGGAATATCCTGAATGACAAGCTGTTCAGATGTTCCACACTGTGGCTCCTCCCTGCCAACAGGCCTCTGTTTCTGATTAGCCGCGCACAACAACATTGACTTCCACAGCTTTAGTTAGAACGGCTCATCACAAGCTTCTCTCTCTTTCACCAGCTGTCGGAGCCTACCAGTAACTTCCAGCTGAGGCGCACAAAGCAGAATGGTTGTCACAATACAGTTTGTCAGATATGATCCAGAGGTCAGTGATTAAATACTGTAAGTGAAGCATAATAATCTGTTGTATAGGAGAGGAAGGATGTGTTTGCTTGCTTGTGATGTGTGGGAACAGTCTTTCTATGCCCTGCGAACCAGTGTCACATTTAAACAGTTATCAAGCTATTTTCAGATCTGTCCCAAACTGTCCTTGAAAGGGCATCACAATTTTCCATTTCACAACTGGCTCCGTTGAAGAGTTTTGATTGAGCTCTAAAAAAAAAAAAAAAAAAAAGGATCCTGCCAACACAAACATCCCGTTCTGCAAAGACTGACTTCACTGCAAGATAAATGAGCTTGCTGGTTTGTTGTTGGAACACTTTTCCATCAAATGCTTAATTATGCCAATTTAATGTACACAGTGGATTTGAATTGGAGCAGTTGTTTGGATACAACTAGGTGACTTTTGAGGCTCCAAAAGGCTCTGTGCTTTAGGGCCAAATGTGGAAGTGACTGATCAAAAATCTTTTTTTTCTTTTTTTAAAATACAACTAGACTTGAATTCCATCTTTAACTTGACATTAAGCATCATACATTGCTAAATATAAAATATACTGTTTTTTTGTGTTGTTTTCAGCTTTTCCTGCATGTCTCTAAAACATTCATCACATTACAATCTACACACCAGGTGTGGTACAGAAATAGAAATTTACAGCACAGCCATATCTTAGAGTTACAAGTTCTGAAAACTGAATTTGTTCTATGAAAATAAAATCTGTCGTGAACCAGGGAAGAAACCCTATTCCCTTCAGTCCCGACTGATGCCTGGTATTAATCTATGATCTGTTTCCTGTCCCGTTTGAGATAAGATTTAATGCACAACAGGCGAGGAGGATGAGGAGATGTCATTGCCAACAAAGACAAACATTGAACAGCCTGTTTGCTTTGTCACTGGAGTTTAGAAAATAAGTTGTCCTCTGTGACTTTTAGGAGGCAGGAGTGACAGCAGGTAATTCTTGCAGCTGCTCTGAACCCGACTGCAGTGACTCCTTCACTACAGATCAAGGCATGGGGAGGATGATTGTTGGGAGTGGTCCGTGCCGGTGTCCTTCAGTGATGTTGAGTGGATGGAAAACTTCAGAATGAGTCATGACGTTTCTGCCCCTTGGGCGGCTCTTTCCCACAAATGCAAACGCACTGGACAGGCTGCATTTACGCCTGGCTGGCTCCGCCCTGGCTGGGATCTGATCATAACATTGCCTCATCCTCTACACTAGCTCTAGGTCTACACAGTAACACTGCAATAAAGTAAAGCAGAGGGAGCGAAGCCATTATCTAATCAGATCCCATCCCGTTATGGGAGGCCTGGGCAAGTGTGTGTGTGACTGACAGCTTCTGCAGTGGAAGCACTCTGGATGAGTTAAGCTCTCGTCGCCAGGTTCAACATGTTTGTGCACTTCCACTTAAACAGGCAGCCTTCCAGGAGGATTAAAGCCAGAATAAATTATACAGGAAAAACCCAGTGGAATGCAGACTGGTCAGTGGTCGAAGCCACATTTTGTCCGGATAACGACTTAAACTGTGGAAATGTTTAAATCAGTTGCATGGCAACAAAACAAACCTCGTCATGCTTTGTGACATCCCATCACCTCACAGAAGAGCGAGTCTTGTCTGAGCACAAGGAATCCCAACTTCCACCGATTTACTTCAGCATGTACTGACAGGGTCTGTATTATCAGCAAGCAGAAAAAGCTGCTCAATGCTGACATTTACTTCAGCACGTCAGGGTTCTGCACTAATGTGAAAGTGCTGAAATAGTGCTACTTGTGAAGGCACGGCAGCTGTTTATAAGTGAAGCCTTGGCTATTTAGAATCATTTCCACTCTGTTTTATGAGGTGTGACTTACTGAAGGTTGACTGAAGGTTAGCTAAATGTACTTTAACTGTTCTGAATGAGCTATTTTGTGTCTAAAAGAAGCTACATCGATAGCGTTAGCTGTGGGCACACAGAATATTTTCTACTTTTTTAAATGTTTTTATCTTTATATTTTATCTCAAGTTTTTGAGCACAAGTGAAGTAAACAATTACATATTTTCAGGTCATGTATGTGAACACACACAGTAAAGCAGATTTTGAATTAAATTTCTATGAACTGATTACTAACACCAACATACTGTTTGGATATAATAATAAAAAAATTATCTTTATATTTTATCTCAAGTTTTTGAGCACAAGTGAAGTAAACAATTACATATTTTCAGGTCATGTATGTGAACACACACAGTAAAGCAGATTTTGAATTAAATTTCTATGAACTGATTACTAACACCAACATACTGTTTGGATATAATAATAAAAAAACCTCACTATGGATTTTTTAATTTTTACCACTTTCTCAACACCTGTGCACAAAAGGCCCAAGTCTGACAGCAATAATAAATTACCTGGCAGATGTATGTTTTGCATTATGGCTAAACGTGAAATAATCCTGAATCATTTAACATCTCAGCATAAATTTCATAAAACGAATAAAAAAAATGACAAATATGTACGACTTTATTGGAACATAGCTATCAATGCTGATATTGAATATAGTTTTAAAAAGACAATAATGTTCCTGTTGAACAGTTTGGGCTTCTCCCTCCAACACGCTGCAGTTTGACAGGTTCACTCAGCTGAGACGAACACAGTTCAGGCTCAGGTGTTGGTTGCACTTTGCAGCTCGAGCCCTGAAGTGTCGGATTTGGTTCTTATCAGGGAAGCGTTACTATAACCAACAGAGACCCACAGGTGCTGCAAACACAGAAATCCCAAATAGAGCTTTCCCAAGGCTTGTATATAATATTAACTCCTACAATTAAAATCAGTTGAAATTTGTTCCTATAGTTTTTCATTGGTTGAAACAAGACAACTCCAATGACAGTATTGTAAATTACGTAGAATTAAAGGTAGAGTCTTCAGATTCCTTGTTTTAGCCGACAGTCAGCTCAAAACCAAAAGATATCCAGTTCACCACCATATATGACAACAAACAGCCACCAAACCTCTTATTTGTGAAGGTGGTTGCCCTTTTGGCTTGAAAAATGACTGAGATGACTAATCATCAATCAATTAATCATGCAACTATGATATATGATAGTGAACTGAGTACCCCTGGGGATTTGGACTGTTGGTCAGACAAAAAAAAGACGTATGAAGATGTCACTTTTGTCTCTGGGAAGCTGTGATTGCAATTTTGCAATTTTTTTTTACATTTTACAGATAAAACAATGAATCAATTGAAAAAGTATTCATCAGATTAGTCAATAATGAAAATGATCATCATCATGATCATTGCTTGCAGCCCTAATGTCCATTAGTAAAGTCATCAACTGCTGAAAAGAATCGTTCATGAAATTATTTATTTCAGATGTTCATTTTTAATGGACATCAAAAGAGGCTGTTAATTTGCTCCTATATCAAAAACAGTAAAGGCATCAAAGTGAATTTCTGAGAAGTGAGAGAAACCCTAATAAATCAGGGAACAATGACAATCTCATACTTCTGTCGAATTTGCCTGTGCAGGCTGACAGGTTGCAGTCAGGATGCTAAATCAGGACATGCAGCATGTTGCTAAGTGTCTTGTACTGTAAGCCGCTCAGAGAAAGCAAAGGGGCCATGATAGTTGAGTTTTGTCCCTTTGCTGCCAGCAAACACTCTTAAGTCCCATCATCCAATCAGATACACCGCAGTAGCTCATGTAGGTTGATTCCAGTTGACCAGATTGTCACTGAACCAGGTACCTAATGTCCTGTCCATGTAAATGAAGCTCCATGTAAGAGAGCTCTGCTCTGTCGATGAAAACAAATAGGGGAGAAAGCCTCATGTGTTTGTGTAAGTAAATCATCCCAACCTCACCTGGAGCCCCAGGTTTATTGTTCAAACTGTCTGAACAGGTGTGCAATGCCAGCTCGCCATAAAAAATGCAGAACTGTGATGCCTGTTTTATTAAAAAGGAAATAAAGAGAACAATATCCTCCTATGAAACCATCCTAACTGACTGTGAGTGGCACTGCTGTGCTCTGTGGCCGCTCTTAGCCGCAGGATGCTTGATGCTCAGCAGATCCACTAACAGAGAAGATAAGATGTTCCACTCCAAATATGGCCAAGGCATTTAGGGTTTAGTCTATTAATTGCAACTGAGCTGGGGAAACGGTGTGATTCTTGGAGAATAAACATTGCCAATGTCAAAACTAAGCATTCACAGAGGATGCCTGAGGCTGTGTAGTTCCTCTGGGACACTTTGAGGAATATTTTGGAGCACTACTGGGAGCTTTGTCCCATAAAATCTATATTAGAGTCTCTGAATGCTTTCAGACTTTTCTGTTTTGTTTTTTTCCATTGAAACATGATCATAAAGATAGAGATTTTTAGGTTTAACTACAAGAACATACCGAAAACCTTACTCATCATTGTGGTTGCTTTTGTTGTCAGTGTGATTAATAGTAAAACTGAAAGTAATGGGTAAAACTAAAACATAAACTGAAACAGGAGGAATGGGAGGAGGATGTCCTTGACCTTGAAAGGCATTTTGGGTACATCAGCCAATTACTACCTTCCTAAATATGATGAGACTATTATTATTAGTGCCAACCAAAGATTAAAAGGTCACCCTTTGGTTTCTACATAGATGATTAAAAGTTGGCTCGGATTGAGTCGTGATACACTAAAGACAAATTAGACATAATGGCAGACAAGCAGAGGGATGTTTTCTCAATAATAAGCTAACTAACGCGGGACAGTTGAGCGGCATGAAATCTGTCCCGCAGGCTGTACTTTACCGAGCAGGAGACAGACTTCTCATGTCATCGCTCAGCTGAACGTTAGTGTTTAGCCCAAAGCGTGGAGAGTAGCACAAACCCCAAATGTAAAGCCCAGACCCGGATAAGATAACTCTGAATATGACCTAGAGAAGCAGGGTCTGACAGTCTCACAGTGACGGAGAAGGCAGTGTGGGTCCTGCTTCTTGAGTTCGGGTTGTGTGTTGCTACTCACCAGGTATGCTCCGACGGTGCCCTGTGCCAACATGAGGGCGCATTCCGATATCAAGAATATCTTGATATTTGAGAAGCATGAGGAGTTTTTGCGGAGGCCGTCTGCTTCCAGCATGTCCCCGCCGCTCCGGTCCGAGTCCCGGTGCTTCTTCACCTGCATCGTCCCCTACTTTAGCCACACAGCACTGTGAGAAAGCCCGAAACACACACAGGAGGAGAGTGACCGCAGGAAGACACCGGTAGGTACAGTGTTTCGCTTTCCCCTGAAGACTACATTCGCGGTGCTCCGTGTCGCTGTGTCTCCTGATTCAATAATGTGTCCTCTTTCATCTGACGGGCTACGAAACACACATCCAAACTCCGCGGGGCTCTGCCGGTCGTCTGCGCCTAAACATTGCCTCCTCGTCGACGCGCAGAAACATGTGAACTCCCTGAAGGTGTTTGCAAAGGCACAAGTGAACCACGGGCGCGGAATTTTCTGTCAGATCGCATGTTTCCGTCGCGTTTTTTTTTTTTCTGTGGTGTTTTAGCTGCAGGTGAAGGTTGGAGTTACAGACTTCCTACTGCCGCTCCGGACTGTCATGGTCCTTCACCGACAATGACTGCTCTCTCTCTCTGCGCTCCCACCTCTCCCTCTCTACTACTCTCCTCCAGTGTAAGCACATGCACGACCCTAGAGGCGCTGTGTAGCAACATCACAAGTCTGCTAAACTTGACTGACTTAAAACATCACTACAGTAGTCCTGTGGGGCCCCGTGTGTGTGTGTGTGTGTGTATGTGAGTGTTCTGATTTATAATTTTCCCACATTAAATCTGCAGGAATTATGTCTGCAGTGCTGTTTGAGAATTTTGTTTAGTCTCATGGCTGCAACTAGGGATCATTTTAGAGCTGAAACTACATGAGGCGTGTCATTGAGTTGATTAGTAGAGAGAATAATTTAATCGATTAATCGTTATCAAAGAAAATGGCAAACCTCCTCCTAAGTTGACAAAGGAAACAAGAAAATTTGATCACGTTTGAGAATTTGGAACTTTTTATTATTAATTTTACAATTTTTGTTAAGAAAATGTGCTAGATTAAGCAGTTATCAAAATTGTTGCTGATTAATTTTCTGTTGATTGACCAAATGTTTAATTGAGGCATAGGTTCTGTTTCATGGTTACCTGTAACTAGGCTAATACACGGTAAAGCTATGCAGCTTAAATTAAGTTATTGGAGCCATCAAATCTTTGGTGGTTTGGTTGAAAAACGAAACGGCTTCAAGGAACAGTACAAGGTTTTAGGAAATATGCTCTCTTACCTTCTTGCCGAGAGTTAGATGAGAAGATTGACAGCTTATCCGGTTACCTTAACTGAGCATAAGATTGGACAAAGGGGGAAACATCAAGTCCGCCTTTGTCAAAACCATGATCCAAACCAGATGGACGTTGCCTCTGCGACGTTACCCATAGGTTCCTGAAGAGCAGTTTGAGTTTAACGGTCAGAGTGGGCTCTGCTCCGCCATCACCATCTTGGCAGTGCCTAACTCCCGGCTAATCCAAAACAAAAATGGGACAAAGAGGTGGGTCGTGTTTGGAGCCGAGACTTTGGTCCATGCCTATGGTTTTAGTAACTCTGGCAGGCATACGCTCCCGTTAGCATCATTAGCACAGGTTAGCACTTTGCTCGAAGGCTAACCCACTGCTAATTCATTACTGGCTAATTAGCTAGTTAATGAGCTAAGCTAACAAGCTAGGTAAAGTGAGCACAGATACTGATGCCTGCTAATTAGTGCTAACATAAATAAAATAAAACCAGACTTTCACTCACCTCAAAATACAGGGTCACAGACTTCCTCACGTTCTGTTAGTCAGTTAACCACACAGCAAGACATATTAATTGCTCGATATTTGCATGAAAAATCACCCACAACCAACACCACAAACAGGCTGAGAAGTGACGTTAGGGACTTGAATTAGCTGAGGTGACAGCGAGCAGATAGCCAGCGGACTGTGACAGCACCTGTCACTCAAAGCGGCCACGACCATAATTATGCATAACTTTAAGCATTAATAGAATTTAAACACGTGAGTTATATAAAAATTCACACCCCGTACAGTTGTTATGAAGTGGGAAATTAGTTATAGAGACTAAAACCGTTTTTTGTACCAAACTGTAAACATGTTTATTTCTGCTGTAAAGTTGGGCATTTTAACATGGTAGTCTATGTGGAGGTTTGCCACTTGCTCCAAACCAAGAAATGCTGTGATACTGTAACCTCCCACAAAACTATAGTGTGCTTTTTACTCCTCAATTTTATACAGATTAAATAATCACGATATAACATGCTAATGAATGAACCTTAGATGTGCTTTTTGTAGGATTTTACTTTGTGACAAAACCAGGTTAGCAGTTTCACACTGTCTCCATTCTGTACAAAGCTAAGCTAACCAGCTGCTGCCTGTGGCTTTATCTTCATTGTACAGACATGAGAGTGGTATCGATTTTCTCATCTAACACTTTAAACTATTAATATAGTAACTTTAAACTATTCATCAATCATCAAAATAGCTGCTGATTAAATTTGTGTCCTCTGACTAACAGATGAATTAACTAAGCACTGCAGCTTTTGCTCTTTAACAAGGCTTTGGTGAAGGAGCTATGATGTTTGCACAGTACGTTTCCAACATTTATTATTGGATTATCATGTTGTCAGCATGTCTGGGATGAGGTATTGCAGTGGCTATGATGTAATGTGACCACATAATGTGATGATGATGGGTTGGAACTAAACAGGATGATAAACAAATGCTGTGTAAAGGCTGCCAGGGTTTTCTTCACAGCTGTTTCCACAGTTTTGGATACAACAGCAGTAGCAACGGCAGCAGAGTGAGGACAAATAAAGGTCAACAAGATGAGCTGGTAATTGGTGAAGTGTGAAACATGTTTTTGAACCAAACTGAACATTTACAAACTGGTCAAAACACCACAGTGACACGCAAGGATTTTATAGTATTATTATTACATATATTAGATATTTTAGATCAATGCTAGAAGAGCTGAATTGATTAGGTGAACATCTGAAGATGTCACCTTGGCTATTGCTGCCCAAACATAGTGTTTCAATGAATAAAGAAATTATCCAAAGATACATTTGGACATATTAAACACATGAGAAAATATTCTTTAAAAAATAGATAACATTTCCCCTAGTAAAACAAAAAAAATCCATTTGAGTCAACAGCATGAACATAAATTTAACCTTTAACCCCTGGACAGTGAAAACTTGACGACATATCAATGTGTAGATGATGCTGTCAGAGTTATCTCAGTATTAATTTAGTTTAGTTTTAGTTTAGTTTTAGTCTAGAGGAACTGAAAACTATTCTGTCTCACTTCCCCAGAACAAAAGATGAACCGATCTACAATGAAAACTATAAATGATCATTGCAAGATTTAACAGTCGACTGTGATTCAGGGCGGCCCCCTCACTTTTTTGGCAGGTATCCAAAACAAAATCATCATCAATCGTAGATGCTTCCTCACTCTCGATCAGCGCACTCCCACACAGAAATCCATCCTACACACTTTTGCATGTTACTTCCTACGTCCAGCCTGGTGGGAAAAGCCAAACGTAGACCGTCAAGCTGACAGTTTTAGTGTCAGAAGCTTGAATCAGAAAAACTGTGTGTAACAGTGTTAAAATCTCGCTGAGCGCTGATGTTCCAAAACTGAGACATGTAAATATTGAAAAACAGCAGTGTCATGAGAAATGTAAATCTACCACATAGCTGATTGGTTTCAGCCATATGTCAGTCTCCAAAAGACTGTTCGAAACCAAGCAAAGATTAATGATTCAAAGACCCCGAAACCTACACCTTAACGTTTTTTTTTTGTGTGCAGAACTTTTACTGAACATACTTATTATTCAGCAACAGTGACTCCATAACTTCACTGTGTTCATCCCTGAATAATAAATCTTTAACCCTATAGTTCCCAACATTTTTAGTTTGTGACCTCTGAAAGTACAGTTATGCTTTAACTGAAGTGCTCTAGTCAGTCAGAAGTTGGGTGGAGCTATGCTGGAGATTACATGATAGCACCAAAGTCGGTGAATGTGTGAAATTTCTTCCACAAGATAACCACAATGTTTAGAATATTTTTGAGCATGGGAGTTTTTCCTCTCAAAGTCCAATCTTCAGAGTCTCTACATACTTTCAGATTTTTATGTGTTTTTTAAGACATGCACACACACGCACACACACGCACACACACGCACACACACACACACACACACACACACACACTTGGTGTGTGTGAACCATTGTTTACATACAGTGGATGTGCAGGGACATGAGTCAGGTAGTAACAGTCAGTGGGCGGTGACGGCTTGGACTGGTGCCAGGAATGTATGAATGGAAAAGCCTGCAGAGTATTGTTCTGCCCTCTGAAACAACTGCTATTTATAGGATTTGGAAAAGGGTGGACTGTGGAAAAGAAGCCCAGCCCGTGTCTGCTGGGAGACACTTGGAAATGGGAGAAGTCTGAGGAATAACTGGAAGTACAAACAATTATATACAGTAACTTTTCCTGTTTAAAGTTTTGAAGAACTCATGCCTGCAGTACTTTTCAGTTATTTCACAGTGTTTACCAAAGAAAAGTTACTTTATAAGCTTTCAGTGCATATAAACTCCCACTACGTATCTAGCTCTACGTCATATATCTTTCAAATATCTTTACTTCATTATGTAATTTAGAACACCCATCATGAAGCACAGTGTTGGTATCGACTGTTATGCCCTGACTGAGTGAATAAAATTTACACTGCAGACATTATACACTCACCAAGCACTTTATTAGGAACACCATACTAATTAGAGACAACTTTTGCTGTGTGAAATGGTGCATTATCCTGCTGGAAGTAGCCATTGCACATGGTCAGCAACAACACTCAGATAGGCTGTGGCTTACAAACAATGCCGCATTGGTGTTAAGGGGCCCGAGTGTGCCAAGAAAACATTCCCCACCAACAATGGCACCGATAATCATGCCACAGTCAAAGCAACAAGATCAAATTTTTTCTCCATTCTGATGTTTGATATGAACATTAACTGAAGCTCCTAACCTGTGTCTGCAGGATTTTATGCACTGCTCTGCTGCCACATGATTGGCTGACTGGATAATTGCATGACTAATCAGGTGTACAGGTGTTCCTAATAAAGTGCTTGATGAGTGTGCTGTATTTCGGCATTATTCAGTATTACCAATGGATTCTAAGGAACACATTATGACATTTGTGCAAGAAACTAAATATCCTCAGAAACATGCAGTAACACTGTAACTGATATTCACTGAAGTTTTTTTTGTAAAAATATTCACACTTGCCTGTTTATTATTAATTATATGTGTTAATGTGTAAATATGTGTTTTCAAGAGAGACCTGTATACAAGAATAAACATGAGTTAGAACAGATTTACATTAAGAAATTACAAGTAAATAAAACTGTGAATACTTGATTATAGTCCTCAAGTTAAATTCACACACATTAATTCTTTTCGCAGGGAGCGTAGTCCCTGAACTCAGGCCTCCCAAGAGTTTTTAAAAATGACAAACAGCTAATGTGAAGGTACCCTGAGGCCTGACTTAGTGTGTGTTTATCAAAGAGCAGAGGGAATGAGACCGTTTTTGCAGTTGAAACTTATGGATAAATAACATACAATGCAGTTCCCCTCTGTCAGTTAAGGCCATGCTACCTTTTAATATAAGACACAGAGTGTTACACAGAGTCCAGAGGCTTCAAGGTGGATGGAGAGGCATGTATATAAACAATTTTATCATAACCAATACCATAATCAATAGCAGACATTATTGTAGATTGCACAGTGATCTTCCAACTAGCAAAGAGAAGACTTGTTTCTATCCAGAGGCCTGTTTTGACCGTCAGTTTGCTTGTCAGGTGTTCCATGTGTGTCTTGATAAAAACATAATAGGACTAAAAGCTCCATCGTCCAAATAAACAGCAACATTTAAAAACTTTCATCAGTCCACAAATATATGCATATTGTATATATTATAGATTAAACCTGTTCAATAAATGAATACAATTTTATTTCAGTAAAAATCACATTTCAGATACAATTTCTTTTCGGATTTTTATCCACCTCATATCCACCTGGCCCTTGGTTTTATTTTGAGTGTGTTACATGTCAAGGTCCTGATGTGTTCACTATTTTTCACAGTCCTCTGCTCAAACAGCATTGGGACTGGGACACAAAATGGGTTATAATCTAATCTTTTCTGTGTAATTATTTCCTTCATAAGCAGTGATTTTCTTACACAGTTCCAGAGTGGAAAGAGACACAAGCCATTGCTTTCACAAACCAACACTGTCTCTGACTTCTCATGGTTCACTGCACTTTTGGTCCCACACAGGGTTTCGCCTGCAGTAAAAGGCTCAGGACAGTCTCTCCTTATGTGTATGTGTGTGTGTGTGTGTGTGTGTGTGTGTGTGTGTTTTACCTGCTGCAACTGTCAAGCCTAGTTTTTGTCTCTGTGCTACGACTGAAAACTCAAACACAAAACATGATCTGCACATAAAAAAAAACAAAAAAAAACAAACATCTGCAGCTCTCTATTTTTGTTCAACTCAGTGCTGATCCAAGACTGCTCTTATAGAGTTGTGCATTCGTTTGCACAGTTCTCATCTCATCTGTCATTAGATCTCAGCATCCATCTGAAAATCTTCAGCCCTGCTCTTACGCTGCAGCAGTTGCCATGGAAACAGTTCCGGGAGGATATGGGCAGCAGGCTCAGTGCAGAGGGACTTTGTACTCATCTTGTGAACTTATCAACAGATTTAATAGGAAATGAGATGTGTGAATTACTGTGAAAACACTGAGTACGAGTAACTGCTGATCCTGCGTCTGCTACACTAAGCTGCTACTTGGTGGTTTTCTTTCTCTGTAATCTACTTAGGCTACAACTTTTAAATGTATGGATTTTATAAGTACTATGTCCCTTCAATGTGACTGAAGATGACTAGATCTGTGCTTTGCAAAAATTATTGTACAAAAAAAATGATTTTCCTTTAAATAAACTACAGTTAGCTTAGCAGTTAGCTTGGCCTTGCACAAACATTGTTTGCAGGGGGAAAGAGCTTCCCTGGCTTACTTCAGAGCAGAGCACCCCTAAAGCCCACCAATTAACATATTATACCTTTAAACCATACAACAACCATCAGATAAAAATGAGAAGTTGATTTTATGGAACATTATGTGCTGTAGATATTTCATGAGTTTTGAACTTTGGAAGGAGACAGGCCAGCTGTTTCCCCCCTGTTTTCAGTCTTTATTCTGAGCTAAATTTATTTCCCAAAATGCCAAATTGCATTCCTTTAAGACTACATCAGTTTGATGAATGGAGTTTGCTCTTGTCTGTGCCTCGTGTTGTATATTTTTACCCAAAGCACATGTTTTGTTTTTTTTTACATCAAGTCTACATGGTATTACTTCGATTCAATTTCAGAATGGAATTGAACAATTTCAATTTATCACTATCATTGCTATGTAACCTCAAGAAAATAATTGTAGCTGAAATGACTGAAGTTACTTTTACTTATCCAAAAACACAATAAAAGACACAGATGTTACACAACTGAAACAATTTCTCCATGAATTCCACTGCATGTTCAGACAGTGTCGGCTTCCTGCCTCAGTCTGGGCTCAGAGCCGTCTCCTTCTCAGCTCAGAGTGCTGCATCGCCCAGCGATGCAGATACTAAAGCACAATGTTCAGTGGAAAACCTCCAACATGTTTCCTGCAGTGTTATAACCCTGTGTGTAAAGTAAGCAGCGGCTTGGACCTGATTCACTTTCATAATGTTCCAAAAAAACAACAACAAAGACACAGTTTTAAGAAAAACTTCAGCTGCTGGAATGGAGCCATGTATTTAGGAGCCGTCTGTGTTAAGTGTTTTATTTACTTTTGACTGGATTTATATTCTGCCACTTCACAGACTGTATAACCAGCTCTGACTGTGTGTCCTCTCAATATGACATCAGAGTTGTCATCCCTCATTTCTTATAACATTGACAATAGGGAGAGTAATTGAAGGTCAGACTCAAACAGCACAGTTTTCCTAACAGCTGTGGTCCATTTTACTTGCAGTCACACAGAATGACCATAAGTGAAGTTACACCTCAAACCCAAACCTCTCCTCAGACATCAGCAGAGATCTTCAGGACACATAAATACTGCATGAGTGTAAGGACAGTCAAATGGCATTTGCAGCTTCAGTGGGGAGTTACTAAAATGTCATGAGGCACTTTTTGTGATTGTGTTTCGTCTAAATATAGCGTGCTGCTGTCTGTTCTACATTTTAAACCATTTCATGCTGCCGCTCTGCTGTCTATTTTTACACTGGTATCAATAGAGAGGGCAGTGTGCGGTTTTTAAATAGAGTAATATCATCTGGGCTGCTGGGGAGAGGGTTTTAAACATAGCGCATATAAAGCAACATGGTCCAGTTTTCTCCCAAGGGGTAAATAAAGCCAAAATATACTTGTGTGTATTCCAAAATGCAGCCGCTCCTCATGAGGCTGAAGAGCCTGCTGGTCACTCAGCTTTAATCTAGATGAATCTTTCCTGGAACATGTGATGTTAAAAAAGTTACTCCACTCAGCAGAGGTGTCTTCCCCAAAAGTAAAACTACATATTTGTTGACATTTCTGAGGAAATTTTTTTATTACCAGTCCAGCCTGTTTCATGAGACTGACATAGAAAGTTTGCAGTGCAACATCCAACATTCACAAAGAGAAAGGAGGCAAAGCTGGTAAAACCAGACAGACGAGTCGGATGGCATCCACACAAAGAGTCAGCAAAGAAAGACGCACTGTGGGCCAGGTGAGCATGGGAAAAAACCCACACGCATAAAAAGTTTTGAATTACAAGTGGGGATAGATGGAAACGATGGCAGAAGAATGGCAGACAGAAGAGATCACCCCAGGGAGCCAAGAGGAGGATGTTTCAGCCAAACTTCTAATAGTCACAGTTTTTTTTTCTTCCTCTGCCTCCATTTGTCTGTCAAAACAATATTTGCAAAAATCCCAATCTCTCAATCTCAAAGAGAGAAGCTACAGAGTCGAGGCACTTACATTTCAGCAACATGTACAACCTGGAGCGACTGCACTGGAGCTTGACTTGTTGACTCATTTTGGAGCTTTCATGACCTAATGAGCCTCATTTTATAGCTTTGTAATGATGCAAACCAGAAATATACAAATGATTTCTGAAAATACCCCGAAGAGCCTGTTCATTTTCTCAGGAAAATCCCATGTTTGCATTACAGTGTCCCGAGGCTGAGGCCAAACAGGTCTGAATAGTAAAATTCAGCAGTAGTTAAACAGCTTATCATAACAATTATTGTCTACTGTGTACTTTTCTTTAAAAACCTTACGCAACCTTAAGCAGTGGTCACATGCTTCTGGATCACTTTCTTGACACAATGTGCTACAGTTGAGCCCAAACTTATTATGTCTGCCCTGTGCACAGTCAGTATGTGTGTATGTGGCATTTCAAAAAAAAAAAAAAATCATACATTTTTTAAATTTAAATCATATGCCTGTATTTAATGAACGCAGAAATTGCTAGAGGTCTTGAGTGGCATTGCTTGTTCATTCACCTTTGCTTCATCATGAGTTTTCTGTCTCATGTGACCTCAAATAACACCTGAGCTATTATTTACCAACTGTGTAATACTACCACAGGATTCTGATGTGGTAGATATTTCACTTTGCAGATTTGTAAATCATACACCGCACAACTGATTAAAAATCATTCACTGAATATTGTCTTAAGAAGAATTTTAGAGAGTAGCACATGGGCTTGGAACAGTTTGTGACGCTGGATTTTTGAGTCACCATATTGGTATTGAAGAGTTAAAATAATATGAGACAATACTCTTTTTACCCATTAAAAGCACATAAGCACAAAAGATAAGTGCACATTTTTCATCGGGATGCCTACATTGGTTTTTAAAAAGAGGTGTGAGGAAAATGTGTCTTGACAGCTGAAAAAAATCAAAACTTGTCAGTGCTCTCTGGTGGACAAACTTTTAAATAACTCTTACAAATATTTCTGACATTTCTGTACAGCAGGTTTTTGTCACTTATCAGCCACCATATACGCGGACGTTGACATATCTGCAATAAGCTGACAAAGACTGACATATTAACTTGAGGCTGCGACTGTTTCTGTAACTGTTTCACATTGACACACGAATGAACAGCTATCATTTAATTATTATAAAATGTAATATTAGGCTCCTTTTCAGCAATATCACATTCGGCTGATACAGTGCATGTTTGATTGTCTGTCTCAAATGCCTTAATTATTTGGAATTATATATTTTTTCTCTTATTTCCAACAGCAAGGTCTCACTATTGGATATAATTATTTCGAAAATACTTACACCCTGTAAAATACACTGTATATAGGTTTCTTTATAATTATTTGTAGAATGTAGTGGTTGCTTAAATTCCCATAATCCCATAAAAAGTACAGATGACATCTACTGTGTCCTCATTGGTAGCTTCGGCCCTAACTGCAGGCCAACATGATGATGACTAGGAAATCATCTCTTTCTCTAGAATTACGGGACTGAAATGTTGCAAAAGACCTGAAGCAGAAATAAGGAGAACACCACTCTGGCCAGCAGCTTGAGAGGCGTTGGTTATGGGTACAAAGTTTTAGTGCAAGAAGTGTACGTTTTGTCATGTGACCTTTTTTGAAATGTGAATTACCACAGGCCTGTAATCCGGTTAATTAAAGCCTTCTTGCTATACCTCAGCTACAACTGGCAACTATGGAGGAGCAGACTCATAAATCAAATGTTGCCGTTCTGGACTCAAAGTGGAAATTGAGGCAAATCTTTGTTTAGGGTTGGGTGGGGTTATCCACATGAGATTTGACAGCCACCCGCATGAGAAACAGAAGGCAGCACGACATCTGCAGTATGGTCTTAAACAGGATTCATCCCTTCACTCAGCAGATTTCATCGCTTCTTTTGCAAGGGAGATATTTTAGTCGCTGACATTTTGATTGCCATTGTTTGGCATGTGGTGGGCTGATAATTCACGTTGAAAAGCTGACTAATGAGGCACCACATCCAAAAGGCTCTCTGTCACTGGAGGCTGTCCAGAGTTAAGATGATTTCATGCAACTGAGGAGATAATTCACTTGGAAATTTTGCTCAGCACAGCACAAGATATGCATGTGACTATTCTGGCCCCATTGGTACTCCTAGTCCCAGTGTGGATCAGTCTGAACACTTTTAATATTTACATTTGAGTGTTAAGATGATTAGATTAAATTTTCTTTTCTTACATTTTATTCCTTGGCTAAAAACACTTTTTTGGTTCCTCTCAACTCCAAGACTCAAAATCTTATTTAAAAAAAAAAATAATAATTCCTTGATAATCCTTCATGCTTTTATGTACAAATGTAATAATGTTGAAATTGTGAATGTTTCGCCAAACATTGTGCTTTTATATCTATAATTACCTTTATAAAAAAAAAGTAGTTTAGGGAAACATTTAGTGGCTCTCCTACCCCGGGGCACATACTGAGAGAAACATGGGGGTGATGGAGAGGACATTATGTGAAATTCTGAAGAACCTTCAGGGGCCATTACAAACCACTTAGCATATTTATACCATGAAATATTCAGCCAGCACTTTTCCCAGTAAGCACACAATCATTCTTGAAGTCAAACGCAAACAAACTAAAAAGCAACATGTGAACATATGGCCGCCTGACAAACTCACTCGCAGAGGGACAGCAGCCTGGGAAACATGTTTCATCATTGAGGATGTTTGCAGGAGTGGAGTCAGTAGTGTACGTGCCATTAAATGACATGCTTTATATGTTGTAGAGGGATCAAATATGATAATATCTGCACAGACAACAGCTCAAACTTTTTATATTTTTAATCAGATGCAAGCTAACAACTGAATTTACTTGAGAACATTGTAAAGAATTACAGTTGTTTAATAACCAACTTCATATTTGCATAGATTTTGTTTGAAGAGGCCTCTTTCCTCTTCTGAATGTGCCAATGCTGGCGAGGATAGAGGAGGAATTATTTCAGTCTTTGTATATAAAAGGTGCCTTTCTTCCTCATCCTGTAATTCTAATGGTGCGGGTCTGAAAGCTTCCTTCCTGTCTGGGAAATGACATGCTAATGGCCTGCTCTTCCCTCTTCTCCAGTCCTGTATCACAGCTGTCTAATGAGGGCATCAGTGTATAAGTGGCTGCTGATGATGGATGGCCTTCAGTTTTATCAGCTGCAAGCAACTGATGCTAGTAGTGCTGAAGATATGATCTTTTTGCTTTGGACAGAAATGCTTCATTTGTCTTTGTCTGCAGAGGTCCAAATATAAATTTTCTGCTCTGCGTCTATTGTCATTTAAAATCATATTGTTTCACCAAATGTGGACAAAAATGCACTTATGTTCTGAATATTTCTGTTTGGACGGTGCACATACTGAGTTTAAAGCTGCTCTAATCAATGTTTTAGGATGGAAAAGCCTGCTGTCAGTCAGTTGGTCTGCCACTTTGGTCCAGACTTAAATATCCCAACAACCATCAGATGGATTGGGATGAAATTCATTAAGACATACACGGTCACCTGAGGATGTATCCTACTGATACAGGTGGACATTTGTAGTTTTGATTGAAATGTCTTAACAAATATTGGATGGATGGCGATGATATGACATTCATGTTCATCTAAGGATGAATTGTAATAACATTTCATGATCAAACACCTTTAAAACTAAGTGCTAACTGGCAAATGTTAGCATGCTACCACATGAAACTGAGATGGTGAACATGGTAAACACTATACCTGTTACAGATCAGCATGTTAGCATTGTCACTGTTTGATTGTGGATGCTAACATTTAGGTGGAAGTACAGCTGATCCATAATTATCAGACAGACTCCTGTCCTATCAATGGATTCATTGACTATTTTAATGTGAAAGGGGACAGTTGTAGTGACAAACTCTCACCTTACAGTTCTCCTCAGTTTCAGTTTTTTGGCAAGAAAACTCTACTGTTTTGAATCACTCTCTATCTCAGCAAAAAAGCTCTAATAACCCGCTGTACATTACCTGCCCAGCACCAAACAACAGACAGACAAAGCATCAGAAATTTCCCTCAGGAGATGGCTGATGACCAAATCAGAGCTAGGTGGCCCCAAACAAGTCTTTAAATGAATGTTGCTCTCCGCTGGGTGTGTAAACAGGAAACTTGTAACACATTTGAAAGCCTTTTAAAGTGACAGCATGTCAGTGTTGTGTTAACAGCTTGTTCTGTTGTCCAAAATTGGCCAAGACATATACTGTATATAAAAAAGAGGTTTTGATGTACTTGAGCACAGAACAGTTTGAACACGCTCTCTACACTTTGCCTGAGATTTGTGTGTGAGTGTGTATGAAATGAACAATGACCATGTGGGGAGAAATCATCTACTGGCTGCAAAAGAATCAGTTTGTGAAGACAGGAAAATGCACAAATGGATATCCGCTGCAATTAAATTCATACAGGTAGGAAACTCTGGTGTGCATGATAGGAGGACTATGTTACCAGTTAGATTCCTCATCCTCTCAGAGAGGAGAAAAATATTAAACATTAACTAAGGCTATCTGAACTTTGTGGTATGCGCATATATCTTCTTCACCTGTATCCTATAGCATACTTACATTGAATAAAAGTTTTAAAGTGAGCTGAACATGAATGTAAATTCAATGAGTGCACATCTCAGAGAAGCTGAACGTTGTACTACTGCTTCACTCCGTTCAGTTTTATCCTTCTCTATTTAAAGTGTCACATTTCAAATGGAATTGCAAATCGAGTGTAAATTTAAGTAAGGCGTGCCATCTGACGTCTATTATCAAGAGGATAGTTTTCAGTTTACTTCCTTATCGCACAGGGAAACAGGGAAAAGTGGTATTATCACACACATAAAGTGAGTGTAAGTTAAGTCCGTAAGAAGATTTATTTGCATAAGCACACACAGCCGAAGCAGCTTCCTGTGAAACAGCTTTTGATGAAAAGGCCTTGTTGAGGGAATATAAATACTCTACCACTGAATGTTGCTGAGGTCTTCATTCCTTTAATTTCTTAAGGAATATATATATATATATATATATATATATATATATTAACATATTAAAAAACATGTTTGGTATTAAGCTAAATACCTACAGTAATACCTGACTCTTTTGAAATGTCTCTCTCTTCAAAGTACTGTTAGGCATTAAAACACTGAGAGATGGAAATGAATTATGGAACATGCAAGATAAAGATATTTTTGCTTCATTCCATTTTTAAAATCATCTTCCATGCTGCATGATGTTCACTGCACTGACAGCTATATATCACATGACCATCAGTTTGACAGTTAGGTACAGTTCAGTTTGCTGTAACAGATGTGTGAGCGTCCACCATCAGCACTGAAGCACATTTGTATAAGTTCTGTTACATTTAGTGACTAACTAAAATGTCTTGGTAACAATAATAATACGTTTCTTATTTAACATAATTTTCTCACTTTAACATCAAATATCTCCACTGAGGGCAATGACAAAAGAAAAGCACTTCAGAGCTTTAAAGAATTAAATAATGTTATTTGTTCAGCATCTATTAAGACAAACTCAGGCTTCACTGAGACACCGAGGATTTGCAGTTGAGCAGACTGTCATGTGGCAAGTATTTTCTCTGATGAAGTTTGTTCCCAAAGCACACATCATTCTGGAAGCACTGTTGGTAAATAAACTACTTTTGGATATAATTCATTTCCCTGTTCTGGTCGCTTTTTAATTTGGGTTAAGATTGCTTCCTTCTCGATTTTATGCCCTGGGACTGAAAATATTTATCACCACTGTAATATCCCTGCATAGGAAATTTCATGTATATGGCACCTTCACCGGCTGGAAACTTTATGTGCCTCAGATATCAGTGATGAATTTCACACACACATGCTGACAACCTGGGAAATGTGAGGACTGGTTTATGCAATTCATAAAAAAAGCAAAAAAAAAAAAGCAACTGGACTTGATGATAAACATTCACACTCTTGATGGTGAATAGTTTTACAAATATTAATGTGTTTCTCATGTAGGGGTCTTGTACATCTTGTGTTTTTTACCAGGAGAAATCACATTTAAACAGGAATAGAACAGCTGGATAAGATAAAGATAAATCACACACACACACACACACACACACACACACACACACACACACACACACACACACACACACACACACACACACACACACACACACACACAGTCTTACTCTTTCCTTTTTTCAGCCTACAGGAAGCAAAACAAAGTCATCTGTTGTGGAAGACATTTATTGAAATCTACTTCCCCCTTGTGGTTACTGTTCGCAGCAGCAAATATAGACGCTTTGTTAGACTAGAGTGAAGTTAACGTCTCTCTCTCTCTCTATCTCTCTCTCTCTATCTATATACAGTATATGTATATATACCTGAAAATGCTGTTCCCTCAGATTGGTTGTTGAGAAAACAGTCTGCTGTACTGTTTTACATAGAAAAATGTAAAACTAAACTCATACTCACCTCAGTGGCTTTGTGTGGGTGCCCGTGTCATGATGGTTCCCAGCTCTCAGTGTTGTTACTTATTCTGAAAGACAGAAAGAATAATTCCAACAGATGTTTTGACTCTGTCATCAACAATTAACTGAACTGGACCTGCAAAAAACTAGCCTACAAACAATTAGGCAAACTTAATATAAACTCACTCACATTACACTCACATATCTGCTGATCTGCTGGCCCTTGAATGAACAGCACGTCCAGCAAAATATGTTAACAATAGCCTGTCAACGCAGAAACATTACCCTTGTGAGTGATACTATTATATTGTATCATAAGATGTTGCTACTGATGCATTGATATATAGGCTAAGCAACGTTTTACTGCTGTTGTTGGTTGTGGTGAAGCCAGCTATTTTACATACTTTTGGGTATAATGAACCATATCTTATAAGCTTGTCATAGGTTTTTATGTAAAATCTTGATTTGAAATATAACTATTAGATAAAAGAGAAATGTAGTAGAAAAAAAGTACACCAGTTCCATCTAACCTGCAGTGGAAGTGTAGAAGTAACGTATTAAGTAGAATAATATGAAAATACTACAGTACAGAGTACAGCACTTTAGTAGATACAGCATACAGTTACATTCCACCTCTCAATGGAAACTCATGACAAAAAATAAGCCAATCTTGACTGAGAAAATCAACCTATGTGCCTTTTCTATAATAGGATGGATTGGATTATAAAACTATAGCGAAGAGTAAAGAATATAAAAATGAGTTGGACTTTTCTGGTTACTTCCTGTCGTTTGCATCCGTTTTTGTTTCCATTCACGTGTTCCCTGAAGACGCATGTGCGAGACCACTTGAGGGAGACATTATTGAATCACTGCTGCTGCTGCTGCTGCTGCTGCTGCTGTTTTGTTGTTGTTGTTGTGGATGATTTGTTTCCTCCGCCCACCTGTCTGTGCTATATTAACCGCTCTCAGCCTGCAGCAGCGGCACAGCAGCTTCCTCTTCTGCCCCACATGGAGCTGAGCGGCTCGACACAGCTGTTTCACTGAGGATGGATGCCAACATTGTTGTTATGGGTACAGAAAGCGTCGGAAAGTCAGGTAGGCTAAAAAAAACAACAACATGTCTTCAGAAGAGATCCAGTTCTATATCATGTCTCTGTTGCACATGGTGAGTTAAACGCTGTTGTTTTTCAGCGCTGACTGTGCGGCTCTTAACCCGGCGATTCATTGGAGAGTATGGAGATATTGGTGAGTGTCCAATCTGTTTTATTAACATCGATGAAATGCAGCATTTCAAGTTAATTAAACTTCATCATGAACTTCACTTTTCTTTTCTCTTTTGTTCCCTCTTTTCTTGCAGAGTCCATCTATAGTCACAGTTTTATGGTCGATGGGAGGGAGACCACTCTCAATATTTGGGATTCACCTTGTTCTGAGGTAATGATAAACTAAACTATTCTGACAGTTACTATACAATAACTTTTGGTGTTAATAATGCTGCTTTATTCTGCTGACATGCTATACTACTGTTACCACTGGTAGAAGAAGAATCCTGAAATAAAAGTAGCAATAGGCCTACTACAATGTAAAAATACTCCATTACAAGTTACTTGAGTAAAATTTCAAATTAAGTATCAAATGTATCTCCTAAAAGTTCATACTGTACACTACTATATTATATTGTTGTTTTTTCATTATTGAAATCTTGAAATACAAACATTATGGAAATGTTGCAGCTGGTGAGGATGTCCTTAATTTTAACTACTCTACTTACCATTGGGTAGTTTGATCTTTAACAATATATAATATCTTGGAAGATAATCATATGTTTTCTGTGCAAAATCTTAATCTGCATTGTAACCAACCATAGCTGTAATAGATGCACAAATTGCAGTAAAATGTAGTAATATTTCTCTCTGAGAAGTAGTGGAGTAGAATATCATATTTTTACTAAAGTAAAGTACATGTAAATGTATTGAAAACAGTACTTTCCACCAAGAGTCGTTGCTGTAGATGAACTTAAATGTGTGATTTCACAGGATTTGTCTGTGGAGACGTCACTCTTCGAGAAAAAGGTCCAGTGGGCGGATGGCTACGTCCTCGTCTACAGCATCTGCGACAGGGCCAGTTTCAATAGCGTCAGCAGGCTCATTCAGACCATCAAGTCCACCAAAGACTACCTGAACGCAGACAAAGCGCCCATAGTGATTGTGGGTAACAAGAGGGACCTGTGCCACAGGCGGACAGTGCTGAGCGAGGAGGGCCGGCTGCTGGCTCTCAACACAGACTGCCACTTCTACGAGGTGTCAGCAGCCGAGAACTACCACAGCGTACTCATGGTGTTTCACGGGTTGGTGGACAGGATGAAGGACACCAAGATGACCATGAAGAGGCCTCTGGGGTTCAAGGGCATAGTGAAAAGCATGTCTGCTGTGTTTGCTAGGAGACGGACAGACTCCTTTTAAGTAAGACCATGAAAGAAGAGGACGGAGTTTTCTATGAATCTGCATTCGACTGGATGGATATTACAGTGTCTGTCCGTGAAATGTTACCAGGTGTGTCACATGTTACTGTGCCAAAGGTAACAATAACGCCTCCAGAGGCAGAGACACTAGAGAAATGGGAACTTCTTCTCAGTAAAGAAGTGTGGAAAGACTCCAGGGAAGAAAAAAGCCATTAAAATTCAGAAAACATGGAGGCAATGCAATGTGACCGAGGTTACAGATGTTTTTTGGTGACAGGTTATGATTTTAGCTGCACTTCAAGCTGCACAAGATAAAATAGTCTTTCTTATTTTACAGATATTTAACATGTAACATATTATTGTGTGCGACAAGGAAGGCAATATGTCTTAAGTTATGTTTTCTGTTTTACAGATTGTAATCAATTCTATGCACAAGTTAAATGTGCCTTTACTTATGATGCATATGCTAAAGAGAAAAAGCTCTTCAAACCACAAGTGAAACCTTTGTGTTGCTTGAAAAAAGTAACTAAAAAATGTCTTGCTCAATCCTGTTATTAAGACTTAATAAAACACAAATATTTGTATTTATTCAAGTCTAAACGCTGTAAAGCAAAAAAAGAAACTGTTTTCTATATTTATGAGCTTTCCCATGTTTAATTCATTGACTATATGTCATGTACTGAAATGTATTGTTTGTCTAAACCCCGTTTTACAGCTCATAAGGATTTGAATAAAACACAAAATGTGCACAAATATACGCTTTTCATTTGTTTTGATTTTGAAATTCAAATTCTTTTTCTTCTAGTAATGTGATATATTTATTGATCCCCATGAGGAAATACTCTTACCTCATACGGAGGGGTGATAAAGCTTCAGATCAGCAAGGCTTAATCTTATAGAGACTCAGAGTGTTGCTCAAGGGCACAGGACGGATGCTAATGGAAATGAGTGCTTTATTGACTTGAACCAAGGTCTGGATGAATAACAGTCTCCTTCCTGATTATATCATCCTACTATCACAAAACCCTCCAGTACTGACTCTACAGAACGTCAGTGTCCGCATTTAAGGTTTTGTAAACAAGATTTCAAACAATAATATACCAGCAAACAACTATTTTCTATGTAAAGATATAGTGAAGTAATGATGTCCTGAGCAGAGAACAAAGTCACACATGCTCTGAATTTCTCTGTTCTTTGTTTTGGTATCCGGTCTTGCAGCGTGTGCATGTTAAGTTAGCTTGACTGGCTTTTCTTCTCCTTGATATTTAACTTGATGGCGACATAATGTTACATGTCTGTTTTCATTAGCAACCGGCTACAGTAGGCATGCTAACTTTATTCAGTTGTACTTCTTGCTGAATTTTTAATGGCCACTTTCACCGGGCTTCCTAACAGCTTGCTGACTACGAACATGAAGGGAGTGGGATGGGGATTTTGTCTAATTGGTGGCCGGGGGTATGGCCGATAAAGCATTTGTTTTGGGCTGAGATGCTGGTGTGACATCTAGTTGCAGCGACGATAAGCATACACCCTCAAAAGACAGTTTTGGATTGTTCGTGTCTTCGTGTCTTTCATTTTAAACAAGTGTCCTAATGTTTTGCTTGAATCCACACATTTATTACACATTCATCTTACACTGCTGTGGTCATATCTCAAAGTAATGGCCTAATGGGGTAATGACTCTTATAACATATTTGGAGAAGCTTGCCAAGAGAAGCATCCTCATTTGTACGAGTATGTGGAAGCTTTCTCTGGTGGATAGAGGGAGGAATTGATCCTGCTCAAGCTTGTGAAACTGCCAGTAAGCTTTCAGTGGACCTGCCTCCTCTCAGTCTGAGAGCAATACCATGTCTTTCCTGACTCCAACCCACTACACTGACAAACAAACACAGCCATGCTCATATTTGATACAGCTTTTGCACCGTGGATGTTTAGTCCAGGATCACAGACTGTGCAGAAAATAATAAACTATATGTTTTTATCATACATTTAAAAAGTTATACATTTCTTGAAACTGCTATAATCAATATCTTCATAATAATTGTATTAAATGACAACATGAAGACAATGTGACACTGTGAAAGAGATCACTCTTTTGTATTCATGAACCTGCAACTCCCCATGTCTTTACAGAGCTTTATTGCTTTATAGTTTCAGCTGGCTCGGCTACTCTCATAGTGTCACTTTCTGACTCAACAGGCAGGTGTTTTCAGTGGAAAAGGTCTACAAACCCACTGCATGCTACCTGTTCAGCACCAAAAAACAGACCAGGAGCTTTTAGCAGCTAAGGAGCCAGATATTTCCCTCAGGATACCAAAAGCAGAGCTGAAAGGAGAGTGAATATTGGACTCACATTTGCAAAGTAGCCAAAAAAATTGCTCCAAATGAATGATAATGTTGGATGTGTAAATAAGCAACTGGTTGCTAACAAGTTCAACTTTAAAGGTGATGATATATCAACTTGTTTTTGCTGCCCCCAGATGGCCAAATAAATGAGTAGTAAGATTTAATAAGAAAATAAGATTTAATGTATTTGTTGTATACAGTATAACATTTTGCAAATAGTGACAATGGAGGTTTAAAAAATTCAAAAAATATCCACTTAACACCAGATTATATGTCATGAATGGGATTGTCCACACAGATTAGGTTGCTGTAAAACATCTGGATACTTGATTGAACCCTTTTGTGTCTTCCCTGTCTCCCAAATCTTAAATAATGCTCAGACTTCAGAGCTATCCTTGTTTTCAATGAGTGGCTGCGAAGTCCACTCTGCAACTGGGAGACCAATTGTCCTGAAAAATTACTCTAATACGTCACTGACCTGATCCAGTAAACTTGGTCTGACCCCATACATTAGCGAAAATGTCTATTATTCTATTCCTTCCTTTAACCTCCGTTGTTAGGTGTCAGGAAGATGTCCATCTTTGTGGCTATTAAGGCAACAGCATGGGAGGGCAAATGGCAGGTAAGCTGGTGCCAGCTCCCCCTCTTTTCTATTCTTGTATATGAGGAATCTGACAGGAACAAGGCATGGGTTAACAAAGTAAGACTGGGCCCCTGCAGGTCTTTGTCACAGTCTCTGACCCCACTGGGTCGCCTCACAACAGGACCCAGACTAAACAGCAGCCTGACACAGACGTTTCACCTGAAAGAGTTGCCTTTGACTTCACTGGAGCTAAAATGATGTGCTGCTACAATGACACTGACACTTACATAGGAAGAACAAGACTCCTGTAGAAAAATATGTGTACATATGACATTTGCAGACCACATCTTTCGGTTTGAGATGAAAAGAATTAGGCCACAATTAAGCAAGAAATGTTCTGTGTTACCACTTTTCATGCCACTGAATGAAGAAAAAGCATTTGGAATAATTAAAATCCAAGAGCAATAATATATTAGCATATTATATTATATTAATTAGCATCTTCATTCAAAACCCTTGGATAGAAACATGCTTTTCTGACACTTGGCAAGCATTTTGTGCCATATAAGATGCTGTGACACTTAGCACACTTTGTACAAAATGCACTTTTATGACAGAAAGAAAAAAGGTAACCAGGCAATTTGCCATTCAGTGTTTGTAAAAATCTGTCAAATGGCTCCCGCGAGGCACTACACACCAGTAAATGCATTTTATGTATGGTATAAAGTGCTGGCCAAGAGTCACACTGAAGGAATGCATTTTGGGTACAATATTCTTGACAAGTGCTGCTCATCCTGTGTATTAATAGAGGCTGCTTGTATCATGCATTTAATGGCACAACATGCAGCATGTGTCATGTGATGCTCCATAAAAAATGTGCAATAGCTTAACCTTTCTTTAACAAAAAAAAAGTTAGGAGTTAGCAGTTCACTGTCCTCAAGTCTTTAAAGTAAGATTTTTGCTATTGGTCTTCAAAGCTTTCACACTTCAAAGCCTCACAACACATCTCAGATATCTATCACATTCAGCCAGGGGCCGCTTCTTCTTGTACATCTTGCTAGTGTCACATATAACACACTTCTGCCTCCAGATCAGCTTGAATACTTCAAGGAAAAAAATTTGTCAAGGTGCCAGAAATGTTTCCCAGAGACTTTGGTCCACACTTACCAGATGGTATCAGACGAGCAGCTGAAAACGCCATCCTGACAATGACCTCAGGCTGAAGGTCAGCAGCAGGTTATCAGTGCATTTACCAAGCATTTGTGCCTTTGTGCATTTAAATTGTCATGCAGCTCCTAACAATAAGCAAGTCTCTTTATTGTCTGATAAAAGCAGACCAATATCATCTTTTCAAATTCTAAAGAAGTTAACCATGCATAGTTTTGATAATGTCTTCTAATAATTACGTTTATCTTTAAGAGCATGTCTTCACACATCTTTGGGAAATTGTAGAACTCACTTTTTTCCATCAGTTCACTGCTCACCAAATAAAGGCTTGTTTGAGGTGTTGGAACTGAGATTCAATGTGTATGATAAGAAAAGACTTTGCTGACTTTGATCTGTGCAGTATTCATTTACTGAAGGAAGCTTGAAGGTCTCTGACTAAAGGCTTGCCCCCAAACAGTTGTGGCTGTTATAATGGCATCGATTCTTATCAGTTTGAGTGAGCCAGAGTCTGCTCGTGATCAAAAGATGATAGACCTGATTCACCTACACAAGCTTGACTGGAGCAGGAAAACAAGCATACCCACTACCAGGCAGTTGGAAAGAGGGAAATGTCAGAAATGGAGAGAACTGCTTTGAATTAAGTCACTCTGCAGTCTGCAATGGACTTACCATGTCAATATTCATAACTTGGAATACTTTTATGAAAACCCTTTTTGTTTTTACTGTTTTTTTAATTATCTGGGGACACTTACAGACTAAAGGAATATATCAAATATATATAAAATAATCGAGGAATGGACAGACGATTGGACTTCACGACTGCTTCAAAGGTAGGGAGTCACCACCGCCTCGCCATCTTGCTGGTTTATGATGCTGGTAAATCGAGTTAATTATACTTTTGTGATCAGAGTTACTGACAAATTAACTAAATGTTTAAATTGTGGATCATTTATCCAAGCTAACAAGGTATAGCATGGTAATACTGACAAACGTCTAAACATTTAAAGATCTTTGCTGATTTGCACTAAAATGATCAGGTTGCCCGTGACCCGATTAAACATCACTAATAACAAAAATAACCATTTGTGAAAATGTATCATCAAACTCTGCACAGTTTTTGAAGCACTCCTCCTTGAAGTGCTGGGTTCACAGTGAAATATTGAACAGTGGAGGGAACCTGGTAAAAATAAACTCAGACACTGAGTTCTTTGTGGTTCTGCTGTTGCAGAGCAAATAACGTTTCTCCAGGCAATTGAGAACACAGTGTCTTATCAACATGGCCACAAAACTAAAAAACTTTTCCTGGCCTTCATTTTTAGAAGTTGTGTGCTGTGCTGTGTGCCAAGCTTGCAGGGAGTGTCCACCTCGCAGGTGGGTAGTACTGAAGGACGTACTGACGTCAATAGGTCTAGGAAAAGTAAGGACTCCCAACACGGCGTTAAATGCAAATGAGAAAAGTGGTTGTTGCCCTGGCTGTACTCCCTTTGGTATGTACTTTGAACCTTGCAACTTTGTGGACCATTTACATGCTCAAAAAACTATATAATACACTATAGGAGAGGGAAAACTTGGAGAAGCACAATAGGTCCTCTTTAATAGTAACTGTACTCTAATTAGTTTTTCCCTTTTTACTGTTTATGTTCTGTATAATTTAATATGTATTTTGTTTAATCAGCACATTCATATTATAACACAAACTAAGTGTGGACCTGTTGAGTCTGAATTTAGACACTGTCCAGATCACTGGAGTTAACTCAACACTTATCTTGCTCCTGAAACCAACTGGAGGTGGGAAGTGCTTCATGACATGGCACATTGTCCACAGCTATTCACTGGAAAAATAGATGCTGTGGCCAACAACGTTTACAAGCTGCATTCAGTCAAGCCCCAGGGCAAGAAACCAGTCCACTTGTCATTATACTACACCCTCACTATCCTGTGCAGCAGACCTTGGGTTAATGTTGCTCATATCACAGTTTGAACCTTTTAACAGAAACTGTGGTGTGTCACAGCAGGAAACTGTTTTACACCTCCACCTTTCAGGTTTCATGATCACTGCTGGAGACCAGGCTACTGTTTAACAAGGTTGAGGTGTTGAAAATCTCTTTCTGCACATCACTGATAGTGAGGTGACATTTCAATACTTCAATACTGAGACTCCAGCTGGATGTTTATCTACAGCTGCATTTTAGTTAACTTGTAAACCAAGTGTGTCAGCTCCTGAGATCATGGTCTTAGTGCATCTGGCTCTTTAATGCATTACAAATGGTGTATCATGACTGTCACCTCTTCACATTTAGTCAAATAGTAACTAAACCACTGGACCTTGTCTGAATGCAATGAGTTACATAGCTGACTATGTGGAAGAATGAGGTGAGTAAACAAGGATATACAGTATAACTGAAAAACTAGAAAGATCACTTCCTCAGAAAATGCTTAAGGCCTTAAAACAAATCCAGATCAAACAGCGAGGTTACCAGCACCCTAAATATTTTGGATATTTCAATTACTTATTTAGTTTTAACATAAGACACAGTCTGTGATTCTTTTTCTAAATTCTATGATCTGAGCATCTACAGTGGTATCATCAAAAGGCATAATTTGCTGTGGAGGTTTATGTGCCAGTTCTGGTAATCAGACTGTTCTGTTGCTGTGGCTTCAAAGAAACAGCATCTACATGAAATTAAACAGTCTTCATATCTGCTTTTTTGTACAAGGAATATAAACAACAAGAGAAGATTTCTGTATTCTCTGATTGAGCAGCCAATTTTGACTTCAGAGAAACCTGACATCTGAAACAAAATGAAAACTGCCAAATTTCACAATTTTTTGTTGCTGTTGAAGAAACTAGTAACAGAAATAGACCTACCATACAATTCAATCTAACGCATCCATCAATATCTCATAGCTTCAGGTCACATTTTAGACCTCTGCTTCGTGCTGTGTACCGTCTGGCTGGCAGCACGTTTTCAAGAGACATAACTGATCAGTGCAGTAACACAATGTAATTTTCTTTTGCCTTATTAAATACAAGCAGGCCTTATTTGATTACTGGGTAAGCAGCTTAAATGGGATATATGGGCTAGGAG
Source organism: Seriola dumerili (assembly GCF_002260705.1). Taxonomy (NCBI): domain Eukaryota; kingdom Metazoa; phylum Chordata; class Actinopteri; order Carangiformes; family Carangidae; genus Seriola; species Seriola dumerili. The sequence goes on along the minus strand of NW_019174474.1, from coordinate 2,012,865 downwards.
GTCAGCGAGTTCAGAGACTCAGTAAACAAAGAAATAAAACAAAGAGAGAAGGTGAAGGTGTAAGTTTATCAAGCTTTGTGCTGCACATAAACAGTTCTGTATATCAGCACTGTATTGCAAATGAACAAATATGAACTGAAAGGGGTCTGTATAATTGTCTTTGTATTGATTAACTAAGATTTTCAAAGGAAAAACTGGACAGTTGCCGTATGACACTCCAGTCCATCTGTCCTTTTCAATTTTCCAATAATCAATCAATCAATCAATCAATCAATCAATCAATCAATCAATCAATCAATCAATCAATCAATCAGTATAGCCATATAGTAGTAGCTTAACTACAGAGTCAGAGATGGTGAGAATAGGATGGTGAGAAAAGGGGTTGGCTGAAATGAATTTTAATTTGGTCACCTTTAGTTTATAGTTCATGGTGATCAGATGTTTAGAAGCCTCTGCTTTGCTTTGTACCTCTGTCTATTCATCCATTATTTGTACTACTGATGTTCCCCTTGAACTGGACGTAACAAATTTAACCACACCACATTCTGCCAGTTCAACTTGTCAGAAGCTAACATGGTGTTTATGATACTCTGGTAAGCTAGGCTAGTTTCCCTTCATAGCTGAACTTTTTTGACCTTAATGATTGGGTTTAGATACCAGAAAGACAAACTGAATTTGCAAGATAAAAGTTTAACTTAACTAGCTATTAATAGCTTTAGCTCGCCTGTCGTCTCTCTGTCGTAGAGAGGGCAGTAAACATGTACAGTATAATACATAATGTAAATAATAATGGTGTTTTTGGAGTTTGCCAAGACCATTTTATACAGAGATCCTGCTGTATTGCTCGTTATGCTGCCTTTTCTTGTTTACATTAGACCAAACAAAGCAGCTGAAATGTGAAACCATTCCTTTAAATGGTAAACCATAACCCAGACTCAGGTCTTAACCTAGTTTTGAACAAATATGTAGTTACTATGTTTTGGCCTTGTAGGACTGTGCTGTCTTAAGGCGGCTCACTCACTGCTATTGTAAGGAAATGCTCAGAATTTTGTCATTTAACAAACAGCAAGAACTTAATGCTCCCCGTTTCAGCTGAGCCAGGCTCACACCTGGTCTCTTACCTTGCGGCATTAAAGGCTTTGTCAACCTGACAATGACTTTCAGTTTCCTAATAAGGATTTACACAGGGGGTCTAGAATGTGTGGACTGTAAAACAAACTACACGTGCTCAATGAGCCTTTTCGTTAAGATTTAATAAGAATGTGTTAACTGTTCAAAAATGCCAACTATCCCTGTGCTTATGCCCTTTTGCCTTTGCCAAGCTCTCCCGCAACGACTTAAGGACCCCCTGCAGCGTTGTACAGCTCAACAGCTTTCCAAATAAGGTCCCGGTGTGTACACATAGTAACCATAATTCAACCCCCATCCGTGAAGGTAGTGAGTTCAGAGTTCAGTAGCACTTGGTACTTAGGATTTAATGGCTTATCTAACGGCTACCTCAGGCACCTAACAGCACTAACATGGACCAAAACCTGTTGAACATGAATGCCTTTCAAATATTCTTGTCAGATTTTTATTGCATTATTCTATTTTTATCATCTGTCCTATTTCAAACTGTCACTACAGGCAGCAAGGAGGAGGTCTACTTTGACAAGTTGTCACATGCTCTCCGATGTGTATAATAGCCTCATGAGAACAATTAGAGTTCTAGTAACAGGTACATGACCCAGCAGCTGTATCCGTATGCGTGTCGACATGAACCTTAAAGTACTCTCTATCAGTGAGAATTTCTGACATTTATCTTACAGACATTTCTCACACTGCCTGTCTTCTCTTCAGTCTTAATCCTCCCACTCCTAAGCTAAAGGGGTAACCTTTCTATTACATGTTTATGGATGGTCACCTCTTCATGCTTGTACCATATGGTCTATAACTGTACACGAACAGCTCCTTAAGAGTTTCTCAACTTACACGATGATTGAAAATGATTATAATTTGCAATGTTTCTCACATCAAAGATAATTAAATGGCAAAATAAGCAATTTGTATTTTGGGTTTAGCATCTAAATGCGTCGTAACTAACATGATCCTGTAGATCAAGAGATGATTTGCTTGTTTGAGCCTTTAATAACCTGATTCTCCACTGAGTGCAGGGTAGTCATGTCTGGAGGGCAGAGCTGATAATGCTTTGATCTAATACAAAATGGGTGATTGAGTTGGGAAATTGTTTCCTCTCACATGAGGGGTTCACGTAGAGGGGAAGTGAAACATATTTTCACACGTGAGCTGGTAAATTAAATCAGGCAGGGGTGAGTGACTCATCACTAATCACGTAATGGGTGATTGGAGATTTATTGGGTGCCCCTCTTTTATAGCAGTGACTGGATAAATGTGGTATTACACAGAGGCACAAATGAAACTGGATGCTACTGAGGTGTTATTTTAATGCTCCAGCCTGAGATAATAATAGTAATTGCTACACAGCCACATTCATTAAAATGAAATTTATGTGGTCTTGAGTGATAGGTATTTGAAGGCTAAGGTGTGTGCAGATCTATTGCTTATAGGCTATTGCTTCCTAGAGTCTTGACATTACAGTGAGATTGCCAGTCAATCAGACTCTTATGATGATTTACAGCAACAATGCTGAATTTAAGAAAAAATTAAAAGCACTTGGTCTCAAATCTAAAGTATTTCTATATAACATTAAAGCATTTTACAGCAACATTCAAGACTAATTAAGCAAAAATTAATTACTTAACATTTATCAAATTTAACGCTAGAAAATTCAGCTAATCTGCTTCATCAGGATGTTGTAGGTGTGATAGTGACCTGGCAACATAAGCAAATACAAACAGCCTCAAAACTGTCAAACTCTTGTTTTCAGGGCCTTTAAAAAATAACTAAAGATCACATGTACAGAACAAACATCTTTTTCTTACCAACAGGAATCATGCCCCATTAGTATGTTTTGAATAAATTTGCATCACTACACATGTCTTATTTAGATTCATATTCTGTGAACACTCAAATTTCTCTGATCACAGGCGACTCGCCTTTTTATAGGAAAATGAAATTCAGTTTTGTCTGAATTTGTAGAGACACTGATACAATAGAAAGAATCAAAAATCTATTTCCAATTCATCTAATCTGTGGAAATGATGATGGTCAAGTTTTTTTTAAGATACTTCAGATGAATCAGAGACTTGATTCTCTGAGTCTTTGCCAAAGACACTTTGTTATTATCAGAAATCTTAGTAACAACAGAATATAAAGGTTGTTTTAGCCTGAATTTGGCCTTCAACGATGGCTTGGCTCAACCTTTTTTTTTTTCTTTTTTTTTTTTTATAAAAAATTCAGTTTACATGCAACATACTTATCTTAACGTACACACAACATGTGCATAACGTGTTCTCTCAGCATGCATATACACCTTAACACTCTTGGCTGACTGCCAGGCCGACCTTACTGCAGGGGTCTGATGTTGCGTAATAGCCCCTTTGTCTCATATTCATCCTCTAAATTATGCTGAGAAAAGGGGAGTTGCAGGGAATGTGTACTGAATGTGAAGAATGCTATTGACTACATTTCCAAAGAAATTCTCTGAGAGCTACATGCAGGGTCACACAGCAGGACATCCATTGGTGGGTCAAATATTATATAAAACTAGAGCCAACACGGTTAGGAAGGTAGATAATGCAGTTGTATTTATAAGTAATGAGTGAAAGACAAGTTATAATTTAAGTTGTTAAAATCTCATGTGCATTCTTTTGCAAGATGTTTTGAACATTAAGTTGTTTGACAAACAATCCTAAATCAGTGGCTTTTCAATGCATACCAGTTTCCTTTTTCTTGTACCAAAGGCATGGAAACGCCTTGGTCTAATTATTGGCTGTTACAATGCTATCCCATAGACTCACTCACGTTCACACCTGGGTACAATCGAGAGACATAAGTTAATATGCTGCATGTCTTTGGACTGTAAGAGGAAAATGGAGAACCTGGTGGAATACAGTATGTAGGCCTACTCCATACAAAGAACCATAGCTATAACACAAACCCTGCATCTTCTTGTTATGTGCTATAGTTGTAGTAGTTGTGTAGTGTAGTGCTGCCATGCAGCGAACCAAACAACACTCTGACACTTTTCGTTCTCCAGGTGAGGAAACAGAATATATTCAATTCACAATATCTGGTTGAAATTCTTACACATTTTTTTTTTTTAAGTGCTTGAAGATCCAATCATCACTAAAGCATATGTCATGCAAGAAAGCTAATAGAAAAAAACTGAATGGTCAGAGTTGTCAGGCTGATATTTAACCATATACCAAAGTTGTTAATTCAACATTCAGCTATGGTCAGAAAGGTTTCCATATGGTTGAAGCTGAAAGATTATAAATCAACATATCTACAGCAGTCACAGTTTATATGTTGAAAAGTACCATTTAACATTGCATTCGGGTATTTATTCAACATTGAAATACTGACATTTAATCAGTAGTGTGTCAATGTGCCAACTGGCTCCTTCTTTGCTTTCATGGTACAATTCTTTCATTCCCAGTTCAGTGTTCTCCTTCTCAGTTTACATTTAGGCTACAGTTCATTTTTTTTCCATTTTTTTTTGTTTTACATTCAGTCTGTTATGTTTTGCTTTCAAACATTCTGGCCCCAAAATTACCTTCATAGATAAGCCAGTAGTGGAGTACTGGAGTACTAGAGTTTAGTAGACAACTAAATGATTTGGAGCTGATCTTTATGACAGCACTGCTAAATACACTTAAACACAGGAGCATGACTGAAGTTACTAATGGTTAAATTGGTCTAATGTTTTATCTTCAGCCCTTCTAATTAGCACTAGAGATGCTCATCATGTCCTGTGTATTCATGAACAGGAGGTTCCAAACAACGTCATGTATTCACTAAACACTTTGCTGTAAGGTCATGGTGTGTTTTAATATTAATGTTTAATGTTAATGACAATATCAACATTAAAGAGTTTTAATATAAATTTTATTTGTTTGCCTTGCACATATTTTTATTTGAGCACATTTTGAAATGTTTATACAGTGTTTGCAATCAGTGTTTTTTTGGCGGTTCGTACAATTTTTGCATTTCCACAAAAAAAGCTTGATGACTTAAGTATTGCAACACTAAGTGACTGATGTGTAATTAACAGATGGGGACCAACGAGGTTGAGTATTTACAAAATGAAGAGACTAATCAACCATTTGTGCACATTTTGTGCATTGGGGATGACATGATGATGTGCCAGGCCTACCCCATTATGTCAGGCCACGCTATCGAAAACAGACTGTTTACTGGTGGCTGCTGATGTTTGGCTTTCTTAGAATTTTATATAAAATAAATATACAATAAATATACAATTACAACAAGCAGTGCCTGCCCACCTGGGAGTTTCTCTAGCATGCAGTGTGTTGTAGTGTATTTACATTTCCATATAACATAATAACTCATTTGGCAGAAAAATTGAAAAATGTCATTAAATGCACATTTACAGTGGCCTCTTTTTGTATAGTTTTTGTGTTTTCATGATTATGAGAAATTAAGTACACAACAATAATTGTTATACGAGATATACAGTATATGTTCTTTTTGTTGTTATTAAATATACAAGTATTAAGGCAATAGACAGGAAAAAACCCAGCATCTTGGGTTAAACGGTAAAACCCACCATGTGTTCTGTCCCATAGTTGCCCAGTGGTGGGGTTAAGGTTGGGTTATTTTTTAACCCAGCAGTTTTTTGAGTGTATAGAAAAAGCAGTGTGTGAATGTATGTTTGAATGGGTGAATTTGGCTTGTAGTGTAAAGCACTTTGAGCATTTGATAAGACTTGAAAAGTGCTATATAAGTGCAGTCCATTTAATTCTTGTTTGTGTGTCCAGACAAGCTGATTGTAAGCTTCACTGCACAAAGTGCTGTCTAGAGTCCACAGTCGTCTGGAGTCAAGCAGCAGGCGAGCAGCCCTCACTCACCCTCGAAACATCATCATCAACATTTGGAAGAAATGGGGAAAGCACTCAGCTGCTGGACAAGAAAATCAGAAGTGGGGCATGTCTTTCTTCACCTCCCGTCATCACTTAACATCATTAGATGAAATATCTGATGATGAATAAATAAGATGGGGCATCACATAACCATTTTGGTGACCAAATCATTCATAAATAATGATCAGGTTTATTTATGGGTTTACTGATGCAGAAAGGTGCTACCACTCTTCATTTCAATAATTTAAATTCTGACTTAAAAAATTGGAAATTAATTATTACCTAGAGTTGCTGTTGCAGCCTTGACACCTTGGATGAACACTGTTGCTAAGTATGAAAAGTAAGAAAGAACACTGAGAAAAGTGTATGCAAATATGTAGAAGTTACTAGTTAGTTATTTTTCATGAAAAACTCACATGTAGTATATCATACATTTTATAGTAAAAACCCATATTAATCTATTTATTGTTCATCTTTTTAAATTTCTGTTTCTGTATTTGACCACCTGTTGGTTTTGATTCACTAGGTATTTACTTATGCTACTTATTTTCTTATTTAATTAAATACATTTCTTACTGACACTTAAACACAAACTTACAAGAACAATACATAATCAAGAGAGAAAGGGAAGACATACTGTCTTAGAGGTCACAATAAGAGGAACAGCTGTACATTAAAATGCATATCAATACAGGTAACTACAACCTGAAAGTTTACCCCTGAGTTAACATGCAGTGTGTTTTATGAACTGTTGTTGTGAAACAGAAGTTCAGTGCCTGCTCTGTTGTTGGCACACATTCATTTCTAAAAACAACCACAGGAGGGCAGCTGTGTCCCAAAAATCCTGTCCAGTGAACTCTGTTCCATTTGTCTGTCTCTTTATTTCTGAATGTCCATCTGTGTTGCTGTTTCTGTGTCTGTTTATTGTATTTGTCTGTTGATGACTCTCTGCCTCTATGTCTGTCTGTGTCCATCTCTTTGTCTGTCCGTCCGTCTGTCAGACAACCACAAATCTAATAATAACAATTTCATAAAATCATATAAAGTAAGAAAAAAAAGATATTGTTAATTGCTATTTGAACAATCTAAAGATTAAATAATAATAATAATAGCACTTTTGTTCTGATTGGAATTACATTGTTGTTGTTTGGTGGCATGGTCTGTATGGACAGGGATTAGTGACCACAGAGGTTGTGTTTGAATTGCTCACAGTTTAATTTGGGCTCATACTGACGCACAGCAAATTAATCTGTTTGTGGCTCATTTCTCAAGTGTTGGCCCAGAACCACTGTGCCACATCTGGTGAAGAATAGTGGAATGCTGATTACTGCACAATGCACTGGGAAGCTAATGCCAGTACACAAGTCAGGGGTAATCGCAGGATAAAAGATTGGCTCTGCATCCAAGGATGGGTGCTGCACTACTACACAATTTATATTCCCATGCACCTACTCTGAGTTAGCAATTCATTTTCAGTGACAAAATTAAATTCCAATGCAAGCAGTGCAGCATTCATTTAGTAGATGACAGAGTAAAAACTGTGTAGGCCATGGCAGAGGATAGGCCTCCATAACATTACCATCAGCAAGGCCATGCATCCCATTGATATTTTTAGCCATGCTAGCGGGCTGACTCTGGGGATGGCAATATTAGTCAGTCAGTCAGTCAGTCCACCACTTTTGTCTGAAACAACTCAACTACCATTGGAAGGATTGTCATGAAAATACATGTAGACATTAATGGTCCCTGGTGGATGAATCCTGATGACCTGAGTTCTTTTGCCGTGCCAACATCAGGTTGATATAATTGTTTTGAATGAAATGTCTCATCTACCATGACATTTGGCACACATGTCCATACCCACTCCCTCTCAGGATGAATCCTGAGGACTTTGGTGATGCCTTCTCATTTCGTCTTGCAACATCATCAGGTCTAAACTTTAATGTGTCCAATACTTTGCTTCATAATCAATTACCTGCAGAGCTAATGCCATTCCCATCAGCCTCGACTGTACATTGTCTTTAATGCCAAATAGCAAATGTTAGCATGCCAAGGCATTACATTATTGCCAAATTCCTATGTTTCCCCACAAAACATATAATTGCTAATGGAAATTGTTGCGTAAGAATGATATTCTAGAAGGTCAGAGAGTGTCAGCATAAATGGCTAAACCATCAAACGTGAAAGACAACTGGGAAGTTTTTTTTTCTCCTGTTAAACTTTGCTGTTTCACCTTGGTGAAACACTTGGTGCTAACAGTATCACAGTTGCTAACTTAGCAGGTAGCAGCATAGCATATGTAACAATAGCCAACCCAGTCTTAACCTGGTAGAGTAGCTGAAAGTTGTGCTCACATGAAACTACTGTCTTGCTACTTTATTATTATTTTTTATTCATTTATTTATTTTTGTGCAGGTTTTTTGTTTTGTTTTGTGCAGACCATGGCCGTTTTCCCAACCCCCAGGCCAGCAGAGTGAGTGCCTTCATGCATTCCTAACTTACATGTAGCATATCAGTTGAAGTTGTCATTTCTGATTATGAAATAGTTTTTTGCCATCTATCAGTTCAGTGTACTGTACCCCTCTCAAACTAGTGCTAGGTACCATAGTGCTGTGTGAATGTCCAGTACATGTAGACCTTTGTAGCTGTAACATGTAGCAAGAACACTGCAGTACAGACTGCAGTGTTCAAAAGTGACCAACTTTCACTTGAACTTCAAAAAACAACACTTTATTTCAAGACTAGGTACTTGTCTTGCCCCTACGCCACACAAATTATTCTGTTTGAACCCTGTCATTTTCTAGCTGCAAGCAGTAATTTTCAACTCAAAATGGCTTCAAGGCAAAACCATGCATGCAACCTCAATAGACCTCAATAAAATAGGTTGTATGGGGGGAACATTACACATTTACTGGCACACCATCATAAAATGAAGAAACATCACAAGGACTTTGTCAGAGATCAGGCAGGGAAAGAGGAAAAGATCACTTCCTTGGTGTTCAGACACAAAGGCACGAATGAGTCTCTTGTGTAACATCCTTGAACAAATAACAAACCACAATTACCATTTCATTGACCGGTGCTATGTTTCTGATGTTTGTTAAAATCAAATAAAAGTGAATCATGGTTGATGCTTTTACTTGCTTCTTATGTGCTTTTCTAACAGAAAGTAAGTAAGAAAGTAAATGTAACTGTTGCTTCAGTCGTTATTCAGCTGCAGCGGAAAGAGCGGGTGTGTAAAAAACAAACCATCTTTGAAGATTCTAAAAATGAAGCAAATAAATAACGGGATTAAAAACAATAAATGCTGCATGAGAAGTGTAGCATAATGCCCAGCTGAGAACTCTGTGCTTCTTTAAAAGTATACTATTATTATTATTTTTTTTACAAGCTCATGTCAGCAGCACTGTTAACTGCCTTCTTATGCTTCTATATTTGAAGTATTCTTGATTTAACTTAGATTCATGTTCATTCATGTTGAGAGAGGATTAGCTCTCAGCAGAATCCTTATCGCTGCTGAGATTCTTTGAGAGCTCCCTCAAAGAGCCGAGCCTTTTCTGCTAATTGCAAAAGCATCAGCTATAAATAGTCAATTCCTTCCATGTCTCCTTGTTTTAGTGCAGTGTTTAGTTCATCAGAAGTCTGCATCTGAAAGCAAGATGTTAGCTCAAACTGTTGAGTGAACCAGCAGCACTTAATCTATACATCCTCATTACGTCAGTCCTTCCCCCGTAAATTACATTTAGGGTGAAGCTACTAATTTACAATAGCATATATGACTAGAGGAAAATGTAATGCTGCCCCAATAACATTTTTAGCTCCATAATGAGGAAACATTTATCTGCCAAGTCTCAAAATATTCTTACTGTGTTTTTTTTCCCTTTTTGTTTGCCGTAATTAAAGCTTGATTCCTAACAGTTTGACGAGACTAATGTGACTCTCATTCGTGGACACTAAATATGAAGTTACCTCCCTCTCTGGACACGGCAAAGCTGCATTTGCTGGTTCCAGCTTCTCAAATTTGAGAATTTGATGCTTTTCTTTGTTGTAGACTTTCGTAGTAAATTGAATATCTCTGGACTGTTGGTCAGAGGAAACAAGACATCTCTAGATGTCACCAAGGGCCATGGGAAATTGTAACATACGTTTTCACTATTTTAGAGAGAAAATATCATATAGTTGCAGCCCTTCTTTGGATAGAGCCAGGCTTACTGTTTAACCCAGTTTTAATGTTAAGCTAAGTTGCCTGACTGCTGGTCGATGGTGAGGAAACAGTCTTGTTTGAATATTGAAAAAGTCAAAAGTTACTTAAAGCAGTGGAAGGGACCTGCTTTTTAACATTTAACCAAAACCACAATCTTTCCCTAGCTTTAACCAAAGGGCTTTTCTTTCCTAAAACAAACTACACGCTGGAGTCAGGATGTGACCCTCAGTTTCCTGTACATAAACCATGGACCCAGACCACCTCCCTGCAGCATAACACTTAATCCTTCACACTGAACATAATCCTTGTAGCAGTTATGTTTCCCTCAAAAGATAACTGGCAAATTACAAGTACGCAAACATAATTTCTAGGAGCCAGGGTTGCCCTAAAACTGCCTCTAGATTTACTCATCCACTGAAAGTAACATCTAGATTAGATGTCGCTCTTCTCTCAACCTGTCATATTGTTTGAGTGCATGATTTACACACTTCACTATTATGTCAAGGGAACAACTGTCACCCTGTTCAAAGCTGGTGCAGTCCACGACAACTGCGTTCCAGGAACAAACACAATTTAGTGCAGACATCATAACGCTGCAGGCCTGGATATCCTCTAAGGACAGAAAACAAGCTCACTTCAAGAAGAGGTTATACAGCTGAAACATATGACTCAATAGAAAGTGCCATAACTGACGACCACTGATTCAAGATTGCGTACAGCACTCCCGGGAGATGAATGCCATGTGTGCCAAGACGCTCCAACATGCATCCCCGTTGCATCTGCATCACAGTGAAAGTAATAACCAGCGTACATGAGCCTGCAACTGGAGTGACTGGAAACACACAGGCAATTTTGTTGTTAAACTAATGGCAGGGAAGGCAATTGGTTGGAGTCTAGACATCATGAAACTTAGACTAAAAGAAAAATATAAATACAGGTCATTTTAATATTGAAAAGAAATAAACTGTGGCACATGCCGTATTTTCTTTCCGACACATTTAAACTATACTGTATAATAAACTTGTGAAACAGCTGTGCAGTTATTTTCTACTCTTTGAAGTTCAACCAACATATACTGTACATGAATCATTAAAGCCTTAAGATATTAGTGTAAAGAGCTGGAAGTGGTATTAATTTACATATTACAAAATTGTGTGTTTCGTTACATTTATGCTGAAGATTAAGAATTGTTAAAGCCATTCATGAATTTTAATACATTCAGAAAAATCAGCTTTTCTTGCTACAACAATTTTAAAGCAACATGAGCTGTTATGGGAAGAGTCTCAGACACATATAAGTGAGTCAGGCTCCCTGGTGAATTACTTAAAGCTTGTTCTCACTGATATTGGTTTCCCATGTCTTATGTTTACTTTGGTGGCAAACAAATGAAGCAGCAGAGGTGACGAATCTCCATTCACTTCTGCTTCAATAATGGTCAGCAACAAACTCACACACATCTGTTTTATTTTCTCTCACACACCCTGAGGTACCAGCGTGTACAATGAAAGGTATGTGTGCAAAGTAAAAGAAACGCTCCTTCTTAATAGTGCTATACTAGCGTGAAATCCAATTTTCTTACTTTTTTTGTGCATTACTGAATATGATTATGTCATGTATTTCATCGCTAATGTGCGAACTGTGTACAGGCTGTCTTTATAAGGAACACTCTCATCGGCCTACAATGTTATGGAATGGAATCTATTATTATTGGAAGAGAGCGGTAAAAGCTTGTCTCAGACCATATAATTTGAGTGTGATTTTGAGGAATTTCACATATGACTCACTCATCAGAACAAATGAAGTCTCTTGGTTTCTCAAGGTGGATTATGAATATGGCACCATTTCTACAAAGTAACACGTGCAATTTCTCACACATGCAAGTGAAGATGCATGACAAAGCATTTCAAAATTTCATATGAAGTGATTTACATCTGGTGTAAGACAAATTTGACGGAAAATTAAACATTAATCTCCATATAGTGGACATGTAAACAGAGAGACTTTTGTGAAGCACTGATTAATTGATTTCGACATATATTTGCAATTAGAATGACTGTCGTCATGACGAGGATAAAATCCATTTGCCCAGTATCTCATTTCAATAATGGTTCAGTAATTGCTTCCAGGCAGCATGTATGAGCCTGACCTAAGACATATATTGTGCAAATTACAGACAAAACTGTCAGAGGCTGCATTAGATCTGTTTTCACCACTTTGTGTCTTTTAATAATTGCTGTCTGTCCGTTTGCACAATTCTGTAAAAAACAATTTAGAAACGAAAGCCACAAAAAGCTATTTTCTGTATCACTTAACATCCCCTCTGTGATGCCTCTCTTAAAAATGCCCATTGTGGACTGTAGCTACACTGGTTCAACAATAATGGCCACGCTTCATTCAGATGTCTTTCAACATTTTAAAAATTAAAAACATAAAAGTTGAAGCACACGTCTCTCTGTTGTTTCAAATTCTCGTTAATGTCCATATAAGAATGTTAATTACAATATACACAAGTATAAATCCAATACAATTACCGTGTGCGCCTCTTGAACCATGTGCAGAAAAGTGTCAATTTGGAGCTGTATATTCCTCCTCTGCCACCATGGTGTTCTGATCCACTGCGCTGACCCACAATGCCACGGTCATACACCTAGCCAAATTCTGATCATGTGACTGTTACTCTTCAAAATAAAACAAAACTTTACATGAAGGGCATCTAACTTACAATCAAAATTATTTAAACTTGTATATTTTTAAACAAACCTTTTATCAATATTACCCTTTTAATATCCCATGTATTCCATTCCATTTTTAATTACCTTATGAAGTTAAAAAATACCATGAATTAATATGACACATATGAAATGTAGAAAATGAACAATGAAACCTGTCTCTCAGACAGTTACATGGACAGAAAACAATCGTTTCCAGACTTGCAGATGCACTTCTCTTCAGTGTAGTGTGTATTGACTTATCTAATAAATCCCCGACACGCAGTGAGAAATTAATGAATTGATTCAAAAAGCATCTGATGGGAAATTTCATTCTCATGGGTATGTATACTATACTGAGAGAATCCAACATCAAAACAAAAATACCATGAATTAATATGACACATATGAAATGTAGAAAATGAACAATGAAACCTGTCTCTCAGACAGTTACATGGACAGAAAACAATCGTTTCCAGACTTGCAGATGCACTTCTCTTCAGTGTAGTGTGTATTGACTTATCTAATAAATCCCCGACACGCAGTGAGAAATTAATGAATTGATTCAAAAAGCATCTGATGGGAAATTTCATTCTCATGGGTATGTATACTATACTGAGAGAATCCAACATCAAAACGTAAATATACAGCAACACACAACAACCATCTCAACAACTGCTGAATAATTTACAGAAAATTCTCACGGATTCTCAAAACTGAAAATGAGTGAAAACTGATGACAGTAAATGTAAATGAAAATATAAAACCTAACCACGAGCGATGACTCACAGGTCTGGATTTCCATGTAAACATATGTACGTATGCATGTACATATGTGTGTACAGGATGTATTCATGCAGTTAGCAACACTACAAACAGGCGTGTTTACATTTGTCAAGTGCCAAATGTCGCTTTCAACCCACAGTGTTTGATTCCATCTGTTAAACAAGGTGTCGGCAGCCATCTTATGGGAGTCATCAGGCCTGATGATTATCCTGCCTGGTTGTGTAACACCCATTGAATATATTTTTTAGAAACTCATGCACCCTGTGGTGCAAACACCGTCTCTGTGTCTTCATGATGGGCCCCCATATACCAGGATGATAATGCAATACTGATCACACGTGAGAACTTGTATGTTAGCATTCAAAGAGGCTTTAATACTGTTCTGAATGCAATGTGTAATACTGCTATGCAATGTGTGATACTTCTTTTTACCAGGGTCTTAGTATTAATGCACTTTTGGTGTTTCCTACATGTCATTTGACATTGTGAAGACAGAGGAGCCACTATGTGTTCCCCACTTAATCACAGGAAACATGCAAATGTCACGCCAAGGAATGGATCTGAGAATCAATCACAATGAAGCAAACTATTGAGCAGGACATGATTCCTGAAAAACATATGAGGCATTCTGAAAGTCTGAAGTAAAGCGCAATACAACTAAGAACTACAGCCCAAGCCACAATGATGTGCGAAGGATATTGCAAAAGCAATACAATCAGAAAACAATCACATTTTCTTTTAAACAGCTTTACTTAGACAGTAGGATTTTATCTGGCTATAATCTGAATATCTGCGACTGCTGTCCAGAAACACATCAGCAACATCAATTTCACTGGGTGACATGTTCCTTCATTACCATGAACAAACACATTGTACTCTTCAGACAGTTCTACCTACACTGTCCTTCTGCAACAAATGTGTATTCACCCTGAGCTGAAAATAGTCCCCAACAAATGCACCATTTATCCACCTCTGACCAATGATTGCCAAACAATGACCAGCTGCTGGAAACATCTTTCAGAAAACTAAAGTACTGTATACATTATATTTGTTACAACAAATTTTTTTTTTTCAGACTGTTTGTCTCTTCATGATTTTCATTTGTTGACGATAAAAAAAAGCAAACCTTATCCTTTAATTGACAAACATTACAGACACAGTCATGAGAGTACATACTATAATACTATGGCATGTTTTTAGTGATGCACCTGAAATATGACGATATAAACATTTATAGTTCTTTCTTGACCTTGAAAATAGTTTCAGATTTTTACTTGATGTCCACTCATAGCTCTTTTCTACTGCAAGGTACCGGCACAACTCCACTTTTTGTTTTCCCCTTAAGTAGAAGAGGTGCTTGGGTGTCACCTCCATCGAGGTTCCAGGCGAGCTATCATTGGGAGTCAGGGGATGGCCATCTTTGACCAGAGACGATCCTCCCTAATATACATCCACCTGTTGTCACACAACAGCAGAGCCATCTCCATGACAACTAAGCAAACTTGATGATGACTCGATGATGACAACTGTAAGCTAGTAAGTGGACATCAAGCATTTCCCCCTCAAACACTTTTGTCATTTATTTCATCATGTGTAAACTTGTGTGTATCATAGAAGGCCTGGTTTTAGTGTTTCTCTATTAATGTAAATCACATATATAAAAATGTATTTAGTCAACCTGTCTCTACCCAGCTTGGTGTGATCTATATGCGGTCAGTGTATGTGGCTTGATCAACAGAGATAAGCACCCCAAAGCAAAATACTAAGCTGCAACACTAGATAGTATTGAAATAGAGCTGATAATGTATGTCACAGCCTGTGGCTCTCTTTTTCAGATGAAGTTGGGCTTACCGTGCTGAATTGTGAGAGGACTCAGTGACTCACTGAGAGTGCAACAAGGAAAACGCATGAAATTGTGCATGAAATTGCCCCCCACCCCACCCATCTCCCTCTCCCTCTGTGTGTCAGGTTATCTGAGATGTATTTGCTTCGAGAGATTCACCAACAAATACCACTAAATCCGGGGGGACAAGTAACTGCATCCACTGTAATGGTCCAAACTGTGATTACCTGCATCAATACTGACATCATTGGTTCATAACACAGTCATCACGGGCAGCTTGTATTCCTTGGGCTATGATTTGTAGCTGTGAGATCAATAAAAATGAATTATCTGGCCTCTGTTTCCATAGCCAACCACAACATCTCATAACCTCAAGGTATAGAAGATTGAAAGATTTCAGTAAACTGTACCACGTATGATATTCAATTATCGGTGTTGGGATTACCAACAGTTTTTATTTCATTATGTCAGCTTTTAAATCAATACTTTGAAATGAAGTTTCTTTGATAGCTTAATATGTGTAATAGCTGCCAATATGAGGTGTTTACAGTATATACACTTTATGACACACATTGACACTCTTCATCACAGGGTTCTGTTAGCTCTGGAGGCTCTTGATTCATGACTCATTTACTATATGCATCACAGGATGAGCAGACTTTGCCCTTCATTCTGGAGGGTTTCTGCATTTGTAAGAGAAAGTTTATTGCTTGCTGGGTGTAAAAAGGAGATGTGTACATCAGGAAGAATACAGGCTACAACCGACAATCCTGCTGTGTCTGTCATGATCTGCCCCTGAAATGACTTTGTATGGACTTTATGTTTGGACTTTTGTTTATTTCCTGTATTAGTTTGAAGTAATTTACCACTGTTTTCGTGTACGTTCTTTTTCCGGTTCTGTGATTGCGTCCCTTCCGTGATGTGTTTCCTGTATGTCTATCATCCCCGCCTCCCTTGTCTATTTCGGTCTGTCCTCTCCTCTGTCTCTGTCAGTTCGCCTGTTGTGTTCCAGTGTGGATCACCTGTTCTGTTTCCCCTGTAGCACTCGTGCTTTGATTCAGTTTCCAGTGTTTCCCTGTGCATTTCCCTTGTGTTTACCTTTACTTTTAAATTTTGGATTGTTACCACGTCAGATTGGATTTTGTTTTTTCCTTCAAAGTAAGTCTTTTGTTTTTGTTTTGTTTTCATTGAATAAATCTTGAACCATGTAGTCAGCCTCAGAATCTGCATTTGGCTCCCGAAAACCTATGTTACAACCTTCTGATCGTTATTCTGCACTTTCCACATGTACTGTATGTAAAAATTGAATGATGGCGGCAACCTCATCTCCTATATGAGTATTAATAGTAGTCAGTAGTGAAGGGTTGGGTAATGATTTAACATTACCATACATTCATAATCTTTTGACAGAATAATTGTGTCATGACAAGCTATCGTTATCATTCTACATTGTTCTGTTATCCAAATTAATGATTTTTAACACATTAAAAACAAAACAAAACTTTTTTTTTTTTTTACAGAGCAGTACGGTGTCACACAATACACACTACAACAGTTTAACTGTAATTGGATTGACAACAATTAGCTATAGGCCCCCTTTGACCCTGATTAGTTGGTTAAACTTGCAATAATTGATGTTTTTGGCCACATGGAGGCATTAGAAACAAACTGTACACAGTAAGTCTAACATTCATTCTCCTTTTAGCTTTGTTTTTGGCCCCCACCAACCAAATATCTTGGTCTTTAGTTGCTAAATGCTCCAGCGCACATGGGTTTTTAGAGCTTTTTCACTAACAGCCTGCTGGAGCCAAAAATAACACAATGAGAGCATAGAGTTGTGGGCCGGGACACCAACACAAAAAGCTGAAAGATGCTAAAATATTTTTACAGTTACAGTTGTGCATGAATTTGCCAAACAGTGATGTATATTGATATTAGAAAATATCCTTATGCCTTAAAATAATGTACCAGAGAACATGATACTGGAGCTCATAAAGACTCAGTGATTGACTCTACCTGAAGTCAGTTGGTTTCTGACATTGACTACTTCACACTTCCTTTATTTCTGAAAACTCAGGCTGTGGATTTGTGATTAGTTACTGTTTCTTTAGTTCCCCTCTGTGGACTGTCTGGATGTGGACTTCTTACTATCTTGTGGGTGTTTGCACACGCTGCATTTTCCTGTAAAGGCCATTGAGTTTACTTGCAATTTATTGTAAAGAAAACCATTTTTTCCTGTCCTAATACAGGGACAAACAACTGAACAAGATGCTTTAAATTCTTCTAAACCACAAATAAAAGTATTTCTCATCACCCTAGTGTGGTATGAAATATCTTGCAGCAGATGATTGAGTTAGAGCTGTAAAACAAAACATAAAATAAGTGGTGGCTATGTGCAACTTGAGGCTGCTCCAAGCAAATAACAAATACATTTTATTACTGTGTGTGAGAAGTTTCTCAGAGGGCTGATGAAAGGAATGGGCTGTTGTTTCTGTCCCCAGAGCCCTCCTCCCTCCCTACACGCCCCCCCCTAAAAGAAGGAATCTGATCTTTTTTTTCTATTAGGTTTTCTGACAAATGCCTCTGCCGCAGCGGGTCTGTGGCTCTGTGGATTTTTCTATATTTGGGGCTTTGTGTGGATGTTTCACCTGTTAAAAGAAGAGCACACCCCGTAGTTCATAGACGGATCCACCAACCCGGCTGATAACTGCCGCTTGTCATTTTGCACGTCAGAGCGGAGGAATGAAATGAATGGATCAGACTGAAGCAACAGCTGCAGTGACTGCAGCACAAATACAATCAGTGAGGTCTCCATTAGCGCTCACTGTCAGCTCCGCTCATAATTGCAGGTAAGCTATTTAAAAAATATATTTTTTATCTGTTTTACTCTGATTTCTATCCCTTTATAACGAGTCAAGTACCTTTTAATTAAAGGAGTCGTTTCAGGACGCACGAGGGTGTGGAGAAAATTAAAAAGGATGAGGTTAGAAGAAAATAACTTCAATAACCTATTATTATCACTGGCAGTTTTCTTCCCTCACATGTGCTGTGTTACTAATGAATGTTTTGACATCCTCTAATCTTTTCTTTCCCATCTTTCTAAAATTCATTTAATAATGTAGGGTCAGTGCCTTGACCAACGCTGTCTGCCTGATCACTTTGCATTTTTTTTCAATATCAGAAAACCGTTATAAGGTGGTGCCTGGTCATTTATTGTAGGGTATATTAATTAAATCTGCATATACCACAACACCTGCGCCTTAGCATGAGACAAATATAATTCCAGCCATGAATAAAAACCTAAAAATAAAAAAAGCAGAGAAATAATTTCTTTGTTCTCTCAGTTTTCACAGTTGAAGTTCCAGCTGCAGGTGCAGATGGAGAAGAAAGACAAAGCCTAGGAGCAGCCGGAATTATTGTACAGCGCTCATTATGTTCCATCAGCTGACGGATCAGACAGTGAATGGCAGCTGCCATGGACCCACACCTGTGTGCAATAGGAGCGCCGATGGAGACGCACTCCAGCTGCCCACTTTCTCCACCGCGGCCAAAGTCAGAGTGATCATCACCTTTACTCTGTGCGCCGTGTCAGCTGTGTGCAACTTGGTCGTGCTGTGGGCTGCCAGCAACGGCGGCAAGCGCAAGTCTCACGTCAGGATCCTGATAATGAACTTGACGGTGGCGGACCTGCTGGTGACTTTCATCGTGATGCCCGTGGACGCGGTGTGGAACATCACGGTGCAGTGGCAGGCGGGAGACGTCGCCTGCAGGCTGCTCATGTTCATGAAACTGGTGGCGATGTACTCATGCGCTTTTGTAACTGTGGTCATTAGCTTGGACAGACAGTCTGCCATCCTCAATCCCCTGGGCATCAGCGAGGCCAAGAGGAAAAGCAAAATCATGTTGACTGTTGCCTGGACGATGAGTGTGATCCTCTCACTCCCTCAGGTATGAGAAAACACGTTTTTGTGTGCTTTGCCACCCCGGGGCTTTTATATCAAACATTTCTCTCTCTCTCTGCTCTGTACTTTTATGAGGTTTCTTTCTGGGCTGTTTCCATATTTCTGACTGGGAGCTCAGAAAATTTAGAAATAAACACAGCCTTAAAAACTGGCTTATAAAACACTGGGCATGATTTTCAGGCTCTCAGTGACCTGTGCCTCAAGGTGGTATTACATGAAAAGTGACACTGCACAAGAGCCTGAAAAAACTGCTTGGACAACACAATGTTGTTCTACCAAATAAAAAAAACATCACATCTGCATTTTCGATACAAACAACCACAGTGTGTGTGTGTGTGTGTGTGTGTGTGTGTGTGTGTGTGTGTGTGTGTGTGTGTGTGTGTGTGTGTGTGTGTTCTCAGCACACTGTGTTCAGAGGTTGAAATCTCTGTCTGTTCATTTGGATTAATTGCACTGTTACATGTAGGCTGTCCTCTTTTTCCTCACTGTGTTCTAGGGAACATATTCACTTTAGGCTACACTGGACCCAACTGTTATTTCATCATCAACAGTGTTCATAGTGAACTGATGTAAAACACTGGAAGAATATACCCTGAGGTCCAATAGGAATAGCAAATTCAGTACCTTAAAGGTGCAATGTGTAAGATCATGCTACTTGCTCCACCTCCATAGTGCGCAGCATTTCACCTCTTCGCCACTGTCCAGTTAATCATGTTGTTGTTTTCCCCATATTCCTTATAATTTATTATTCATGCACATTTATTGTTGATAGTTAAAATTGTTGACAGCACTGAAACAAATTATGAGTACTTGTAATAGAAATAGTATGTTTTTATTTACCTATAAAAATATGAAGGCAAGGAGATACTGCATGACACATGCATGAGGAAGGGATGATGACATTATCACAAAGGCAGAATCAGAAGATAAGGTTTATTGCCAGGTAGGTTTTTTCTGATGGCCGACTAAACCCCTACTCACACAGCATCTAGTGTCATAAAGTGGTATTACAACATCGCCCGGAACACAGCTAGTTGGTTAGCATGCTCATTTCAGTAGATATCTATAAAATACAATAGATAGAGGTCCTGGTCATGACATCATCACTGTGGCTCCTTAACATACTATTGATATTGTTAGTTCATTTTTCAACATTTTTCAACTAAAATTCTGGCCAGAGCTTACACATTACACCTTTAAGGGACTAGCTGGTGCTCTCTGTCACTGTCACCCCTGGAGTCTGAAGCACTACTGCTACAAAGCCTGCTCTGAGACTGGTCCTCTTTTTCAACAGAGTTTTGTTGGGAGTTTTCGTTATTGGGTATATCTTTAAAAAAAATGTATCAATTACCACGGTTAATGTATTTATCTTGGAGGTGGTAGCTTGTGAACTGGTTGTGAATGTGAAAAAGGAATAAAAAGCACAAGAACAGGCTTGTGTTTTGACTTTCACCTGTTGCTGATGGCTGCTGGTGGAGGCATCACTGGTGCTGGCTCTGACCTGTGCTGGCAGGTCCATGGCTGCTAGTTTGTTGGCCCTGCCTGGTGGAAGGTTGGCTCTGACCTGCACTCGACTGCACTCTGTCTGTCTGACCCGAAGAGAATTTGCTCTTAGGAAGATATCCTGCTGTGTCTGGCTCTGTCCCCTTTTCATTTCCACTAAATTCTCCCTAAAGAAATAAGCACAAACCATTGGGTTACTAACCTGGCCGTTAATGGTACACAAAGCTACATTATGGTCTGATCTGATTAAGGCATCATTCAATTGTGAAGCCGAATTTGCATATGCAAATAGAGTGAGTGCCCGTCTTGGAGGGGGTCCAGTTGTTGGTAAATGAATGGCTCTCTTCTGAAATCTCTTTGCAACAAGTCAGAAGTTGACATATTTTTTCTAAAGCTATTAATCTTCTATTGTGACTCAGTGAGGCTGCAAACTCTGCCACAGTTTGCTGAATCACAGTGTTTAGTATTGCGTCATCATTATTTTCAAGGCCACTGTATACACTGTAGAGTAAGAAGTGCCACAGATATCGTGGCACTGCAGCTACCCAACGTGTGATGTGGCCTGGTTTAGACTTTTTTTTTACCTTCATCAGACACAGGCTAGATTTAGAGAGTGTAAACCTTTCAGCCTGGGAGAGGTGACAGGGAAAACCATGGCACAAATATTTTAAGGATTCCCTTTTTATATTTAAGAGTCACACAGTCCAGTCTTAGTGGCTCGTGCTACTGTGCATCTGAAGCCTTTTCTCTGGCAGCAGAGATGATATCGGCAAATATTAATAGTGCAAATGTCTGTATCTGTAACCTATTTTTCCAAATAGTTTCTATCAGTGGTGACTTCTTTATGAACTCCAACCCACTAAAGGATAATTCATGTCTTTTATTTTTTTGACTGACTTAATGCAAAAGTACAGCTTGCACCATAGTTTCTAGTCTCATGCTGTGACTGGCTGTTTGACTCTAATGAGTGCCAATATCTCTGGATATAGCGCTTTTCTTGCACCTCTACACTCTCACAGCAGGGATCTACCAAGAGCTAACTACTACTAACCTCTGAGAAACTTCTTTCTGCAGACAAGCTTCTGCAAAGGTTCTCTGAGAGGCAAATGGTCATCTCACAAACCTTTATTTTTGAACCTTAGAAAGACCAAATGGGAACAAACCCCTGCACACTGTTTTGCATATAAATGTAATGCAGCACTTTTGGAGTCCTAAGACTTATCAGGCAACAATCGTAACAAAATGAAACCCACAGCCTTTGATGGATGTGCAAATAAAAGACCTGTACACATAAAGTCTTAGTTTTAAAGTCATTTTCAGGAATGTGACTGAAGTGAATTTGAAAAAAATACTTTACTGAGCTGAGCTAAAGCAACAACAACCATCATGAGCCCGAGTAATTTAAGTTCAAAAACAGAAGCTGCCATGCACCATTAGAAAGCTGGCTGGCTTGTTTATTTGCACAATGTTCAGAACAATTACAGCACCGCTTCAAACAACAAAAACTATCCTGAACATGGCAACTAAGATTAGCGAAGGATTGTGGATTTGGAAGGTAAAACATTTTTAGGATATAGCTCAAGCTGCAAGTGTAACCCTCAGACATGTTGAAGCCTTTGGGAACTTTATAAAAATTTTCCATGTACATCTTCTTACTGGTAACCTGTAGCAACCAGCCCACGGTGTCACAGCCCCTTGGATTTTTTTCATCCTGTGCTATAACCAGTCTGAGCGCAGTCTTATTCATGCTCCTGAAATTTGCTTTGAGGGCTCTAGCTTTATTAAACAGCACTATGATTAAGAACAGGAGAGGGGGAGGGGGATGAAATTTTAATACACGGGCAAAATACCAAGACGCCAGTGGTCGCCCTCAGAGCTGTACATATGACATTTAGTCATACAAGGTGAAATACAGATGCTGCTGGTGCACTAGACTGAATGATGGACTCTCACCACCTACTGTGCCTGTCATTGTCTCTACTGTGGACAACTGCATTACCTTCTATTTTGTAGTAAACTCGCCGGTCCACCTGTGATTCAAATCCTGTTCAGATAGAAATCCTTGTAGTTTAATGTGGATCTCTGAGTTTTTTTCTGTGTGAAGAACAGCTTGTCCTTCTGTCTTTTTTTTCAAATCAGCTCTGATAGATGGAAACATCAATGTATCTTGGCCATTTTGAAACCAAAAATAAAACCATCAGGAGAGCAAGACCCCATTAAAGCCAATCAAATGGGCTGATGTAAAAGGTTCTAGTATTCTTTTATGAGCCCTGATTTTAGCCTATATTTCTTTACTTTTTGCCAAACCTGTTAGTTTGGTTACTAGTTAAGTATTAGTTAAGTATGCAAGTCACACTGAATGATATCATTATGTTTCGTGTCTGTCTGGTAAGAATTGGGTGAGTTGACTCAAAGACGAGTACAATTATTGACTCAAATTCACTTCATACACTAGCTTTGCCTGACCTTCAACTCTCCCATGTCACCCTGGGGAGGATTTTATCTTTCTCTTTTGGCTTTGCCCTACAGAGTCCATGGCTATTACAGACCACATCCAGGTTGTAAAATGCCATCTGGAAACACGAGTTAAATTATACCTTTTTACCTGTATCACATGTCACTGTGACATGTGGCAGGGTATACAGACAGCTGGAGATCCTCCAGCATCGAGCAATTGTCCAAGACTATCATTCACCGTGAGGTAGCGGCAAACAAGCGAGCTGAAATGTTGCCAGCTGTGTTTTTGAGTAAAAAATCACAGCCTGAAGCCACAGTGGGAAACTGATTGAGAGCATGTGAATTCTGGCTTTTTTCACACTTTATTGTTAAATATAGTGAAACTGTTTTTAGCCATCACAATAAGGTTCATTATCTTTATATATGGAGCAGCGAAATGTCCTTAAACTTTGAATTGTTTTTTTTTTTCATTTCCATCCATTCCAAAGAATTTCATAGAGTTCAGATAACT
This sequence comes from Seriola dumerili, assembly GCF_002260705.1. Taxonomy (NCBI): domain Eukaryota; kingdom Metazoa; phylum Chordata; class Actinopteri; order Carangiformes; family Carangidae; genus Seriola; species Seriola dumerili. The sequence continues at coordinate 1,988,886 of NW_019174474.1, read as the reverse complement.
GCTTGTTAACCTGAAAGATATAGCAGTGGCACCACTCCTGCTTCTGTGAGGTAACGACCGAGTTAATTATCCTGTTTTCTTACTTTTCCTCATTACGTTTAATGTGCAGAGTATCTAGTGTGAACACAGTACCTAGTTTAGTATGTGAGTCACCCTGAATTAATGAGTCATTATACTATAATTACAATTATATACTACAATTAATAAATACATATTATCACTGAGGTGGTAATATATATAAATATGTATAAAAATGTACACACACACACACACACACACACACACACACACACACACACACACACACACACACACACACACACACACGTCATGTAGATACTGTATATGATATAATCAATAATCAGGGGACCATACGTTGGTTAAAACATACGCAGCATGGTCTGAATGAAATTATTGTAGATAATATTAGGCAACCTGTCTCATGTTGTTTTTAAAAACAAATTAGATAAATAGTTAGAAAGTCAACCATCAATCAAGTCACAAAATTGATAATTACATGATAATACCTTTGCTATTACAGAAAGCCATTTTAATGAAAAGGAAAATACTGAGTGTGAAAGCTCATTCTTGACCTTGGAAGAAGTAGAATGACGAAAAAAAATAAATAAATCTTAACTCAATGTCCACTTAATGTACTTATTTTTAACCAAAACCTTGAGCTTCTCCCAAACCTAACCAAGACATTTTTCTTTTTAAACCTAACCAAACCTTAACATAGCGATGTCATATCATATATCAGATTTATTTCTCAACAGTGATTTGTAACAGCTTTGAAGGGCACAGAAAGGTGATGTTATCCTGCAAACAGGGACGTAGATCAGAAATGTTACAGTGTGTTGTTGCAGAGGGCAATGACAGATTGCATCTCATTTAACTTGGACAAGTTGTTAACAGAATGATATAAATGCTAAATGCTGTCATGAATTTATTAACTAATTGTGACTTCAAATGACTATCCATCGTTGTATTTGTTGGTTTGATTGTTTGGTCACTAGTACGTACAGCTGTGTCAGAGGAGAAATACATAAAAAGAAATATATATATTATTAGCCCCCCTATAAAGTTTCCAGTAGCATGCCCTCCCCATAGGTTTCAAGGTTGAACTCATGAATAATGACTTATGGTTTGCTCATACTGTAACTCATTTACATAAAAAATATTCATGAAACTCTAATCTGAAGTGTGGAGAGTTTCCCAGGTGTAAACACCAAGTTCTGCATGATCTGGCTCAGTTACAGTTCATTGTACACTGGTGGAAATCTCAGTGAGGGTCACACTTATGACTGAAGTGCTGCCTATTTAAGCAGGAGAGGAGATTTAACTTATGAAATATGTTACTGTCATGGACAAATTGATTGCTTTGAAAGAACTTAGAAAGAATACATTTTCCCACTGACCCTGCGTGTGTCATAGCCGGAGTCTCAACAGTCAATCATAATACGCTAGGGGTTGGATCATTCTAACAGTTATGTACTGTTCTACAGCTCTCAGCCTTCTTCCTCCGACCCATTGTCTTATGTGGATTTAATACAGACAACTTATTGCAAATTTAGCAGAGATATCCTAGTTTTTAATCTCACTTTTTTTTGGTGCAAAATTGTGAATATTCTTTCACACAACAGGCACCGATCTCCATGTATTTACAACTGTAGGCTTTTGTAAGAAACATGATAGTCTCAGCATTTCGTATATACAAACAGTGTTCATATTCTTGTGCAATATAAATACATTCAACAATGTCAAACTGTTAATTTGTTCATATTCATATCATTCATTTAAGGTCTAAATATATGATGAAAACCTGGTTTCTATTCAGTCATATTCTTTATTGTCACATATGTGTGTATCCATCTACAACTCATGACTTGCCAATATAGAGATTGGAGAAATCATTGCAGGCTAAAATATTGCTAAAGTAAATTCCTTGGCTGTGAGCAGAAAGATAAGTCTGTGGAGAGCCATACGACAGTGAATGAACACTGAGTTTCTGTTGTGTTTTTAACTCCTTTTCATGAGAATATAATTAGGCATCAAATTAATTTAAGCACTTTTGAGGAAACCCAGGACTGTGGTTGTTCCTTTGGGGCTGACTTCATTCGTCTGCAAGAATTACAATAATGGATTTTCCTTTACCAGAGGACACAGCCAAAGGAAATTTCATGTCAAAATGGCACAGATGTATTCAACTGTGAGAGTGTGATAACAGCTGAATACTTCTATTTTGTCAATGTATTTAAGTGCTCTGCACATTTTAGCCACAGTTTGATACAAACTCCATATCCATAGATATTGAATATTGTAATTATCGTTTAGACATAATGTTATATAATAACATGAGACACATTCAAGATTTCAATTAATGTACTGTACATTGGACAGTCCTAATCCTACTTTCTGTACAGCATTTTGATCGCCTCTTCTGATTTTTGTAACTTTTACCTTTAAAATCTGTGAATCGCAGAAAAAAAAACATATCCAATGTGAGGCAGAAGTCACAATCAGGTCTAACTATTCTACACAACATCATTAAGTTCTCAGTGAAATGCTGCAGGTACAGTTTCTTCTTTACAGACTCAGGCTGGATATTATGGGTCTTGTAATAACAGAATACCTCCTAAGATGAACTTGGACCAGAAAATTAGAAAAATCAAAAATAACAAAAAAGCCATTTCCCTAATGAAGAAAAAGGTTTCATATGAATGATTCATGTTCCAGAATCTATTTCTTTTTCATGAATAAACATGAAAAACGATTGAGCTGTTGGTGCTATTATTCCTGTCTTGTTTGCCAAATTGAAACAGCCCAGCCATTAAACTTACTGTTACATCAGATCAGCTGACAAATGCACCTGTTGATCTTCACTCCCTTTCTCCTCGTCTCCCCCAAGATGCATTTAAGGCTTTTGCACATGCATCATGATGGCAGACCTTAATTCGTTCATGGGCCGGAGCAATGGAGGAGCGATGACTTGAGACATCCATCCTGTCTGTCTAACCGATTATATAGATTTATTGCTGAGTAGAACTATTCTTGTCTTTTCATACAGATATTCATATTTCACAATGTGACCATCACAGTCCCAGAGAACTTCACCCAGTGCACCACCCACGGCAGCTTTGTCCAGCACTGGCAAGAGACCCTCTACAACATGTTCACCTTTGTGTGCCTCTTCCTCCTGCCTTTGGTCATCATGATCTTCTGTTACACACGAATCTTTGTTGAGATATCCAGTCGCATGGCTCGGAGTAACCGTAAGTCTAATGTTTTCAACAAAATCAACAATATGTTTTCTGAGACACGAAGAGCTGTGTGTGTCTGTGTGTGTGTGTGTGTGTGTGACAAAGATGGTGTTTTCTTCTCTTCTAGTGGTGTCTAGAGATGTTCATCTCCGCCGCTCTCACAACAACATCCCCAAAGCTAGGATGCGGACTCTTAAGATGAGCATTGTCATCGTGACATCATTCATCATCTGCTGGACACCGTACTACCTCCTAGGACTGTGGTATTGGCTATTTCCTGACAAAATGGAGGAGATGGTTTCCCACTCACTGACTCACATGCTGTTTATCTTTGGCCTCTTCAATGCCTGCCTAGATCCCATCACTTATGGTCTGTTCACCATTCATCTTCACCAGGGTCTTAAGAGGTGCTGTCGGAGATCAAACACACGGACTGAATTAGAAAATAACACTTGCCTTATTCACATGTCTGGCCTGTCGTCTCGCAGGCAGACTGCCTCAGGTGGCCACAACATAGACAAAGAGGAAGGTAATGACAAGAACAGAATGAAAAGTGGCTCAAGGCCAATCATCCCAGTAAGCAAAATATGATAGCGTAAAGAATATTAATAAAAAAAGAATCTCTGCTCTTAATCAGTGCTGAGCTTAGTCTTTTACTAATGATGGCAGCTAGCTCAGTTATTTTGCTTTGAATTGCTGAAGCTCCACAAGAATTCAGTGTCTTTTGTCAGACAAATCTGTTCATTTTTGTTTCACTGATGTAATCATTGCTGTGTTATAGCTTAGCCCTGGTCTGTTCATCCCGCACAACATCTGTCATACATAATATCTCGGATGCCACTGATAAGACTTTGACTAAACAGCTGCAGAGCGATACATATCGCTGCTCTTGAGCAGCATTTACGAAATCACCATGATTGGCGGAGGGTGACGCCGCACGTCCCTCAGAATGTCACACACACTGCTGATTAGATTTTCTGAAGCTTAAAGACCCACATGGGTAAGTACCTCTCTTGGTAACAGTGGGTTAAAAAAAGAACTTTGATTAACAAGTTGAAAGGTAGTCATACCCACAGTACTTGCACACCCACACAAACATGTACACACTCATGTCGCAAGCACAACTACTGGGTTTTAGTGGGTAGATCTTATGATTTCCTTTGTCAAAGAAATCAGAGGAACAAATTGTGTACATATAATTAAATGATTAGATATAAGCTAAGTCTGTGATTAAAAACAGTTACCACACTGTTAAAATATAGCTTTGACGGTTTAAAATTTTTATTATACAGTGGGTTGTTTTTTCCTGTGCTGATCATTGCTTATCGCCTGAAAACTGCGCCAACATTCATGGTGCTTTGTGTGCAATATAAAAAACTGATTGTTTTGCTGCAAAAATTAATGTTATATGATGATCGTTACTGACTGTGATGGCCTTTTAAGTAAATGTTATGACATGCAGTAGTATGTATTGAATGTACCTGCACAGCATGTTGTTTAATTAGTTTGAGATCAATTCTGTTTACTTTGTTGCACAGAAATCACAATGGAGACGAAACTCCATGAAGTAACTATTAAGTCATTCATTGTTATTTGGTATATTTTATTATTATTAGTTATTTTGTATTAATGTATTATGTTGTGAATTTTGTTGCTTTCTGTAACCAAGAAATGGATAAGAAAACAGTTTAAATCTGGTACTTTAAGACTCTGTAATATTGTTAAGTTAACAGTAAACAGTTTATTTACTTTTATGATATGTTGTTGCAACCCCTGCAAAAAAGAGTGATCAATACCATGTGTTTGTTTGCATGATATTGTTACTTTTCTGCAGGTTATGCAAGATGTGATGTAAATTTGCAATGTGTTTATTTGTCGAATAAAACATGTAGCTTTTCTTTTCCCACTGCCCTGTGGAATGCAAAAACAACAAGCTCAATACACCCTTGTACATTTGTTATCAGCTAGAAATGGATCATGTGATCGAAAGCTCCACAAGAGCTGCTACATCAACACATGCATTTACATTTACAATTACTCATTTGGCAGACGTTTTACCCAAAACAACTTACAAGTGAAGGACAACACTAAAGCTTCAGTGCAGCAGGAGAGCTTGTTGTAAGTACTAAGTACTACATCTATTCAATAAGTGCAAGATCAGGTAAAAAAGTTCAGCAAAAGTGCATAGTAAGTGCTAGTTATGCATTTTAGGGTGTTAAAGGTGTTAGGAGAGGACGTGCTCTGGGAAGAGATGAGTCTTCAAAAGATTCTTGTAAAGTGGGACACCCCTGATTGTGATAAAATTTGGTAGCTTGGCCGGGATGTCTATGAGTTCAGTCTTAGGAGGGTTTAGCTGAAGGTGGCGTTCTTTCGTCCATGTGGATATGTCATCGAGACAAGCCATTGCACAGAGACTGTGGAGTCATCTGGTGGGAATAAGAGGTATAGTTGGGTGTCGTCTGCATAGCAGTGATATGAGAAGCCATGCAAACAGATATCTGGACCTAAGAAGGTGGTGTATTGCAAAGAGAAGGGGTCCCAGTACCCATCCTTTGCGCACCCCTGTAGGGAGGGGATGGGATAATGAAGTTTCTCGTTGCCATGACACATTGAAAGAGTGCCTAGTGAGATAGGATTCAACAAAATTTTTCCCAAGATGCCTACGTCGGAGATTACAGTTAGCAGGATGTGGTGGTTCACCGTAACAAAGGTTGCCGATAGGTCCAGCAAGACGAGAACAGCAGCTTATGTCACAGACAACAGAGCTGTTTCAGTGGAGTAGCTGCTCTTGAAGCCAGAGTGATTTGGATCAACAAAGTCATTCCGTCAGAGGAATCTGAGACCTGCTTGTAAACTGCCCTTTTGATACAGTTAGATAAGAATAATAGTAGTTAGACTAGTTGATGCTTCTCCACTTGAGCAGGGTCAAGTGAGGCCTTTCTGAGCAGAGAAGTTACCCAAGCCTGTTTGAATGCAGTTGGATCTACTAAATGGACCTTGTGTTTCCAAGGTCAAGAATGAACTTTGATCCTTAACGACAAAGAGGACATTTTGAAGCTCATATTCAAATATTTTTCCTCTCAGTGACCTGGTCTCTAACCCCACTATAATTTCTGTGGTCACTGACAAAGGTTTCAGGCCCAATTTAAAACCTCAAAATACTTACACAGTAGGTATTACAGCTGCCTGTAGAAACATCCAGAAACAACTGTCCTTTATGAGAATTACAGTATGTTCCTTTTCCTTTCAGACTCATGCTACTGTGTGTTGATACCACTAAAAACAGCTATCATCTGCTTTTTCAGATTTGAGAATTACTATTTTAATATCAAAAATGTGCGAATCTCATCCTGCAGCACCAGCAATCAGTGTTTGGATCAGCCCATTGTACAACACTGCCTGCATGCCTTGTGAAAGATTACTCTCCTAAGCCAATTTTGTTCCTTGATCATTCAAGACTCTTTGAAAAGCTATCACACAAAAAAGAAATGACATGCAGTGACAGGAGACAATATCTGTCACTCTTTGTTTAATTGGACGTTGGATGTAGTCAGATTTAATACTCCTTGGAACTATGATCTTAAATCTTCCCCTGGCTTCCCTGCCAAAAAAGACATTTTTCCCAAAATCATTCTGATTAATTTTTTTTAATGAAATCGTACTCAGGATTATATTAATCAAGGGCCATTGTGTTAAAAAACAGAATCATGTGAAGATATTTCCTGTTTTAATCCTTCATCATCAGTTAATCTCCAGTGCGACTCAAGTGCGGCACATAATTGTGCAAAGCTGCTTAACACAGAGAAGTTACTTGACATTTCCTGCAGATAGATAGCTGTTCTCTGGACAATGAAGTGTTATTTAGTGTGAAATGAGCATACCAATACACCAATGTTGAACACTCTTTGTCTTTTATTACTACAAAGCACTGTGGATCATGGTATACTGTACATGTTCTAGCATGTTGGCGTTGCGGAAATGGGCAGAACTTCAATTTGTCTCATTTACTTGCATACACAGAAGAGTGTATCGTACATAATGAAAAATTGTAAATTAAAAGTCTACAGCAGCCTTCATTCTCAGCCTTGAGCAGGACACGGTTGCTCAACCTGTGAAAACTGACAGGATGTGCATGACAGATACATGCTTTGGTATTCATATAGAAATACTCTTTAGTGACCTGAAGTATACATGCCATGCTACAGCGAATGACAATGTCATTAATCTTGACAGATTCATCTGAAGGGCATCTTATTGCTGAGTGACTATTAAACCAAAACCTAGCAGGAGATATCTTGCCTGTCACAGGGACATCTCGCTTCAGAAATTCAGTGCTGCTCAACAGGTGTTACTGTATGACCTAACATTTATGGATGAAACTGAATCTGCTATCTGAGTGGACTACGTAAGTCAAAATGTTCCAGTTCACTGCCCCCCACAGATACATGCTTAGGTATTCAGCAGTAACAGCAGCAGTTGTAGTGGAATTGATAATATTAAAATTCCACTTTAAACTTGTATCAATGTGCAGTACAAAAACTGGAAAGAACAGCACCAAAAATAGAGCAGAACAAAATTGGTCAGGAGCAGAGGCACCAATAACCTTTGCTATACCATAGGGTAGCATCCAAAGCATGCGATTCTAGTAATCTCAGAGCATCATTGAAAACAGAAAAAATAAATAAATAAATAAACCCAATGCTTTATTGAACTTGAAAAAGCTCCCATATGGACCAAAAGTGTGAGAGAAGGTCACTAAACTCACCACCTGTTTTCCACAGTCATTTTTTTTTGCTTGACTGCTGAGCAAGGTGTCAGGCAGTATACTGCAAAGTAAAAAAAAAAAAAAAAAAAAAAAAGTTACAGAATGAGCTGCATGGATGAAGTGATTTGGTTAACCACTGTGCCATTACTTCACTCTTACCTCTTTATTTTTAGCATGTAATGCTAGGCTACCTTTAGGGAGACTATACATTTCCATTTCCACCTCTAAGGCATGAAAATTGGTAACTGGAGCTGCATTAGGAAACTACTACAGTGGTCACCATTTTCAATTTCATACTCCTCTGACCTGAAATTCTCCTTCTCAGTGGCTCTGAGGGTGAAGGTGCTGAGGAGAGTCAACTGTCTGTGGTGAGTATAACCGTCTGTGTATGAAGCGCTTTCTAACTCCACCAGTACTACTGATAAGCAACATCAGGGTTTCCTTTGTGGAAAAGGGGCAGGCCCCTCTCCGGATTAGACAGTTGTCCGAGCTGCAGCACTTGTGATTCACACTGATATGGTGAGAAGTAAGATACAATTCTATTCAACAATTTGTCAAAAAAATCATTTTTGTAGTCATTTTCTAAATTTAAAAGGTTATTTTTTCCAATTACAACAACCTGTAGTTTATAAATTAGATCTTCCATGAGCCGGTAAGATTTATGAAACTTTGTCATACCTTGCACACTATGATGAAGCTTGATTTATACTGAAGATTTATAAAAGTACAATGTGTGTTATCAGAGTCATCCAAGTTGACCTGATGAAGACCATGGCTCTAACAAAAGTACAAAGAGAACACTACAAAGCAGTAGAAAATACACAACTTCAAATATACTCAAAAAAAACCCTCAAAAGAAAAACTTCAGCTCCACTTTTTCATAGTTTACCACTGAAATGCAACAATATGAAAAAAACAAACAAAAACAAACAAACAAAAGATGCCTCCACTATCTAATATCATTCAACCCAAATCCAAGATGAGTTTTGGGAAAGGAATGCATGCTGCAAATTTATCCTTTGGACACAATCTGTAATTTCTTATTTCAGAAAGGAAGCATTGATATCTGATCTATAAAAACATAATAATGCATTTTTAAAGATATGTATCCCATTTGATATCTTTTATGAATTCTTCTTGAAAATATAATTAAAGACTGAAGAATAATCACTGGCCCTGTACTGCCTTGTCCAGAGGTGGTTTTGACTGTTCAGCAAAGAGTCCAGCCACTAATTTTAATGTGACATCAGGCAAGCAAAACGTTCACAAGAGCTAGCTCAAAGTTCCCACGGATTAAAATGAAGTTGTTCATGTTCTAAATTCAAAATTGTGCTGTGCTGGTGGTGGTAACTGTGTGCTCTTCTTTATATGGTGCATGTGGAAAGGTGGAAATCGACAGCTGACCTAGCTGCACTGCAGTCAACAGAAAAAGAGTAAAGGACATCTCATTTCTCTAAATATGTTTCCTTGACTCTTCTCTGTTCACATCTTTTCCTTGCATCCCTCAGTGTGGGAGGAACTCAGATGCAAGGAAAAGACTCAAGTGAGGGAAATGAGGATGAAATCAATGGACATACTGGGATGTACCCTGTAGCCCCCCTAGCAGGTCTGTGGGTGCAGCTCTTTGAGCTTAATGCTAACGTCAGATGCTATCATGCAGAACACAAAATACAGTATAGCTGAGGCTGATGGAAATATAATTACTTTTGATAGTATTGTTGACATGTAGCACTGCAGGAAAAGGGATTCTCAAAGTGATGAGGATTTATGCTCTGGGATTTTTCCACACTGAAAAGAGGTTATTGGAAAACTGGGTGGCTGGCTTGAAAAATCCTTAACACAATCTCCTCAGCTTTGTCTACTGACAGTTAGACCAGAGTTACCAAGGAATATCTAAAGCAGGATTTGGTTAAGCACTGACAGGCTTCATTACTCCAGCTAGAATTATTCTTCGCCACTGGAAGAGTCAGACTGAACTTAAGACTGAGTTAAGCTGATGACTGACAATGCCTCCTTCAAATTGATGACAGCTGGGTGAAATGATAGCAAAGAAAAAGGTTAACAGGTCTGGGATAATTTTTTCAATTATATAAAAGGTGCGTTTAGTAATAGTATTTTTTGTAATTCTTTTTTTTTTGCCTGGATTTCTGTCATTCTTTTGTTGTGTATTTGTTTAATAAATAAACATAAATGCACTGATTTGTTATAATAAAAGAAGAAGTAATAAGGCCCAAAACAGTGCACTGTTTTTTCATTGTATTTAATGTATCTTTTATGTTTTCATTTTACCTTTGGTAGGCTATAGATGAATGAGTTAATGAATGAATGAATGAATGAATGAATGACTGAATGAAGTAAGGGAATTTAGGGATTTTAAGACACCTTTACAATACATAAATATTTACAGTACAACAGAGAACAGCTTCCAGTTATGCTGGTCACAGATCAGTTAACAATATCCATCATCCACCCCTCACTAATGCGTGGTTTTCTTCATGAACTCCCTTGCATTCACTAAATAAGTGAGTGAAGGTCTCTTTTTCAAACAACCATTTTAGATGATACGAGTCATCCATATGCAGCGGCTCACTTGTGTCCATGATGTCATCATTCAAAAAGATCACAAAGTTAACAAGAGAAAACACAAAATTACACTCATTTTCTTTTTCTATTAGATTTCTTCTTCCACACCAGTAGAGCAAATTGGTTTACATTAAATATCTAGAACTTATTCAAAATCTGTCAGCAAAAGCACAAATGATACTTATTATTTGAATTTTCACTAAATGTGGGGGAATAATGTATCCTACGATTACATGTTATCATTTTTAAATTAGACTAGTCAGCCCACAGGAAAACTTTCATTCATTTGTCAGTGTGTCACACAATATCATTGACACTACTAATTGGATTTTAATGAAAGTTGTGAAAATAGTGCATCTCAGCACTGCAATCTTACATTTCTAGAATTACACTTACAACCTCAACATATGCTATTACACCGCAAAACAGCAGATACACGTTACTGATTGGCTGTCAGGATGTGTTAACAATTTGTGAGGAAGGATGCAGTCTATTATTAATGAGGAAACCACTGAAATGAAGCAGGAACCAAGCAAAGAAAACCAGAATTACCGCCTCACGGTTATATGTCTTCACCAACAAGCCAAATTGTAGGAAATATGGTCAGTTCCTCACTGAGTCCAAGTGAATGTTTGTGCCAAGTCTAAAGAAATTTACTCATGGTGGACTTCAGATATCACATTAAGGAGACCAAAACCATGTTTTGTGAGGTCACCATGTTTTGTGACCTTTGACCACCAATTTGAACATTTATGTCAAATTGGAAGAAATACCCTCAAGGTGTTACTGAGATATCGCGTTCACAAGAATGGGACGGACGGGCAGACAACCCAAAAAAAACCCCCAAAAAACCCAACAACAAACAAGCAGAAATACCTCACTGCCACAGCCAGTATCTTCACGTAAATCCAATGAGATTTGACCTCATGTGCACAAGTTAGTAATTATTTTTATTACTTGATGGAAAGGAGGACATGAGTCATTTAGGAACAATCAACCTTTCTCTTCTGTTGTTCGCTTACCTACTACTTATGTAATTTATGGACAATGACCACTGATGAGTCAAACATGGAGAGGTATAAGCAACACTGATTGCAATGTTTCTAACAATGGATTCAAATAAAGAAGGATAATTTAGAACAGCAACGGGTTCTGATGAGAAACAGTTTATCCTTTCTCTATCCATTTAACACTCACAATTCATGTCCACTTTCAAAACTAGGCAATCAAGAAGTATAAATTGAAGATCCCAGGACTCGAAGAAGGGCTGGATGCAAAATGAAGCATCATGAGAAAAGTTGGTTTACTGTACAGCTGTAGTATCAGCTCCAGAAAGGAAACTAGAAACAAAAAAAATCTAAGACAGAGAAATGACTTGATAAGGAAGTCTGATCCAGTGAGGTTGGTTATTACCCATTAGACACAAGTTGATTAGATTACAATGATTAGAGGGATAGATCATCAGGCAGCAAGCACAGTAACAAAGACTGGAAAAAGGATTAAAACAACAAGACATGCAAAAATAAAATCCTCAGAACATATTCTTTTCAAAACATGATGATGATGTGTAGTGGCTTAGTTGTATTATGTACTGTGAACATCAAACGAAACAATGCAAGACTGTAATATATGACTGTATTACTCACGGCACTCTGAGTGCCTCCATTCATCTGCACAATGTATTCAATTTTCAACATTACATAGCTTTTCAAGGCAATCAACGACATAGCTAAAGGCTTTATAATGAAAACATTTTTTTTTAATCTATTTAGCTGTGCATGTACATGTATTGCACATTATCATGTCCTTGACTTTGTTCTTTGCTTCTGCTCACTTTTATGAATTTATATTTGCAGTGTTGGTATTGTTTCATCTGCTTCTATTTGCATCAAAGCTAAAATATCATTCAACAGAAAGGCATTCTGACACACAAGTTAGTATTGATTTATCTGGGGGTGGGTAAACTCAGAAGTTACTTCCACCATGGCTGATTTCCAATGAAATTTACAGTGTGTTTTGGATAAAACCCTTGTAATTAATGTGGCAAACAAAGGATCATGATATTCACACATCTATATTCAATTACTCATCGCAAATAATCACTACTTAAACCACACACTGATTAATGTCAAAATACCAATGAGTTACATTCATGTTGCAGCTCCGTCAGGCTGATGTTTCTTTAAATAACCACAGATCTAATATCAGATCTAACCAACTAATATTTAAAGAGACAATGGAATGGCTTTTGAAAATAAAAACAAAGCTGAGTGGTAGACTTCAGGACTAGTCTAAGAAGAGGTTGACGAAGACACAGAGAGATGGAGAGTGAATGAGACAAGCAAAACTGATTTAAAGCAGGGAAGCAATTCATCAAAAAACTCAATACCAATAAAACCTTTACATAATGATTGTAGTAACATATCTCAGATACTTCTCATAAATCCTCACCTGAATGAAGGCTATGCACTCCCAGTGTGCAATCAAAAGCAAATGTATTTGCAGATATTCGCATACATAAATGCCTCTAGGTTGCAAGTGCTGCCACACAAACATAATGGCTTTCTAACCGTGAGTTATTTCGTCTGTGGGTGGATTGTTTCTATATTTCTAATATTTACGACAGCCCTCTTGTTTCTGCCATCACGTGTCTGCAAAGACTCAATCCAATCCGTTTCTTAAAATGAGCTACAAACCCTGACATTACAATAAAGACCTCTTCTTAATGTTTATTGCTGTATTCTCTGTAAATATTCTCAGTGTTAAATTACTGTTGAAAACGACAAGACCATAGTTCATACTGACCCTCAGCATCGGCTCTGTATGAAGATGTCTAAACATGACATCTCTGAACCTTGCCATTTTTGTCAGTTGACAACACTGGTTAACAATAGCAGCAATATTAGGACTAGGTGGTGGACTTTGAAATGTTTTTTTTGACATTAAAAACAATACTCACGACTAGTCTAAGAAGAGGTTGATGAAGACACAGAGAGAGATTGAGAATGAATGACACATGCAAAACTGATTTAAAGCAGTCAAGCAATTAATGAAAAGCTCAATACCCATAAAACCATGAATCGCTCAGCAGAGATTGTCGCTACATTGCAGACTGACATTCGGTCTCCCTTTTGAATTTTGCATATGCACTTTGCAACATCCATTCAAATATAACTGTCACACAACAATGCGCTGCAAATAACAACAGTGTTGTTTTGTTGTATGGAAAAACTTTCTCAAACAAAGCTGTTATCACTCTAATAACCACTTTATCTTTACAAGTACTTTTCTCCTTTTAGGTGTAGTGCTATTCAGTATGCAGCTGTATGACTGAGCACAAATGTGTATTTCAATTTATTTCTTTATTTACTAATTTGTTTGTTCCTGTCTTAGGTTTTCATTTGTTTATTAATCATAAGTCACACCCTGCCCATAGGTAAAATCAAATGCAAGAGGGAAAGTCAACTTTGATCAAGAGTGGTGACTCAAGAAGACACGATTGAGGCTCTCTGTCAAGTCACTTAAGAAGTGCAGACTGACTGTAGTCTTTCACAGCAGGATCCAAACTCAGTCTGGTTACATGTGGATACTACTTAATAGTGGGATGCAGTTAACTAACCAATGTCAAAAATATGAACAAGACTAAAACATACCTTTTCATGACAGTAGTAGCAGCAAGTCTCTAAAATTCAGGGTTCGTCCTGTCTCATGTTTTTGTGCCTCCTGTCTTTCCTGTGCTGTAAGTACCTCTCCTGCATCTTGCTGCTCTCTGCTTGGACATCTTCTCCTTGCTGTCTAAAAAAAGTTTTAGGATTATTCTTCTGAAATGAAAGTAAACATATCAAATGTGCAGTATAGAAAAATCACTTCTATCAAAAATATTTACCATTAACTGACAATGACGCACTCCAGTGACAATGTAAACTCCTGTATTTATCTGCCTCAGTGTTTTTAACCTTTCCTGGCTCATAGTCTGGACTATAATTGGGAAGCACAGGGACACGGGTACTTCAGTCTTGAGGAGCTGTAGCTGTAGTTGTAGTTGTAGTTGTAGCACAAACAGCATAAAGCCTAAAGAGCACATGCATTGCAGTGCTAAGTTCACAGCTTCACTGCTAACTGCTAACTAACAAGCTAACTCTACTCCGGTCGCCAGTTTCACGGCTCTCTCCCTCTACGCACACAACCTACGCACTGATCTATTCCTGAAAGGAGCTGCTCTACTGCGTTAACAATAATCTGCCCCAAACTTCTAAAGTTTACAGCTCACTTTGCACAAAGATGATAAATCTGTGTAGTTTCCTAGTTTACTGCTGCCTCTTAACGCCTCATTATTTCAGTTTTCACACACGTCTGCGCATGCGTGAAATATCACAACTGATCTCCGAACAGTAGAAACTGAGTCAAGCTCACAGACACGAAAATGACATACGACAGGTACACCGGCTGGAAATCAAGCTAGCTTGCAGGGACAATACCCTGCTGCCAAAAGGGCAGTATATTACATGATGAATGGAAACAGGCATCAGATCCTTTATGGGACAGAACACTGATCATAGATCAGACATAAGGAGAGAAATCGCTTCCACCTCGTGTCGTTTTAATTGATGTGTAGCTTTTAGCTTTAACCGGACAAGCACTGCTTGCCTTACTTGCCCTGACGGCACGCCACTTATACATACAATGTGAAGATGAACTCATGACAGAATAAGTGCACCTTGTGCCCTGTCCACAAATTACTTACCCCCGCCACAGTTTTTTTTTGCCATGTCTGCAACCTCTGCATGTGAGGTGGATTTGCTTTGAGCACGATTTCATGCTTTCTGTGTCATTCTTTGTATTCTTATCCACAAAGTGCAACGTGTTCTGGTTTTTAACTAGTAAGACAAAGCAGTAAGACAAATCCAGTATTCAGGCAACACCACACCAAAGAATTCAAGAATAAATGTATGCATTAATTCTTCCGTTTTCTGTGTTTCTTTTATAACATTTTGTCTTCATTAATTCATAATTTTGGAAGGCACAGATAGACAAATTTAGTAATAAGGGAGACCAACCCACTGGGACAGTAAAACATAAGGCATCAGTTATATTTATTGGAGGAGCAGTAGTCAACCGATCACTGGAAAATGTTACAGTAATTTAAAGAACGTAGTGTTATTAAAAAAAAAAAAATCATTGCAAACCTACATTCACCACACATATAACTATTTCTACTTTGTATGTTCTTTTATATCTGAAACACAGACCCTGTCACCACAGTCTGAAACTCGATGGCATCTTGGCATAACATTTCACATTTCTTAACAATGTAGATTAAAAAAGTGTAAGTGCAGCCAAACAAACATAATGGATTCTAACCCGGAGTTATTTTTGTGGGTGGATTGTCTACATGTTTCTAATATTTACAACAGCCCTGTGGTTTCTGCGCTCATGTCTGCAAAGACTCAAATCAGTTTTAGTATCTTATAATAAGCTACAAACACTAACATTACTATAAAGACCTATTCTTAATATTTGTTGCTGTAATCTCTGTAAATATCCTCAGTATTTAATTGCTGTTCAAAACAACAGGACCAAAGTTCATACTGGCTCTCAGAATCGGTTCTGTATGACAATGTCTAAACATGACATCTCTAAACCTTGCCATTTTTGGCAGTGGAGTCAAATAAAGACTGGGACTGAAGCTATTGGTAGTCAGATCTTGAGTATAGTGTGCAGCATATATTGTACATAGAAAATGTGAAAACAAGATCTCATTAAACAGAAAGACTCCAGCCAATTATGAGAATCTAAAAGGACAAGTGAGTCATAATTGTTTTCACACATAAAGGTATAGTGCATTTCAAATTGGACTATTATAATTGCAAATGCTGAAATAAATTACTTTAGTCAGTAGTCCTGGTTTTCCCTCTGACTCATTAAAGAAGTGTCCACTGTGGTTTGGAGATTTGCATGTTAGATATTTGAAAAGACAGACTGTATTGCAAAGAATCAGCCCCAGCTGGATTATTTAACACACAATTTATGAACCCCTTTTTTGCAGTAGATAAATCTCAGAGTAGTCTATTGGTATTCCCCAATTAATATTCAAGTTTATTCAGTCACATCAAAATCTCAGAGGGGAACACAGAGGAAAATTTACCTGCGAGGTATTTAACTACAAAAGTACCCAATTTGTGTATCTGACAATATTTTCAAGCTGAAGTGGCTATTTTAAAGCTTTATTATTAATATTTTTTTTTATAACTGTCCTCATTGTTTTTGTTTTTTCTTTGTTGATTGTGGTTATCTGGTCTAAATAATGGTATTGTTGCCCCAGATCACAACGTTTGTCTGCAGTATGTGTAACTGATCGATGAAGCTACAATGTGTGGTGGTATTTTTCAGTGAATAGTTGACTAGATCACTCCGTCCTCTACCTCAGTGCCTCAGGTGCTATGGCGGACATAATTAACCCCACATGTGACCTCACAGATTTATCTGCTTCCATGAGCTGAGTCACAATGATCCTTGTCCAAATCAGTGTTACGAAAAAATCTCATCTGTAGCTTCAGCTTATTTAAGAATGATGCATGTGAGATGCATGATGCTAAAATGCTGTTATACCTGTGTATTACTTCAGCATATACATCATGATTTCTGCATGGATCTGGACACAGTTAATTACTATTTATGAAATATAGTACACTACAGTGTGTCATGCTCCTCAACACTGGAGATTCAGTGCTTAGAGGACAAGGCCATAGTGTTTTTGTTTTACAAACAAAGTCATGGTCAAGTTATGCTCAGATGATAAAGTGGCTCTTTGCTTTTGCAGATAGAGTGCTTGAATGGTTGGAGTTTTCACAGATACACAGCCTTAGTATCAGCAGTGCAAGTAGTTCCCATAGGAATCGTTCAGAAGAACTGAAACTACTGACAAAACTCTCTTCCTCAGAAATTCAGAAACCAAATCACATTGGGCCAACAATGTATAGAGAGACCTGCTATTGGGCTTTTGGCTGGTTACAAAGCATATCAGCTCAGTACACACTCATCTTCCCTTTATATTTTTTTGGTGTGGATCGACTTTATGTTTCTGTAGTTTGTGTGTAAAGCTTTGACCCAAGGGAAAGCCCCTCAGGTCATTTGAAAAAGACCTCTTAGCTGTTCTACAGTCGAGGTTGGAACTGGAGCCAATACCTATGTGTCACTGTGTCCATGTAACACTGTAGACACTAGCTGCTATATCTAATTCTGTAGTATAAAATTACTGAGAGTGCAAGGAAGTGCCAATATCAAACATGTAGCCAAATTCACCAGTTTTAAGAAACACATGGTGTCCAGAATTGCACTGTCCACCCTCATGGACTCATGGATTTTAAGGCATGTTCCTGGTAAGTCCATGATGGCTTAGGGCTGTCCCAATGTCAAACCATTGAGTGTGTGACAGCTCTCTAGCAGACATTTCGCGCCCTTTATGCACACTTTCCGTAAGTAAGCATTTCTGCAGAATTTGCTTGAGGTTCATAACTTTATGACTTTTATCATGTCGTTACTGTGGTTACCAGGGGATGCCTGGAAGCAATAAAAAAAAAGTTAACATTACAAGAAAAAATATGTGAGTATAAATACAGCCACAGCCTGGACTGTGTGTAGTTATTTGTCCTTTGATGGCATGATGATAAATTCCAAATATTCACTCATCAGCTCTTAGCCAACATTACTAATTTGTTTACAAACAGGAAGCGAAGGGAGGAAATAAAAATGTAAAATCAATAGTCCCAAACGCACAATTGTACATAACATGTTTGGCGTTGTCAAGGTAATGTGATGTGTCACAAAGTGCTGTCCCATTCCTCTTTATACCATTTTTAGCCCTTGCAGCCCTTTCACACTCAATCATTTACCAGGTGACGTCAGTTAAGCCTGTGGGGGTATATTTGTCACAAAATATCACAAATGTCACAAATGTCACATGAGGAATATTAAGGTCAAGCAAGAAGCAAATTCTCAATGCAAGACTGAATGCGTTTCAATTGGAGAATCACACACAAATGAATTGGCACAGTTCTCTTTGGAGGAACTGGATGAAAATATGGTAGTCTAGCTATAAACAATACTGCTAACCCTGAGAAAAAGACCACTCACTTGCTAATCAATTGCATTGAGAGTTGAGTGATTCAGAGGAAAAGCAAACAGCTTGTCACGTAACCTTCACTGCGAAAATTCTATTTTAAATGAGAGATGAACATAAAATCACTTTAATGAGTTGTGCATGGCCACACTACTACTGAATCAACAAACAATAAGAAGGCTTTTGGCAGGGCAACTATGAGAGTGAGTGTACAGAGATGCAGTAAATATCGATTGTTTGGTGAAACTTTGCCGAAGAGTCATTTTTCCCACCTGCCCACCAAATGAATCATCAGTGGATTATACAAATTAACTGTTAAAAAAATGTAATATTCCATGACGACTGATTGTTGAAGCCAAGGTTGTGTAAGTCTTTTGTGAGAAAAAATTATATAATTTTTGCTGGTCCAAACCCAATCATCGGCTTTGTTCAATTACAAAGCTGTGATATCTTTTATTGCAGTGTTTTGATTGCAGTGCTACAGTGTCTGTATTGAGTTCAAGACTAATGAGACAGACTGCACTGAAATCTACTGGAAAGGTTTTTGAAAAGTGAGTGTTAACCCCCAAGCATTTATTGAACATGGTTTCTTAATTTCATTTCAGTAACATAACCCAAATGGCTTTTTTCAAAATTCAAAAATTTTGCACTGCCTCCTTAGTACGGAAAACAGTTGCTTTTAGATTTTTTTGTTTTTTGTCTTCAGATAAAAGGACAAAATCCCACTATTTCTATAGTTGCTCATGATCAGGAAATGTTTGATTTTATTTTGCTGATTAAATATTTCTGATTTTTTTTTGCCACTGAGCAACAATGTGCATTCAGGAAGAAGCTTTGGTGTCATGTCTGGGAAATCCCATATTTGCTATGAATATAAACTTTACACATATGCACTTAACCTCTTGTTCACTTTGTTTTTCGTCATATTTTTACTTTTGATGTCCAAGTCTTTTGTGGACTTTTTGCAAATTAATTTTCCACATCAGTTGAAGTACTGTAAGCCCAAGCAACCACTCTGAAAGTCTTCTCATCTCCTACTAACCTTTTCAATAGGAAGTGGGAAGTGATTTCACCCACAAAAATACTGTCAGAATTACATTAAATGTATAAGTGAGCTGCCTATGTCATCTGGTTTTGAGTTCATTTTAATTGTGGATGGCAAATGTATCAACTGGCTGACAGCTTTGGGATATCATCCAAAGACATACTCTGAAGTTTGCTTCAAATAAGTTATACATTTATTCTGTAAAAAATGAAAATGAAAATTGAAGATATATTGTGTATGAGAGAATGCTCATCAAAATGGTTTTCATGCATAATAAATTCTTTCAAGGTCACTTTTTCTACCCCACCACTGCCATGGTTTCTATGGAAATTAGTCCAGTTGATACTACAACACAGAGTGACCTTATCTACAAAGAGCCCAGAGGAGTTGGAAACACTACATTTGAGCCTGACTTTCAAACATTCATAATACTGGAATCAATATGTGAATTTTTGGACGGAGAGCATTTGACAAGTTGGATGTTAACAAACTCCTGATAGAGGAAACAATATATTAGCAGCCCAAAATATTTCTCAATAACATCAAATCATAAACACTTCAACAAAAAACTCCTTCACAAATCCACACAATGACAGCTTTCACATGTCCTCCCACTTCTTAATATAATGAAAGTGTCACATTACATGCAGTAGAATGACAGGCAGGAACAATTATGGGCATATAGATTTTTCATTCAGTAATTAGACAATTTTCCATCTGTGCCTGTATTTGAATGTTTTGAAATTACAATTCATCATTGAAGCTCTGTTTGATCTGAGCTACAATTTGATGAGGTTGGCCAAGTTGGTACCACTTATCAAGTTCACACCAAATTAAGAAAAGAATGATTTCATCTTCCACTGTAGGCTACGTACCTGTTTATTATCAGGAGCAGCCTTTGCATTTCTTGAGAATGAGACAATTTCAGTGATAGTTTTTTAAGATTTACAATGACCATTTTGTGACTTGCCCAATTCATTATAGTAGTAAACCTTGACTTTACTGTTGAGTAATCAAATCTTTTTTTCCCCTTAGAACACAATACACTGCGTATTAGCTATAAGCAGATTCAGTGAAATACACTGTTATGAAACTTCAAAAACCTACTCTAATCAAACCCTGTTTGCATGTTAGGTCCATTGTAGCCTTAGTGAGTACACTCATGTTATAGTCAAATGTTTTTTTTCCATCCAGATGGTTAGAGGAGTTGTTCAGTGTTGTGGAAACACTTTCATATTAGTGTTAGCCTAAGTGTCATTGAATAATCTTGAGGGGTTTTCAAGAATCATATATTTATTTTCTCAGAAAAGGGAAATAATTTTGTACTTTTTACTCCACTATTTTTTTACTCCACCACCTGACACCTACAGATTAAGATCTTACATACAAAATGTGATCATTTTATAAAATATTATGCAGTGCCATAGATTGAACTATCCAACAGTGCAGTTAACAACTTTATTAAACTCTAAAATTAATTCAATAATTGATCATAAAAATCCCTCTTTGCCTCATTTTCCCAGTAAATAACTTACAGCTATTATTAATTACCAATTCAAAATATACTGATTATTAATCAATCCATCATTTATAATGTCAAGATATCAAAACTCTTTGTGTATGAAGTCCAGTATACATACATATACAACTGTCACATCGCCCCCTGTCGTTTAAACGTAGGTGTCTCAGCTTTTCAGCACATAACGCTTACTAAACATGAACTCTTCTACAGACATCCCAGTTAATACATCCACTGTGACTTTATGCTTCTGTGGAAATCAATAATGTACAGTGTTGATTTTGGTCTCAGATGTCTACTTATTTTGCTTAATTTTGTCTCTTAGTATCGTCAGAAGCGGGTGTTACGCCAGGTTATACCCCACCCTTGGGTGGCCCTAAGGGACGTACAACACTCCACCAGTGACCCAAATCAGACTCACAAGACACCTCTAAAACAACGAAGGGTTTATTCAACTTAAATATGCAAAACCAACAGGACACAAAGTCAGAAAACAAAAACGACAAGCAAAAAAAAAAAAAAAAAAAAAACCTCGGCTGACAGGCAACAAGCCTGCGGTCAGCGGTCCCCATACTAGAAGCCTTAGCCCCTTCTGATGCTGGTACCACAGCTTTTAAACCATTCTTTCCCAGGCCAGGTGCTTCTCTTAGAGTAGTAATCAGGAACATCCTGGGCGGAGCAACAGGGGAAACAGGACAGGGAAAGGACACAAAGGCCAGGAACACAAGCTGCCGTAACAAGGGTATCTCCTCTTACTTAAAGTGTTTATGATTTTTTTATTTGAACTTTGTGTTTGAATTTTTTATTTGTGTAAAATAACTACGACTGTTAAAGTTGCCATGGTAACCAATAGTTGGGCTCTGGTACGTCCACAAAACCCGTTCGGCTTGCGGTCCGTTTGCTAAACTTTCCGAGGTGAAACAAGTAAGTTTTGCTCAGCTGTCATTGATCAACTGAAACGACTGGAAAATTAGCTTAATGCGAAAGTGGAAGAAGTTTCAAAATTCTGATTATCTGCTTGAGTTTTAATCGGTAACGCTACATGAACCACCATTACTAACGTTATTTAAACTGAGACAAGTAACTGACAACAGTGGCGACGTTAAGGTATCTCTTGTTCGGTCGTTTAACGAGGGTTCAACTCTGACCTCGCCTCGGCTAACTAGAACAAACTGTACATATTGTGCTTGTTCGGTTTAACCATGGACGCGGTTGTAAAATTCACAAGTCAAAGTCAAGGAAGAGACCGCATTTTAAGGTAAGTCAGAGTATTCGTGATATGAACTTAAATGTCGACAGTTTATTTTGCTAGTAGTAACATGAAGTTAGGTTACTAGGTCGGCGTGGAGCAAAGGCAGGGTGTGCTTGAGAGCTCTTCACTGAATATCAACTTTCCATTTCACCTTCTCTCCGTGTTTTTTCCTTATTTCAGAGCAACCCAATATGCGTGTGCACTGTCGATATATCTACTCCGAGACAACTCGGAAAGAAAGGACCTTGTGGCAAAACTTAAAAGTCTGGAAGCCAACATGAGTGCAGGACGAAAATGTGAGTATAACAGTAACTGTGAAGTGAAGGAGGAGGGGTCACTGAGTAGTTGGACAGCGTATTAAGTGGGGTTTTGTAATCCCAGGGATCACGAAGTGGTTTTATTAGGTCCCCAACAAAATGAGGAATAATTTAATAAAAAAACTAAATAATTCAAATTTATTCCAATTGACAATATTCTACAAAGGCTATTATAGGCTTCCGCATGTACTGTGTTCTAAAGTTCTAAAATTAAATACTAGAAACTGGACTGTGCTTAC
Organism: Seriola dumerili; assembly: GCF_002260705.1. Taxonomy (NCBI): domain Eukaryota; kingdom Metazoa; phylum Chordata; class Actinopteri; order Carangiformes; family Carangidae; genus Seriola; species Seriola dumerili. Next base: position 1,965,787 of record NW_019174474.1, on the reverse strand, counting down.
TATAAAGATCCTTGGTATACTTTTTTTTTTTGCTAAGTAGTATTTGCCGAGGAGCAGACACACTTCACAGTAAATTTTCTGCCTTTTTGCTTTCCATAAACACATGATCCTCTGCCTCCAAGTCCAAATCTCCTCTTTTAGTGTTCTGATACCTGCCTTGATTTATCACAGTTTTAAATAAAAGAGAGGGAGTTTCTTAAATAACTCCTCACTGTTGGGCTGCACACAATCACTACCTTTTAATTCCATTTATCCCTTGATTATCATTTTGATGAATTTTTAGCCTATTGAGTGTGAAAATGCCCCTTAGAATTTCCCAGAGCCCAAGGTAGTTTTGTGTTTAGAAATATATAAAATGGAGAAAAGCAGCAAGTCCTCACATTTGAGAAGATGGAACTAGCAAACTTTTTTTATGCTTGATAAATGACTTGAACAATTAATCAATCATGAACACTGGTTTTGATGAATTTCTTGTCAATTAACTTATCATTACATTGCTAGCTTTATATTTTTGCAACATGCAATTGCAGCTTGCTCTACTATTTTTCTAGTCTTCCTTGTTTTCTCTGTGGTTTCCCTACTGCTTGCAAATATTGTTCCAAGCCAGAATATTGATTCCTAATAATGTTAGTTTAGTGGTGGTTACCATTGGTTACCATTAGTTTTAGAAACTCGCATATGGAGTGAAATGAATGAATATATAATAGCACTGTGGTCAGACTGCAGCATAATAATCTGAATTCATTTATTTTCTTCTGAAGTGAGTCAGCAGCTGTTACTTTGCCCTCAAAAACCCTGTCTCGCTGTTCCTCTATAAACACAATATCAACTAGGATGAACTCTTGACTGACCACTCTTTAAGGCCAACAAGACAGAAGCTGAGTCACAGGAAACAACAAGTCGTTTGACTTTCTCTGCCTTCCATCAGGCTTAGTCTGTCAATAATTCAATCATCTTAACTGTTTTAAGAAAACATTTGAAAGCACCACTTTTTTTCAAGGAAACATAGTTAGATTAGTAAAAGAATAGAATAAAACAGAGCTTCTTCCAGACATTGTCAAAACCAAGCAATTGTTCATAAGTGCCACTGATCATTTGATGGTAAAACATATAAACCTTATCTACTATTTTAGTGTGGAATAATTACACACTACACAGCACTGGGTTTCCATGGGCATTAATATCAAGAAAAGGTTATACAATATTAACACTTGTATCCAAATATGATATCACAAATCAGGAAAAGTTGTGACATATAAGATAATGACACTAAGGAAAGATGTGTATTTTCAACTAAATCACATGCATAATGTGGTAAAAAAGTGACAAAAATTAGCAAAATGAGTTGGATGTATAACCTTCTAAACTATTACTGCTGTACCAGTGTGTACCCCAGGAAATTGTTTAACAGAGCTGGTATGCCATCCAGATTCTACACATCCTGTATTTAGTTTAATTAGTCAGTGATGGCCTAAACATTAGCCATGTTCATTAAATATAGGACAGTGAATAGCACCTACTTCTTTTTTACTCAACATTAATATATGTTTCATAAAAGTTTTGTTACTCTTGTAAAGCTGATGAAATCTCCATTCAATTTTTCATGGTTAGGGTTGTAAACTGCCTACATACTGACTTTCTCCAAAAACGCTGACACACAGCTATTTTGCAAAGATCTATTGTGGCAATATATATACACAATCTGATGTTACACAACACATATTTTTGGCTCTTCTGTGTGTCCAATCACTTTACTGTTCTCTATAAAAGTGCATAAAATTTATTTATACATTTTTTACAAGTTGAGTATAAATATTGCAATTAAGCTTTTTTTTTGTCATCCATGTGTCTTTAACCCATGGGATTAGACCAAGTTAAAGGCTGTTGTGGCTAAGTTGAAGTGTTGTAGCTTTTTCTTTTTCCCCACTGTGAGTTGAGATTGACACTGTGTGGGTGATTGCACTGTGTGCTGAGACGTGGACCTGCAGCAACACTAATAACCCTGAGACTGGCCCAGACAGTTCATAGATCGGTTTACTATACTCTAATTCTGGAACTTTTTGAACTTTGACACATTATGGTTATTGTATGAATTTTAATTTTTCAGAGCCTGACTTGATGAGCTCCACATTATGGATAAGGCACAAGTCAGGCAAGAAAGACCTTGCCCCTCTTTATCTGTTCCATTAGAGCTGTATCAGGGCTTGGGCTGGTCCAAGAGAACAGGCCTCTCTCTGTTGGTGCACCACTTAATTATCCCTTCACTGCATCAGAGCTGCAGCCACAGGGCTCTATTGCCTCTATGTCTGGCTGGCCTGTGGCTAAAAGAAACAGGCAGATCTCACAATTTATAAATAGAGCTTCTAGGAGGAGGATTTACTTGTAGATAATACCATAACATGCTTTCTGAAATGTTCCGAAAGCAAAGTATGCAAGGAAGAGCCTCAGCCAGAATTGGTGCGATTGCAGTATGTAAACACACTGAGTAACCATGACCTCCTGCAATAAGATGCTGTAGTTGAGTTTAAATCGCTTAACCATTTTCTGCTGTCCGTAGCAGACTACTCCTGTTGGCCTGACATTTCATATTAAATTGATTACTGCGCTAATACATTTTTTTTCTTCCTCCTTTGTCAGTGTTCAGGCTGGGAAACACAGTAAATTCCATTGAGGCTGCTAAGCGAACCATGCAACTCTCTGACCGAGTGCTGTGCCTGTGCCTTACTGCGGCCAACTTCAACCGCGCCCTCTACTTTATCTGTGACAATCTACTTTGGGCCAGAGGTGTCGGTCTTATCCGCGATATCGACAAGGAACGTTGGAGCCTAAACGCCTCTCGCTGTTACTTCCTCTCGCTAGTTATGAATCTGACCAGAGACGTTTACCTGGTCCTCCAATTAATGATGCAGAGAGCAAGAGATAAGCATTTTAGACAGAAAATGGATCAGCATCTCAGTGAGAGTCCTGAGCTGGCTGAATCTGTCATTCCTCAGCTGGATGCTTTGCTGTTTCTGCTGTTGGAGAGTCTAAAATCACACCCGGCTGTTGCTTTGGACACGGTGAAAAACATTTGTGATCTCTTCATTCCCTTAGACAGGTTGGGTATTTACCGGTCAAATGCAGGAGTGGTTGGATTTTGCGGCCTGATATCCTCACTGATTGGGATTGTAACCCTCACACAGCCCAAGTTGAGAATCAAACCATGATAAGGAAGGTGGAGATAAACCTTACTGACTAACTGCAGATCAGAAGGTTAATTATGGCAAGTGCTGAAAAGGATTTAGTGTCATTAAGCTGGAGCTGTAAAGGCGGACTGAGGTTAACCTGCTGCACAATGAGATTAGGCAACACACCACAGGCACATTTTGTAATATTTATGTTCAGCACCAAACTCATCCAGCAATAACTGAAGGGCTTACTAGTTTTTGATGGAAGTTTAAAACACTGGTTTCAAAGGGAGCAAATCAAGTTTATATAGTATCCTTGTTTATTTTTTATTTTAATTTTTAATTTTTAATTTTTTTTTTTTAAAGAGCCAAGGCTTAACCTTTGTGCATTCCTCTCTTCTTCAACTCTGCATTTCACACCAGCAATTTTGCAACTACTGTACTTGCGAAATAAGGGCTTCTTAATGATGCAAGCTTTTATATCTGCTTTTTCAATTTATCTTAAGGTGTTAATCTGTGTGGTGTCACTTTTAAGACCATTGTCTGTCTCTGCTCTGTATTTTGTGATAATATGCTGCTAAAAGTTTCACCCCTATCATTCAAGTGATGAATAAGCTGCTTCTCAGCCAAAAGTGCTTCTAGAGCGGATAAAGCAGCTAAGAGATTTAAGGGAGTTATCTCAGCTGTTTATTTATTTACTCTGCCATTCAAGGCATAGCCTGGACTTTGGCTGTCAACAGATTGTACTGTTTGTTAATTTAAAGAAAAGTATAAAGAAAATGAGTCCAAAAATATGAAAATGAAAATAGTGTTACTAATTGAAAAAATGTGTTTACAATTACATTCTTAATATATTGTGTAGGACTTGTATACATGTGTATGTATGTATTTTTAATCTTTGTGATGCAGACAAAACAAGTGTTTGGGGATTAACTAGAAAAACATAACCATAAAGCTGCAGTAGCATTTATTATCACATTTAACGGTGTCACCCACTTTAGATGACTAAATGTTTTCACTTTAATGTTGATTGAAAGGTTAATAAAACACTATATAATAAACATAACAATTAATTAAATTTGTGCTTTTTAAAAATTATTTATTTGTATTTCAATGATGTGAATAATTATTAAGTACCTGAGTAGTGATCATAAAAAAGTTTAGAGATAGAGGAACACTGCCACCTTGCGGAAACATGATGCCATGCTGAATTGAAAAGAGCTTTATTTTGCAACCTTACTGAGACAATGATACAATTCTTTTCTGAAATCTTTTCTCAAGAGGATGACGTTGTGATAAAGCATCCACCATCAGAAATTGCAAAAATATATTCCATTTCCCTTTCACCATACTTAGAATTTTGCCATGAAAAGAATGAACAGACTTTGCAAAGAAGAATCCCATAAAAGAACAAACACATACAAAGCAATAAATAAAGAAATTTGTTCTCCTAGGTGGATAAACTGCAGCAATTCATAATTGACAAAATGTTTAATTTCACATTTTCATGGAGGCATTGTTTTCCAGTACCAACATACCAATTAAGCACACCTGTATGAAATATGTGGAAACAGTTTCCCGGGCTGAAAGTAGAAATTAACACAAAATCCAGGCAATTCTTTCAAATATACATGTATGCAAATAGCTAACATTAGATGCAGTTTACTTGGTGTCCTGGAAAACCTTGCATTTTTTAAATGCTAAATTGACTCGAAAATGTTCTAATTAAATATATCAGTGCCAATACACATCATACATTTTACAAGGCATTTGATATCAACTTAACCAAAAAATGAATGAACGAAGCACTTTGAACAGTGGCAACAGTGTGAAACTACACATGTAAATACTGCTGGCCCAAGTTTTTTTTTTTTTTTTTTTTTTTTTTTTTTTCCCAGAATACCAATGATAGTTCCAGGCAGAGTGGCTCTGCTTTCTGAATGAAAAGGCACCTTCAGTAGTTAGCTCCTGCAACAGTCAAAACATCACAGTTAGCACTTGAGAAGCCCCTTACATAAAGGGTCTGGTTTCCCAAAAACAACAATGTTAAAATGAATGGTACGATTATCTTCATTCATACTTTGATTATTCCAATATTTTGCCCATGTAGTGCCACCCACAATGCAGTTTGTTCGATTACAATTGATCAATATGACTTTAGTGGTAAATGGGAAGCCCCTAACTTGAATTAGTTCTGATATTTATTATTAATTTCATAGTCTCTTGTTTAAATTATGTTTTGTAGACATTTTCATCCTGCTGTTATGAAAAAAAAAAGTTTTAGTACCTTTCTGTTTTGAATTAAAACAAATCATGTGAATCACAGACCATGCATCATTGATTTCAGGCCCCAGCATTAGAACAAATCCCACAGGTGTTTTCAGTGATTTTGACTGATCAGACATTTTCTCAGGTTGGATGGAGTTATGTAGCACATTTGCTAAGCTCATCAAAATGAATATAGATAAAAGAATCAAAAAAGAGTAAAAGGTCTGTCCTGAGAAGAGATCCAAACAGTCAGAATAATGAAAACATTTCTGTAGATTTGCTGGAGCTTTAAGAATCCAGAAGTTTTAGCATGGATGATATTTAATGCTTCGAATTGGTAAATACTGTTTGGACTGTTTTATCATTTCTTCCAATGGTCAGTGCTAATAAATATTCCTTTCTTGGAAACTTTCATATGTGCCGAGACAGACTTGCTGTTGCTAGTCTCAAATCCTTCAAACATCCCAGAATGCCAAATGTAGAAATGAACATGTACTTGCAAAAGAGCTGCTAAATATGTTACAGTGAGTATTTGAACTGAGAAATCAAGATAAGTATTTCTGCAATGATTCTTATTTTTGATAGTGGTACTTGATAGGATTAGACAGTGAATCAAATTCCTTTACAGTTCATGATTATTGGACAGATTATGAGACAACAAATGAAGGTAAATACAAAAAAAAAATGATTAAGACGTACATCGAAAAAACAAGAACACAGATTAGACAACTGTTGCACAACAACTATCCAGTAACTGAACTTTCCTTCAAAATAAAGACATTTATAGAAATGCTTTGAACTGTGCAGAGAACACAAAACATTTCAAAACAGGGGTACCAGAATCTTAGAAATGTGTGACATACATGTTAAGGCATATATTAACTTCATTCTCTCATTTTAAGCCATCATTAAGACAACATTTGTGAGTACAGCTACATTGGCGCAAATGTCCAGAGAACACTGAAATCTGATTACTATTCTCTACTTCAGGCCACAGCTAATAAAGGAGAAATAAAATTGCAGGTTGTGTTTATTCAAGTGTACCTGCTTTGGTGCAAAGACTTCCAAAAAGTCTAAAATGAACCAAAGTGGTTTGAACTGAGTGACCGCCCCACAGTGCCGTCCTCCATGTGCTTCACACATGGGGCTAAAAATAACATAGTCCAATATTTTTTTTTAAAGGCATCTCTGTCACATTCAGCAGAATAACATCACTGAATTGAAATATTGTTATTCAACTAAATCCCACATTAAACATCATCAAGACTTCAACCAAAGCAACATCATATTAAATCAAAATGTGTGGAATAGTTTGATTACCAAGTTAAAAACCCTGTAAGCTTTTAAAACTTGTGTGTAAAGTGAAAAGTTAGGTTTCATACAGCAACTTGTAGTCATTCATCTGCAGTGTAAATACAGTATGATTACTGTATGTCACTAAACCTGTAACCAGAGGGCTTGAGAGATGTGTGAGTTAATAATATTTTTTCATTACATAGTTCAAAAGGCAGTTCATGGTACTGTAGGCTACATGTGGGTGAAATTGACACTATCTTGAAACCAGCATTACTGTACTGTGAGGAGTGAATTTGTGGCATTCCAATATTTCTTACAAATGAAACAGGGCATTGGCAGAAAGCTACTTGGTATAATTCCTTATGATCAAAGCCCAGAGAAACTGGTGCTAACAACAAATTCTGGGTGAAAACATAATGTAGCCCGCTTTTAATCTACTCATCATCTTATGCTTTAATTGTCATTATGTGATCACATAGTGAATAACTGAGATAAACCTTTGTGTGGTCTTAGTCCTGCAGAAATCTAGGTATATGATGATACATTTTGATGATGAGATGAAATTTGAATAATGAATTTGTCATTTTGGATGTGGTCTGAAGAGAGATATACTGTTTATAGCATTGACCTTGTTACTGTCATTATGTGTGTGTATTACAATCTTATTATTGTAACTAATTAATAATTAATGTCAGCAAACAGCAAATAAACTAATTCCTCTGTATGTTAAATATAAAAACTTTAGTAGCTTTTGTTTCCCCCTAAGATTGATTGTACCATCTATTTAACACTTTTTATAATTCAATGCTTTTTTAGTTCTGACAAGATAAAAGAATAAAAATAGAATAAAAATACAATAGGCAGGAAGGATCAAATCTGTTTTGCATTTCAGGAAAATGGATTTGGCTTTCACTGTGTCATCTGACCAATTTACAGCAGAACAAAATCCAGCCATTACAGCGATAATCATAGATGAAAACCATAGTGTTAAAGGGCAACATCTGATCACGAGTCGGTGGTCTCAGCCCACTTTTGAAAAAAAAAAAAACCTTGCTCCTCGTTTCCATTAACAGGAGGAGTAAAGTGAAAAGTGTCTCTGTGACTCCAGGACCCAGCTGAACAGTCTTTGGGTCCACTATGAGTCTTTTGGTCCAGTCATATTATACCCTGCTGAGGGTAGAAGCCAGTTACTAGGAAAGTTCTTGTGTTCGGTCATAATCTGTGATCAGGCCTTTGATATGCGACAGTTTCTGATGGAGGTACTCGCATCGCTTCTTCTCTTCCCGATAACCAGGAAACTTCTAAAAAGAGGAAAAAAAAGGGGGAACCAGTGAGCTTTCGGTAACACACATTAAAAATCGGCATGATGGGCCTTGTGTAAGACCATTTTTGTATTTTCATCATAAACCTCTCTTTTTGTTTTGTCCCAGGAGTGTTTCAAATTGGATTCAGTAAACCCTCTTAACTGCACAAACTTGTTTATAAACAGCTTTTTTCACCCTAATGAATGCCACCTGTTGGTGGTGTAGCTGCTCATTTGTGAGATTTGGTCATTTGCATAGTCACATTGCTACAATATATAAGGTAACTTTTTCTGCTCTATTTGTAGGCAGATTTCACTGAGACAAAAACATGATAAATTTAGTTGTCTCTGTAGACTAGTGATATTAGGGGATTACATAATAGTACGATCAAGGCTATGTCAGAAATAAAGCAGGAATGGACTGACATTAAGTTAGATGCCAAACGTTTTGCAGACTATGGCAGACTATGTATACATGACTACTACGACAGGCCTAGATCACTCAAGAGAAAGTTTTAAATACAAGGAAACTGGTAAATACGATACATTGTCTTAAATTCTCTTTATGTGCCACGTAAGAATGAATATATTCATATGAGTGGTTATTGCATGAAGCTCAGTGCATAGTGCTTGCAGTGTTACATTGATTGAGATACAACTTAAATCATTCTTACTTTCTTATACTTTCGGTACTTTTGTAGTATTTGGTCCTCCATGAGCTGAAAAGGTTATAAAAGAGAAGGTGTTAGGGAGCCATGTATCAGATCTGTTTTCTGTCTGGTGTTTTGGTAGAAACAGAGCAGCGGGATTCTGGTCCAGACAGTACCTTGTACTCTTGTGTTCCCGGGGAGAGAGTGTTGATCTTTGAGCCCAACTGAACAAACATCTCTGTGATAGCCCCAATCCGGTCATGAAGAGCTCTGTATTCATCGTACTCGGCACAGAAGTCGTCCTTATACTGTTGACGCTGCTCCAGTGCTGTTATGGTGCTGTATTTTCTGAAAAGAGAGAACATAAGCTGTTATTTAAAAGCAGAAGTGATCCTTAGAAGCCACGTTGCCTCCACAGACCTTCCACTAGATGGCACTGCAGATCGGTGGTGTGAGAGGTCTGACACGTCACTGATTTAACAGCATGATGTGTCGACCAGATGTATAAATATAAGACATAAGGTCGTTTGTTTTCAAAGTCATTCTCAGTGATGCCTTGTGACAGCTCATTTAGACATGTGTTTTATTTCCCTTCTATTTATGTGAGGGTTTTGAAGCTGAACCTAACCCTTTAGGGACAAGTTCTCTACAACAGAGGGTTGGACTCTGAAACCTAAACTCTTCAGTGACCGATGATATCAACAACAACTTATGTGGATCCACTGATGTTGTGACAATTATTTGGATTTTATTCCTGAATCAGGAATCCTTTCTGAATCTGAAAATATGACATTTGCACAGTCAGGGACATGATGTGTATTTAATCTTACATTAAATAGTCAGGCAGTTCCTCTGCTGAGGTTCGATTGACAGGTGTTTTCTCTCCCTCATGGTCTGTAGATAGGAAAAACACACACGCACACACATGGGGGAAAAAAAAAAGGTTAAAGCAATCAGCCAATGCAAATGTGATAATGTGCCATCATATCAAGGCTGATGGAATCATTTATCACTGTCTCCGATAAGAGATCTGATCCAAGGCAAGCAGTGACGTAAGCAGCCCAGAGTAGGAGGTAATGCTGCCTGCTGACTCGCTCGACCGTAGGTCACCCAGCTGTTCCACAGTCAATCATCAACAGACTAGAGCAGGGAGTAAGGACTTGAGGGTGGAGAAAGTGTTACAGTCCTAACAACACTCACTGCACTCTCAAATGAAAATATATGAATTGGTCTTTGTGGGCTTCCAGCAGCAACTATAACCCAGCCCTGAGGATTTTTTTTTCCTTTTGCTGAATGAAAGCTAATAATCATCATGGCCTGAACAAATAATACCAAAGAAATTCATGACAGCACAATAAGACACATGAAATATGACAAAATGTTTAAGGGAGGACAGTTTTATAGTTTTAAATGTCATTTACCTTTGAGATTTTCTTGGTTCTGCTTCAGGTCTGGACTGGTCTCTATCCAGTCTGGTTTTAAGCGCTCTCGTTCCTTGTCTTTGTGCTTTTTGGACCTCTTCTTTTTATGTTGGCCGTTGGTGAACTGTTGGTCAGTGCAAATGGAGGTGTCAATGTGTAGGGGCTTGGGGCTGGGGGCAGTAAGAACTGGCTCTGTCCTCTCCAATTTGGGAATAGCAGATGACCCGCTGAGTTTGTGTGGTGAGTACAGACCATTTGGGCTCCCCTGGAGATGATTGTTGGTTTTGTCGAACTCCATTTTGATCTGTACACTAGAGTTTCTATGACTAGAGGAGCTACGAGCCACATTGGTGCCGTAGTCTCCATGAGAAGGCGACTGCAGAAGCAAACACTGGTCTAATAGTCTTTGTTTTTTGGGAGTTTGATAGCTGGATGGGTCAGAGGGCAATGGGCGTTTCTATGGGGAAAAAAATAGAACACAGTAATTACCCTTCATGTTTTGGATAGCAGAGTGCAAGTCACATGAGATTTGCCAAAAGTGCCTGTGGCATATACATAAGCATTTTTACTCTAAGGCAAATATTTAACATTTTGGGAAAATGTATTTATTGGTTTTCTTGCTGAGAATTAGATGAGAAGCCAAATATCGCTCCTATGTCTATAAGGAAAACATGTACTTGGAGCCAGTAGCTGGTTAGCTTAGTTTAGCATAACTACTGAAAATAGGGTAAAATGATAGCCTGGTTCGGTCCAGATGTAACAAAATCCACCCGTTACCATGTTAGATCTCATTAGTTTACTCTGTACAAAACCTAGACCTGGCCAGGACAAGTAACTTCATGGAGTCTCTGTTGGTTGTTGACAGCTGGTCACTGCCAAGAAATAGTGTGACACATGACATGTTAAACTAAGCTAACTGGCTCCACCTACATATTTACTGCATGTGACATGAGAGTAGCAAAAGTCTTCTCATCTCACTCTCTGCAAAAAAAGCAAATAAGTGAATTTCTCTGAATGTCAAACTATTATTTTAATTCAAGCAAGAGCAAGTAATTAAACATAGGTGTAGCAAAAATATATTTCCTGTAATGCTTATCTGCAAAAAAAGGAATTAACTTTTTTTTTCATACTTATAAGAAGGAAGACATGCAGGAAAATAGAATTCATTCAAGGTGACTAATTACCACTGAAAGATTCTTGGCAGGACTGAGTTGTGAAGGAGAGTCCCCAGGAGTTTTATGGAATGACTGGTTGGACTGGGGACTCTTCAACTGGCTACTGTGGAGTGGCTGAAGTTTCCTGAGGAAAGATTAAGAACACAGTACCTTCAGTTCGACATGAACTGCAAGGTGAAAGGCCTATAAAGCTAAACAGGAAGAGGCAGCATGTAGGTCATAAAGCTTGATTTGATGAGAAAGTGGATGAGCAATCATCATCTATTATGACGCAGGTTCTAGAGAAAAGACAGAGATAGCAGCTTTACTGCAGAGGAAATTCATTTATTAAGGTCTTTGACATTACAAACCAGTCAGTCTTTTTTAGATTAATCAAATGTTTTTGCATGCTTCTGCGGTATGTTTTGTTTTGTGTCTGGTGATACAATCTACAGGAGGCAACCATAAAGACTGAACACAGTCCAGTGAACAGAACAATAGCAGCAGATTTAACCTCTGTAGGACCAAACCCTCCTCTCTGTTAATCTGCTTCCTACAGCTCCTTCCTTAAACAGACGCCACTACAAAGAGACACTCCCCCCAGTGGATTCATGCAACCCTCTTAATCATTTGGTCAGTGTGAGTGGAGTCAAGGACCATTAAACATTACCATCAGACAGTGAATGACAGTATTAAGAAAGCCTGAATAAGAAGACCCTACATCAACAAATGACTAAATAAACTACAGAAAAGAAATCTGGTTTACACTATTTACAGGCTATCACAGTTTTATCACACTTGGCAAACAATTTCATGACTACAGTTGCAAGCTTTTTACACTTAGCAGGGGTGATGAACAGAAGGGGTTGTTCAATCGGCCAACGGGACCTTCACTTTTTCCAAAACTCTCATGAAGCACATGGCTTGCATGTTTACTGGCAGTCAGAGGAAACATATGAGGGGAGGAAGCTCACCCTGAAAAGCTCAGCCTTGCTACTCTGAACCTTCCATGCTAATGCCGTTTGGCAACACGGTGCAGGGAATATTTTCCTCTGCTTTGATGTGTCCATTAAGAGATTCATCAGTGCAGAGAAGTAGTCATTTGGAAGCTCCTCTTTCAGCATGATCACAGAGGACTTCTACATTAATTCAGTGGCCTTTCTGTATTAACGCCAGCACTGTCACAACGCATCCATCCCTTAGTTTTTTTGCATTATCTGCCCAGACGGAACTCTAAAAGAAATTTAAAGCACTAGGTTAACAATTTGGGAAATTTGCTTCCTTGGTTTCTTTACAAGAGTTAGATGAAAAGATGGATACCACTCTCATTTCTTTATTGTAAATATTGGGTTACAGCCAGGAGGTGATTAGTTTAATTTAGCACAAAGATAGGAAACATGGAGAAACGGCTAGCCTGGCTCTGACTGAAGGCAACAAAATCTCGTACCAGCACCTCTGAAGCTAAAGTATTAGCATCCTTAAGTTTCTGCTGATTGCCTCATGGTGATGACAGGACTTTCAGAAGTGACTGATCCCACCCCAGAAATCACCCTGGTATTAACCCCCTGTAAGACTGCACAATGGTTTTCATACGCATTAAACCAACAAGATATAATGTGTTAATTAGTGAGCTTTAGAAGTGCTGTGAGGTGGATTTTGTTACCTTTGTATGGCCAGGTTAGTTGTTTCCCCCTGTTTCCAGTCTTTATGCTAAGCTAAGCTAACTTGCTGCTGGTGGTAGCTTTATATTTTGCTCACCTAACTCACAGGAAGGGAGCTAATATGTGTATTTCCTAAGATTAACTATAAAACTATTACTTTAAAAAAGTAAACATAAGATTTTGTTAGTCTCTCAATGGAACAAAACACAAAAGATTTTTTAGTATTATGACTAACTTACCTGATCAGGAGCCTATGGATGAGTTGCTTTTCCTCTTCTAGATATCCAGGCCAGTCTCTCTGGACGTGTCTGTAGAGCTCATCCTTCAGAGAGTAGCTATGGTCTTTAGGGTTCAGTTTACCAACCTGAAATACCAACAGCTCACATTGTAAATAAATCAACAGAAAGAGGACAGAATACAACAGGAAAAGAGGCGAGCTGAGCTAGTAAATGCACCAAACTGTGTTAACCTGCAATGCCATAAGTCCACCTTATATCTAAATCAAACAAGACCTGTTTGTGACGGGTCTATATTGTTTCCATGGTAAACAGTTTAACCCTGCCATTATACAACTTAATCCTGCTGATACAAATCTCCCCAAACCAACCACTTTCAATTCTGAAAGTAGTCAGATCCCAGCTGGAGACACCCCACCCCTCTCCTGCCAAAACACAATCTTCTCCTCCAAAGATAATTAAAACACAGCCCTAATTACAGCTACCAGCGGCAGCAGTCTCCACTTGATCATTGCAGTGGGACACTCACACATTGTGAACACAGGAAGAATGCCTGAAATAAACCTTTGCAGAGAAGAGTTTAGAGCTGCACAGCAATAGTTTGTACATTTGTATCGATAGGAAAACAGCATTTGGGACACATTTATGTTCGTAGTTTGAATCCTTGTACTAATATCAAGTGATGCTAAAAGCAGCTAAATTTGTATATATCATACTTAGCATTCCAGTATTTTCCTTTACATCTTTGGATCTGAGGATATTTCATCGTTAGTCAACAATGTTTTTACATAGCAATGTGCCAGATGTCTCACCTCATCCAGTACTGAGGTCAGGTCAGTCTTGTCCTTTGGACTGGCCCGCTCCCTCTCCAACCACAGTAGCAGCTCAGGTTTCCTGTAGGGCTTTAAGGCCAGGAGATGAATGATGCGATCCCTCAAGGACCGGTGTGCCACAGGGCTGGGAATCAGGCTCCTCTTGTTGTTGGGGGAGTGTTTGTTGCTGCCATCTGAGCTTGATACCAGACCCTGCTTCCTCTGGACCTTCACACACTTACCTGAGATCAAAACAAAGGGACACAGAGCAGAGTTTCAACATGACTCTCTTGAGGGCAAGTTTCTTTGGTCAGTTAATCAAAAAGTTATCACAGCAGTAATCTAAAGCTGTTTTTGAATGGTAATACAGTTGCTACACTACACAAAACTAAAGAGGAGCAAAGAGATTATAACTGATCTGATAACAGGATTCACATACGTTGACAGTATCCTGTAATAGCACAGCCGACGTATCATTCCTTATCCTGTCCTCAGGCCAGTTATACAAATCACACTCTGATTTTGACAGACAGGCCTACACAGGAGAGACAGCCTAATATGTTTTTATCTTCATTATATCTCCCTATTGTCATGCAATCTGCTTTATGCAAACACAACAGATGCAGTGTGTACAGCACTTTAAACCACATCTGAAAAAGCAGTTTACACATATACAGTAAATACCTTCAACATGGTACTGTGCTAATGCACAGAGGCCATGGTGCTGCAAGTGGAAAACAGTGAAAGGAGTTGACAGTGGGGTTAGCCTACCGCTGAGTAAACAGAGGAGCATGGAAACTAAAGCAACTAACATAGAGAGGCCCTTTCTTCCTGTTGCAGCACTAATTCAGTTAGACCTGGGCAGGCAGTACTTATGGATATCTGCAGACTGTAATCTCATTACAACTTTAAGCCATACTTTGGAGGTTGCTATAGGTCGAAGACTGACAGCACTCTCACATAGACAACATGCTAGACTTATCATATGTATCCAGGGCATTTTACAGTACAGTAATACTGTTAAAACTATAGATATTTTCACTTTCTAAAAGTAACATTAGATTTCAGTTTTAGCAATGTTTACAATATTCCTGGTACGATTCAAAAGGAGTCTTGCAGGAGTCTTGCAGGAGCTTGCCTCAACATCTGCCATGAACCATTCAGATTTTTGGCAAATATCCTTCCTGCACTGAAACAATCTGGACTGCCACATTTTAAACAAGCAGCAACTAGAGTCATTGTTTGATGGTAATAAATTAGAGCAGCTTGAGGAGAGTTCAAGACTCAAGGCAGCATTTGTGGAATGATACTTCCCATGATGATAGCGATGTCTCATTTAGGATAAGTAACTAATGTGCTTTACAGTAATGTGGGCGTATTTATGAGCCATGATCAAACACTAAAAATAGCTAATGTTGTGCAACAATGTATCAATATTACAGAGGAAACTAATATATAAAAATAATAATTCTAAAATGGACTTCACTGGAATTTATTTTCAAATGCAAGTTGTGCAACACCAGGTGAGCACAAATTGTCGCAGCCTCCTGGCCACTGAATGCAAATGAACTTTAAATCATACACTGTTGTCTAAATTGTAGACATTTTTCAAATCTGTAACCTGTAATTGTGAGTTGATATATGGACGTTTTTTAGTATAGCATTACTGTACCATAAAAAAGACAGTCAGTCACCACCAAACAACTGTGTGCTTTCATTGCATATGGCACATACTGTGATCCATAACCCATTTATTTCACTCTCTGGTGCCCAGAAGAAGGGAAGGACAGCTTGACAACTTGAAAACAATGTTCAACTTCTGCATGTTTCTAACCAGGATCTGTCATGTCATTTCCAGCTTCTTTTAGATGCATACACCTGCCAGATATATTAAATGAGTTTTGGGGAGAAAAAAAGCCTCTTAGAGACTATTTCTGCAGCAAAGCATGGTATGTAATGACTAGAAACAGGTTCCAGCTGGCGTCTGCAGCAATTATCCTAAACATTATGTCGTGGCATTTGTCTACACAGCATGTTTCCATTCTTAAAATATAATCTACACAAGTATTTAAACCCATGGGACCTCTAAATGTCATGAAGCCTCACGAATACATCATTTATAAAGATGCAGCATGGTCAATTTAATCGACAATGACTCTAAAACCAAGGCTCAGGCAAGGAGAAGGCAGTGAATAAAGACAATTAATTGCAGGAATGAGATCCGGCATGTGAGGCCCAGATTACTCCAGGTGAAGTGTGGCCTCTTCTTTAGATGGTATTTAGAAACAATTTATCAAATGAAAATGAATTAAATTCCAGTCAGTGCAATTATATTTTCGGCAAAACTTCTTCCGCGTGAGACTTGTTAGCGCATACTTCTGGCAAACGCAATCACATTAATGGTGCTAGCAGGCAAGCTGGCACAGTGCCTGAACAATCTGGTCAAAATGAAAGGAAAATTACAAGAAAGAGAGGCATCCCTCTCGCATGAATAATTGCAATGCAGCACTTTGATCAATTATGTGATAACTTCCACACCATATGGCAATTATCAGCAGGATGTCATGGTGAGAGGCAATGGTTTAGAAGCTTTATGGGTACATGAAAACTCTCCATTTATCTGTCCTTGATCCCTATGTGCTTGAATGCTGCGACGAAACACTGCGACTTGAAGATACAACAGAATGTAGTTACAGCCATTAGACAACAGCTTACTTGGCCCAGGCTTGATCTCGATTGCTGAGCGGCTCCAGATGTCCTTCTCCACCTGAGACATGCGCTCCCTGGTTGTCTGGTAGGAGTCGTCTGTGGCACAAACTGTGATCTTGTCCTGAATGCTGCCCTGGCCCTCCAGGTGATCCCTACCCTCCCTGTGCGGAGGACAGCGAAGAAGAGATAACACTTAAGAGTTTAAGCTTTCAAATTCTCTGGCAAGGCTCAGTTAACTGGCCATTTGTCAAACTCAAGCATTGGGGATTATTGCTGTCATGCAATGATATGTGGTGTTGTCTGACACACACATAACTGGTTCTGTGACTTGTGTCTGCATGTAAATTCTTGTCCTGTTTCATAAAACTTCATTCTTAACAAGTTTGCAGTTATACAGACTAAAAGACTCTAGTAGAAATAAAGTCGCTCTAATGTGACCCTTTAACCAACCCTTTGACCCTGCGTAGCCACAAACACTACCTCTCTGTTCTCAATTATTACTGGTCACACCTCTGAGGTCAGTCATAGCATTACAGCCTTTGGGTGTTATTGTAGTCTTGTCTGAATATAGCCTGACAGTGGTACTGTCTGTTGTTGTAGTATTGAAGAGAGAGGCCACTGTTTGGTAAGGCCCTGTGGACTCAGTCTCACACCAAATTTACAACGAATTCCATTTGTGGTCAACTGTGGAAAGGCTTATGTGTCCTGCTTACCCTGAGACATACTGGTGAATGCAGTCGAAGCTGGACTGAGGCTTGTCTTTGCTGTCACTGGATAGGTAGAAGGAGAAGACTCTGAATCCATCGGGAGATTCAGGGGTTGGTGCTGGGATCTTTATGAACTATCCAAGACAAATAAAGAAACAGAAAGCGTGAAATTATAAGAAACATTGTTTAAAAGTTGGAGATCTTCAGAATAAAAAGTAAAAATAAACACCAGGCCAGTTCTCCATTTGTGTTTACAAAACCCATGTCAGGCAACTTTTTAACCTTCAACAGTTTTACGGTGTTGTTACACGCTTGAGTGTATCTGTTAGCACTGCTAATTTGAGTGGTGTGTTATGTAATAAGCATGTTTTATCTCTCGCAGATGTAGCCTGATTCGACTCTATTTCATTTCATAGTGGAAAAACACTGGAAATAAATAAATCAACATGACCAACGTCTTGATTCACGTTATTGAATCTGATGAGAGCAATCTTGACTCACTGGTTCTTGTTTTTTCATGCAATAAATGTGACCTAAATAATCTCCCACTTGGGCCAGTCACAGAGGCTACACGGGACCTCCCAGGTCAGGGATGATGACCTATAGCCAGTCATGGGAGGAGCCTGTCTGAAAGGCAAAACATAACAATAGTATAACGGACAGCTTTTTCACTTGGGCGATAACCTCTCCTGTCACAGACTGTCCACGTCTCCCTAGCAACAAACAAGCCAACAGGGTGAAGTCTATCTCTGTCAGAAACCTGTTACATAAAATGACCCAAAAACCTACTTCGACTAAAAGGACAGTTCAACATAGAAAGTCATTAACCAACAGGTAATATGTCCTTTAAAACATTCAGCAGCAGCTCTCCTCCTCACTGCCTGCAGCTGTGTTTCAGCCTCAAAATGGACAGTTTACTTTTGTTGATAGAATGTCCTAGATTCAGCTGAACCTCCATGATTATCCCCCCATCCTTTACAAGCATGAATACATGCTTACTGATGAGTAATACTTAATGTGAGATTGCTGCAACAGCTTAAAGTTTTCCTCTCTTTCTCTTCTTTTTGTAGCATGAGGTACCACCTCATGCCAAAGCATACAGATATTTTTAACTGCAGGTCTGAGGAAAAACAAACAGTCAGATGGACTTGAAGCTGCCTCTTTAGTTATCAGTCGTAAGTGATTGATTATAAGCTGACTGGCTGAGAGCACAGTGCCCCTGGCAGATGTGGCAGGCAGGAATATAGCTGTCACAAATGCCCAGTCATGCAGCAAAGCCATAAGCAGTTTTTTTTTTTTTTTTTTTTTTGCAGCACGGAGCCAATGAACAGCTCTTCTCCTCGACAGCCCCCCTCCTTCTAAAACCCAACGCATGCCATTCACCCTACCCCCATCAGCCTCCAGCTTTCCTTCATGTGTACAAGCCCACCCATGTCAACACAAAACGCAAAGCAGCCCCACAAGGCCATGGACACTTGAGGCACACAGCTGACCATTAATTCTGCCCTATTTATGTCTGACCGTTCACATGAAGTGGTAAAGCAGAGTCCTGCATATGTCCGCTTTGGGTTTTACGCTAATTAGGAACGATCAACCAAAAAAGCATCAAAGTGAGCAGGGCCAAGAGGCGAGTCATGTCCTCAGGACCTTTTACTTTAAGAGAGTAAAGTAGTAGCCGCCTTGACCAAAATTACAAGCAACAAGTCACCAAAAGGCGGGTTATTGATGTAGCGAAAGGCATGCAGAAGAACTGCATTCGAATTTGTTTTTAAAATGAGAGTCCTGCTAAACAAAAGCTAGCATGCAATAAGATGAGAGTACACATTTACACATTTAGCATAGCAATGGTGCCACCACGTCTCCTCTTTCACTCAATGGCAGCCGTATGAGACCCCTCCAGCCATGCATTATTTTTGCCTGTCACCCCCATCCATGGCACCGTGCACACTTCACATTCAGATTCTAATCGATGTCACTCAGGTCAGACTGTTCAGAGGTCGCCACCGTTTTATTCACAGCTTCCTTCTCAAGCTTCATAACCATATGTCATTTAACCCATTAGTTCCCAGTTCCTGACTCGTAAAGGAGAGCCTCTCTGTCTAACCGTGGGATCACAAACTAAGCCCTCAAAGTGTTGCACAAAAACAGCTCAAAATCTTGAGCTGTTTGTGTCTCGTGTGTACGATAAATACGAAGCTATAGCCGGTTCGCTTAGCTTAGCTTAGTACGAAGACTGGAAACAAGGGGGAAAAGCTAGCACGGCTCTGTCTGAAACTAACAAAATCCTCTAAATCTCACTATTTACATCTCATTTGTTTGATCTAATCGAAAACAAAAGGTCCCTAATTACTATCAGTCTTTTAGTAAAAGACTTATGTAAACTTCCCTACAAAGGCTTGATTTGCAGTATATGCAATGATATGCAAACTTTGATAAATAGCTGCCACTGTGGGATAAGTTCAAATCTGTCTTTAAATGATATTATATTATTTTTGTCCCTGATTGTGCTGCGACATTGTTGTTTACAGTAGTTTGAGAATCTTTTCTTACTCTGCCACTGAGTCTCCGTCTGACAATGCCAAGGCCTTGCAGCTTTAATACTTCAGGAAATGTCCACAACCATGCTTACCCGGTCAGTCGGTGACATTTTCGCAGCATACCAACAACAAGAAGAACCAAGTCGACAACTCTGCTGTAGTGTGAACAACCAGAAGGTTATAGATGACAGCTTTAAAGAGTGACTGCAGAATACACTAATCATCACAGCCAATTTATACAAAGTGGCCTGTTTCATCATCATCCCACCAAGCTTGATGAAATTAACTCTGAGTCTTGATGTGTTTAGTGAGTGACACAACTTGTGCCAACAGGTTTGTGATCCTGAAGCTGCTGTCAGTCAAGTAGTAGGTGTAGATTTACATAGAGACGCTGAGTCACATGCATCTCCGTATGGAGCTTTGGCCTGATCCCCTGAGGCAGTGTGTGTGAGTGTGTGTGTTGCCGTTTCGTCTTTTTTTAGGCAGAGGAAGCCTCACACTCCCACAGGTCACATGCAGGGACTGAGGTCAAATATCTTCTGAGTTACACAGTTACTGACGGTTTAGCCCTTATGTCATCAAAGAGAGGCTTTTATCAGTCAAACTCTGTGGAGCAGGTTATGTACAATCATCAATTAATAAACACAAATAGAGAAAAAGAAACTGAACACACAGTAAATGAGTCACAAAAGTACACACAGGGCAGTCCAGACACAGCTACTAACAGTTCATAGAAAAGTATGTCTATAGCACACCCAGGTCAAGGACCGTTGAGTCATGTATACACAAACATATAAAAGAAGATGCTGTGGTTACATGACTCCCCCGTTTCTATAAGTAATCTGACAGCAACTTGGTTTTTAAGTGCATTTTTGAACCATTAGATGTTATGCTTACATTCAAATAATACTTACATCCACATCAATAATTGGATTGGGTGGCACACACATGGATGGTGATCAGGTTCTGGTACAAAATGAGACTAATCTTATGATGAATACGCTAAGTGCTGCTAATGAAGACCCAAAAAGCAAAACATGTTAATTTAATTCCTATAGTTAATTTAAAAAAAAAAAAAAAAAAAAAAAAAATTATATTTATGTTTTCAGTTATATTCAAATCTTTTCTGATGTGTACTTTGAATTTGCTATTTCTGCTATAAGAGTTATTAATAATTATGGAGATAACTATTAAATGGGTGTTATTTGTCCAGTTCTGAATGAGGGGAAGAATTCATTAAATTGCTTATGCTCCATAGTATTCTAATTATGATTGTGTGAGCCATTTAATCTAATGAGTAATTAATCAGAGAAAAGCTTAATGGGGTATTATTATTATCAGAGAGTACTATTAACACATGTCAGTTTAATGAAATTGAGCAGCTCTGTAAAAACAGCAGTGAGAGATGTGTGCAGTAATACTTCTCATTATCATGATGGGAGTAAAGCCGTTGGACGGTTACAGTCAGAGCAACCAAATGGCATCAGAACGGCAATCCTTAGCACCTTGTCAGTGCAACCCCCCCCCCATGGAGCATACAGGCTGATACAATAACTGCCTCTGTGGCCTTGGCCCAGCCACATCTGCTACTCCAGGCCCTGTGTGTTTGGAGATGTCAAATACTTTCAAGCTGTTGTAAGGTGTGAACTGGACTGGAACAGAAAATCTCAGCAGGGGGCTCAGCATTTGAGCAAGGACAAAAGGCATTATCGGTGATGTCCTTGTAAAACTTAAAAAACTTAACTCCCTGAGCATGTTTAAACTGCTCATCTTTGATGAGGTTAAACAGACTGAACCCTGCTATTTGGTGAGGAAGGGAAAAATACCTTCACTAAAGAGATCTACTTTTTTCCTCAGTCCTGTGTGCTTTTTGCAAGCCAAACATCTGCTGGGAAAGATGAGACGATAGTTTCTCTCTTTGTCTTTCTTTCTTTGCTCTGCAGACGAAAGTGAGAAGGCAAGGTTCCCAGCTCTGGTATTTGGCATGGCAGCACTGAGATGGGAGCGGGTGCCTGGATATGTGATTTACTCTGAAGTCTTTGCCTCCTGCCCCTGTCTGTACTGACACTAGTTACCATTGTCTTCTCATCTGAGCCTACTCAGCCATAGCTGCTCTGTGAGCTGCCCGTCTTTTGTTCTAGCTTCTTCCCCCACAAAGCTGAGTGCAATGGCCTGTCGGCCCGCCTGGATTATTCATGAACAGCAGGGACGTGTGGCTGTGTGTTGTTGGGGGGTAAAGGGAGGGATTGGGGGTTTGGGTGTGTGTATATGGAGGGGAGGGGGGTTGGCGGTGGCTCCCAGTAGAGCCAGTGTATGAGGGATGGTCCTAAATAGTCTTCCTTTAGGAATGTACAGCTCTGTTGAGAAGAGGGGGTAGGATCCTGACTGGAGCAAGTGTATTAGTTCCTGATTCACTCTATTTATTTGAGCTCATACAACATACAATGGACTCCACAAGTTGAGGCTTTGGCCTGACAGTAGAAAACATCCAACTGTCAGTCGTGTGTCAGAGGCAGTAAGGCAAATGCAGTGATGTTGACAAACAGTGTCCCAGAGAAATGCAGGGGTCACATAAATTGTTCCCATTCACTGTCCTCCAGCTTTGTGCAGTATGATCTACAACTCCACTGTGACTCATTTGTTAAAAACAAAGCGTGTGACATCACCTTTTACGGTTTAAATCATGCTTTCAGTAAGCCTGGATGGATGTGGTGGTTCCTGTGCTTGAGGATCTATTCATTGAGGGGGGTTGGTAGAGACAGGAAAAGCAAAAGAAGGGGGGTGGGGACTGACGGGAGTTAGTGTGGGGATATGGGGATGGGCAACTGTCGAACATCCCCCAAGGTACTGCCTGTTATGCCAAGCAGAATCAGTCTTTTTCTAAGAAGCTGGGGCTAATCTGTCAACCTTAACAAACACTCTCCCTCTTCCCAACCCTGACACCCCCACTCCTCTTTACTGTAGGTGCCTTCCTCTTCACAGACAGCGAGATGTAGACAACACTAAAAAGCCTACAATTATATTATATTAAGTGCCCTTCTTCTCTTGTTGCAATATGTAAACTAAAACTATTTTTGTATTTTTTTTTAAATCTGTTAGACTAAATGTATCCCCCCCTCTAAGCCTCGCCTAATTTGCAGTAGATGGTGACTGGAAGTTCGGAAATTCCCTTTACACACTAGTTATTAGACCTCAGAGTGCAGTGACACCAGTGATGTGTGTCCCTTGTTGATCCCAAGCTGTTTCACTGGAGCAGCCCCACAAACCACTTGGAGTGCTGCACTCTACTCCCATTACTGGACTTTTCTCTCCACACAAGCAAGCAGTCTGTAATCCTTTAACAATTCACAGATTGTGCATTGGAAAGTATGTCCAAACCTGATTAACTTGCAGGGAAACTTGGAGAAAGAGGGGAAAATCCAAAACATGCACTGGGATGTGAAGTGTAACATCAGGGCGCATGGACTGGGAAGACATAAGCCAAACAACACAATGAACCCGCTTGAGCTGTCAAACACATTCAACATACAGGTGTAAGAAAGGACAGAGATCATTGGTTAGGAGTTTTTATATGCGCAATAGTATCCCTGTTGTGTATGAAAAACATGATGAGTAAATTAAATTTCAAATTTCTGCTTGCCATGTCAATATCGCAGCATGTTACTTTTGATGCCTTAGACTTGGTCATTTTATTATGAAGGAAACATAGAGAGACCTGTTCTAAAAGTTTAGTGAAAATACTTGTTTTTATCCCGTGTGTATCTTCCACCACCAAACTAATAAGGATTACATAAGCCTGTTAAATCTCTCTGTCTTTAGGTTAACAATAGCTCTCTGGTGTTGGTTTCAAGCTCTTGGCTTTAAGCTTTAAAGACTCCTCACTACCGTTCACAGAAACACTGCCTGTGTTTATTGGAAATGTTTGTGTTGCTCATATCCTGTTGTGCTGCATTTTTATATCCAAGAAAAAAAAATGTTTGAGATCAGACTCCTCAGAGGCCAGTGCCTCCAGTATTTTCTTATCAGCTTTGTTCTATCTTTACAATACCAAATTACTCATTGGATAATTTAATAATTAAAAGTTGTGCACAGTATGATTGTAACATTTATCTTAGGCCATTTAAATGTCAACTTCTTTATAATCAACAAAATCTTTAAAGAACTTAATGTTGCCTGATTTGAAAATCTTTAGTTTGTGAAATGAGGCTTAATTCTCTTTTTTTTTTTTAGATTTATAAGATTTTGCTGAAATTAAAACTGATTTTTTTAAAGGAATTGTTAGAAAATTGGAGTATGCATGACTATTATGTAGCTGCAGATTTTTCTGAGAGCCCAATAATCAAGAAAACTGACTGTACAATTTTCTTTTTGCGATCCGTTGCCTTTCAGTTTTCTGCATGCTAATATTCCAGTTAATCCTTTCAGATGAACTGTTCAAGGTGTCGCTTGCTGACCTATAACTTAACAATCAGTCGGTTTTTAAATCTGCATATTACCTCAGTCTCTATTCACAGCAGCCTGTGTTGTCATTTTGGGGTTTTCTCACTGTTATTTCCAGTTTCCCAGGGTGGTGGTTACATCTTTAGTCCTAATGGTTCCAGATTAGCTTGTAATGTAAATAAACAACACAAAACAACAACAAGAACAGACAACTGTGTATGTGTTTCACTGTGTTTCTAATCCTGGCAAATTCATATTTTTTATATACTTTTATACACTTGCCACCTATGGTCATACTACCTGCCCAGTTTGTGCCATTGATCTATGATATTTTACAGCTCTCTTGTAACCATAAAATACTCTTCAAACACTGCCACAGTCACCATGGCATCCTTCGAGGTCCCTTGTTTGAAGCTATAGAACACAATAATGACAGAGGAGCTGACTAAAGAAGAGTCTTTAACTGTAGGATCTCATGAGGCTTGTTCTTAAAATATACTGTATGATCTAAAAAATCCTAAGGCCAAGTGGCTCTGTATAAACACAGTGGGCCTCAGACGAGCAGAGGACACACAGACTTTTGCCTCGCTTAACACATCTGGATGAATAGGGCGGCGTGTGCCCTTTCAGAAACACGTGGGACAACTCTTCCTCTCACTGCTATGCCACTGGGAGAGGACAGCTCTCAAACCACATTCCTGTTATTGTTATTCTAATTAGCTTCCAGAGGAAAAAAAAAAAATGAGGAAAAAAAATGATGTGTGCGTGGACTCATACACACTCGCACAGTGCAAAAGCTTATTTGCAGCGTGAGCGGGAGGCGAAGCAAAGCGACGTGGTGGCGGGGGGGGGGGGGCAAAGTCAGAGCAGCCGTGTGTGAGATAGAGGCCCTGATGTCTCTGAAGGATTCAGCCAAGGCATGGGGTGAAATGGCACAATAATCAAGAGGACAGGCGGGAGGGAGCTCAGTGGAAGCTCAGCCTTCACACACAGTCGTTGTGAGCATATCTTTAAGAGCACCTCTACATTCCCCTCATCCCAACACCACTGCCTTTATGTGACAGCTGTGCACATAAAAACAGACAGAGCCATAAACAAAAACAATTACACTGGCGACTGCAATTCAATATTTATGAACTGAAGAGGAAATGAAACCGAAGTCACACCTGACACAGCACAGCATACAGTATTCAGATGTAATGTCCACGTTTACAATGACAATATAACACCCATAAAACTTATATTCAACAAACGATGAAACAAAAAATATATTGAACCACTCAATGGTATACCACAAATTTACAATGCAATAGATGAGATACAGTGTTCACTAACCACAGAGGTGCAAGTGGAACAATCAACAAATACAAGAATGTGAAGTATGTGCTTTTAAATAACAAACAGGGTTTTAGTTAAATGGATAAAACACGATACTTAATCAATACATGCCCTACAGCATGGATCCAATGAATAAGAACTAACAAGGTTCATTTCTTACTAAATGAATATAGAGCATGCCAACAAGCAGGCGGCGCTGCCAGACCTAAAGGAAAATAAGCACTAGGATGTGAAATTCCAGGCCATGGGAACCCAGACCAACTCTAAATATATTCCTTAATCCTTTCTGATGATTTCAAAGTAATCCAGAATCTAATTTCTTTTCAGCTTTGAGCTTTTATAAAACGTCAAAAGGAGTATCTCTCTACTTCTCCTGTTTCTTTATAGTTGCATCACCATCGCCACTTTTTTTGAAAACATTTTCTTTCACTGCTCCAGACGATAGTTATTGATCAAGCATCTAGGTTTACATCTCTTTTTACCCTGTTTAGATGAGTAAAATTAGAGGTTAGCCAGATTAAAAAGCAGATTTTTAAAAAATGTAATTTGTATGATTCACAGCTGTCTTGAACAGTAGTTTCACAGGGATCTGAGAGCTTGTGTCTTTTGGTGCATGATAGGAAGTTTGGCAGACAATTTACAATAGTAGGGCTAAATGCCGCAGGGTCAGAGAGAAAGGCAGCTCAAAACCTCAGCGTGCTATTTCTTGATAGGAGCCCTGGCCCCTGATACCGCTGAGCCTTGGAGTGATGCCAGGACAGTGATTTGAAGAATTCCTCTGGTTTTCGTGGCCTTGGAAGTGCCCCTTTATAGGAAATGTGACATGGAGCCAGCGAGAACAAAGATCTGACAGTAGCAGTCGTAGCTTCTATGATCAGGCTCGACTGCTGGCAAGTGTCAGTGGACACAAACCTCCTCACTTGCTACATATGACCTCTTGAACCTCATGCTGCTTTTAGGGAAGGGATGAGTCCCATCAAGCACTTATTCAGCGAACACGGAATAGAGGAATACCGACATCTGTAACCCTCCAACCTGGAGAAACAGATACTGGTTATCCTCTCGGTCTGTTTTATGCCAGACTGCCATGTTCACCAACATCCTCCCCCCACTAACGGCTTAATCTGGCCTCCCCCACCACCAATGGTTGCAGCTACCTCATTAATGCCCAATCGTCCAGCTCGGGGACTATTGTCAGAGGGGGAGGGAGCCCATGCTTGAATTCCGCAAAGCAATTTGAATATGTAATGTGCCAGCCAAGATATAATCACCAAATCCCATTCAGTGATTAAAGCACACTTAAATTGCACTCACTTAACATTGCTTCACAGAAAAACTCTTAAGCAGGTTAATCTGGTGTTTTCCACATATGTTTCATTACATGTTTACATAGATTATTTGTGTTTTGGACATATTTTGCACATTTTCCTGGATAGAAATTCCACAGCTCCTGTACCATTCCTGTATTTCAAATCTTTCATGTCTGCACAGAGACAACAGGCATGGAGAAACGGGGGCTCCCTGGGGTTCGCCAATTCCCCTTCCTCCTCCTCCCCCTCCCTGAACAAAGCCTCCCCAGTTGCGAGCCTGACCCAGTAACCTGGCTAGCAGCCTGGGGGTATAGCGTACCCTGTCTTAGGGCTTCCAGGGCCCGTGTGAGCACACAGGGCCAGCATTTGTGTACAGTCACTTTCGTCAATGCAATCGGCTCTCGCAGGGATTAGAACAGCTCCTTTTAGACAGGGCTGATTGTGTGGTAAATGTGTAGTAGCCTAGCAGGCAAAGCCAGAGAGGGTGTAATAGTGGCCAGGCTAATCATGCTGGACACAGGCATCTTTCTTTACAGCCTCTTCACAGGAATGCCATATTTGCTTTCAGTGTCAAGCGTTTTTGTAGACCATATGCCTTCGTCTCAGTATATACATATGCGGTCCAGGCTATTTGACACAACATATAACTGAGCAAATTAATGACACCTTTCCCTCAGGATTTGGGCTCCTGCACACTAACAGCGAGCAAGGTTCTCCATGTGGATCACTGTATCTTTCACTTTTGATGTTCTAAGAAACAAATGACTGAATGACACTAAAATCATCCCAACATTTGGAAAGGCACAAGGCCGACCTCTTTGCGGATGCATGCAAGTGCTTATTGGATGCTTAAGAATCAAATAAGATGTGCAGAGGAACTGTCACAAGTACGCTCCAAAGCATATCAGAACTAATTAGAGCATTCAATTTCTGAGGCATTAGGGAGAGTATGCAAAACATCTTACCCCCTGGCTCCCCTTGAAGCAAATCGCTGGCTGATTTGATAGTGACGCCTGAGGAGAGAGCGAGAGAGAGAGAGAGAGAGAGAGAGAGAGAAAAGAAGAAACTGGTCATTGATTCAGAAATCATGCTCATGTTTAATCTAATGCACAGCTCATACATTACAAGTGAAAATATATTGCCATTGTTCCAGCTCTGCTCAGTGGATTTCTCTAGATAACAGTAGTCTGGCTCAATGAGACGATGCTTGGTAAACTTTCCTCATTAAATTCCCAAATTCCATAATTGCTGTTTCCCATCAGGCTTTGCCCTGATGAATTACTGTCATATTTCTATATCATATGAAGTCTACAGTTCAAGGGTTTCTGGCCCTAATCTGCAGAGGAATGTGTGTGATTAATCGATCTACAACCTACAGAAAACTTTCCTCTGTCAATCAGTTTGCTGAGCGTGTTTGTGCCAATGTGTGTTTCAGCTGATTTCTAAATGATTAAATTAATAAAACCTAAACAGATCCCAGAGGAAAGACAAAGCTCCTCCTGAAACCAATTATATTTCTTTAAAAATGTAGTTTTTATAAGGCCTCGTTGCTGCGGTTTGTAAAAACTGTACTGATCTCCAAGTCCACAGTGTACCTGGCTTAAGCCCCCCCCCCCCCCCCCCCCCCA